>NC_141380.1:14000724-14518829 GCF_017979445.1 Akebia trifoliata | reverse complement strand
CTGGGAGCGATCCAGTCGTGAATCCCAATTTTCTAATTCCATACTCCACCATTGTGTATGTATTATGTATTTGTTGTCTTATTTTGATATATAAAATGAAATGCATAGTTAATGTTTCCATTTGATCAATTAGATTTGTATAAATATAATGTAATGTTATACTGAGTACTATTGATTGATGTAATGTGAGAGTTTTAAAATGTTTAGTTGCTCATCCCTGGCTATATGTACTAGTTAATCGTAGTTTCTTCTGTAAAAGTTTGTATATTTTAAAATAATCCAGTATGTTTATTTGTTCATGTTAGGAGGGGTTATTAGTAGAAATATTTGTTTCCTTACTGGGTAACCATTGTTACTCACTCGTTCCTTCCTATTTTTTTAGCTTCAGAGCCTGCAGTTGGCGAGACGGGCATTAGACCAACGAGTGAGGATCATCTGGTGGGTCAGATAGACGACCAGAGTCTATTACCTAATGAGTATTGGGGTTATAACCCCTAGTGGTGTCGATTCGTCCAAGAGTAATATAGATTTTTGTTTTGAGCGTTAGGAATTTTGTTAGAGTGAGGAGTCTTTGTATACTCCTGTATATAATTTTTCTTCTTCCGTACTCTGATCTATCGTACATTATTAGACGTATATAGGCTTCCGCTAGTATTATATTTTATTTTTTATATGCAGGATTATATATTGTTTATCAGGTGCAGGTTGAACGCTTTGGAATGCTAACATAAATAAAGGAGACCATGTCGAAATTTCGAGGTGCCACCTAGTACCTCGAGATCTGACATGGGGATTTGTGTTAGCGTTTAGCGGGGCCCCAAACCTGCTTGGGTCCAAATGTAGCTTCGGGTTCAAGGAAGACACAGATGTAGCTTCGGGTTCAACAAACTTTGTAAGTGCAGTCCCAGTATTTTTCAAACACTGAATGTAAGCAACATGTGCAGCAGCGAGTAAACACCTTCCATCAAGTGCTTGTCTAACAAACCGGTTCCTTTCACGACATAATTGCATGACCTTGTCTTCTTCTATTCTAGAGCTTGAGTTACCCATTTCTAATACTATACTAATAGTTAATAGAGATTCCTTCAATGAAGTGATTATGGTTGAGATTTCTTCCTGAAATGAGAAAGGCTCAACTGAATAGTGGTTCAACTAATACAGAAGGAAACAAAAGGCCTCTCTAGCTAAACTATGATACTAAGTCATTAAACTTATCGAAAAAAATTCAGAACTAAATTTCTCCAAGAGTCGAAGTCATTCAAAAGCAATATAAATTCGGAAAGTTAACATCCAATAATACTGTATTAAGATTTGGGAAAGAAACAAAACGAAATTAAATCTCCATCAATCTCTTTGTTCCAAAAGAAATTCCCATGAAAACTATCTATTTAAATTGATAGTTCTAAGTTCTAACAAACCAAAGATAGAATTACAATCACTAGCGCAATTTCCCCTTTTCTTCAAGCATCCAGATCTTTAAGAAGGTATAGATCCCATCTCAATATTATTTTCCATGAGTAGCCGAGTCAACAAGAAAATAAAATCCAAATCTACGGAAAAGTTATCACTTTTATGCCTTATTTTTACAAACCCATATTAAAAAAAGAAAAAATTGGAATCATGGTCAGAAATATCAATCTCCAGAAGTTAGAGTTAAGGACAAGGAAAAAAAAGAATTCATCAAACATCAATGCAGAAAATTACTTATAAAAATTCAAAAGCAATATCTAGTTTATACCCAAATGAAAACAATGAAGCTAATTACAGAAACAACATAAACACAAACTCATCCCAGAACAGAATCAAAATCTCAATTTTAAAAATCAATCAAGTTATTGCCAAATAATATCAAAAGAAAGAGAGAGAAAAGAAGAGAATATTTCCAAATTCATGCCACGTGGAGAAACACAATGGTATCTCAAATATTCACCAAAATATGGAGAGGTATATCTAAATCACCCACAAATTTCACATTTTTACTGTCTATGTAATCTTGTCAATAATGTTCAAACCCCCAAAAAGTAGAATGCATCAAGAGAATAACGAAGTGTAGCAAAAACTTATAGTAAGGCAGCCAAAATCAAGGTTTAGTCTGAAAACGCTCCAAATTGGCTGCCTCTACAATGACAAACAGTTGTCTGATAGATTGTTTTTCAATTAGGTGTGACCCATTGAATGGTGGGTCAAGGTCCATATGGGTGCCATTTGTGTGGCTATGTCACTATAGTCCATGGTTACAATCAATAAGAATTGGATCGTGGATGATCATCTTTTGTGATACTCAATTCCATGGCCAACCTATGACTTGAATCTATCTAACCCAAGTCCACCTGAAACAAATAATAAGATTGAACTAAAAGTGCAGGTAATTACCGACGCCAAGATGGAGAGAACGGTACAACAAACCATTGAAAAAGCTAGAGGACCTCTTGTATGATATTTTCTGTAAGAGACTTGGGAAGCCCCATAACACTATCCATGTTAGTAAATGAATCTCACTTTTTCACCTTTCTAAAGTAAGTTTCAATTTACTAAAATGTAGTTATTTTCACAATGGGATTATACCCAGATAATGAGATAAAATAATTTTCTTTCTTTAAAAAAAAACATCTAAAACTTGGTCAAACGTATAATTCAAACAACTTCCAAAGTCATATAACTTCAAATAACACCCATACACAGTAAGGCAAATGTGGATAAAGAATAATACAAGAAAAGAAGAGAAGCCTTGATAGTTGGCACATTTAAGACATTTATTTATAAGTCACATCATAAATATTACCATTCATTTGCTCCTAATATGTTTTAATGTTCAAAGAAGCAAGTAAAATATGAACCTAATCATATCATTATTACAGTCTTATCCCAAAGATTTGGGGTCGGCCTTTAAAATATGAACCTAATTGAATGACATTTATAGGGAAAATAAAAAGGAATATTTTTCAAATCCTACAATTCATCACTGTAAATTTATTGAAATTACATTATTATATATATATCACAAATACACCAGAAATATTTTGTTGGGTTTGAAAAGATAGAAGAATTAGAAAACAGATGCAACCAACTACATATCGGAGGAATCAAAAGAAACTTTGTTTGGTGTCTTTCCTTTCTTTTCCCTCTTCGAAAAGAGTTTAGGGATGAAGAACAGAATTAACAAGCAGAACCAAAATATGTAAAAGAAAGGAAGAAAACCTTACCTGAGGGTATCAATATGTAAAATAGAGACACTTTTCTAAATTCATATTGATATAATTATATGAGAGATCTTTTCCCAGAAAAATCCGAATCATGTATTCAAGTGATGATACAAGTTGTGTGTGCTTTCTCTGTTGAGAATTGTTTTAGCCATTTGAATCAGTAGGTGTTCTCCCTCTCCTACTCAATAAAGAGAAAGACATAAAATAGCAAAATACCTCTCTACTTCCACAGTAGCGTCTGGTGGTTGCATAAAAGTTCCGTTAGAAAAGCAGTTCTCCAAAATCCTCATCCCATGGCCTTTACAAAGAGATTCAAAATGCTAGTTCTATACTTGAATTTCCCTAATAGTAATGTTTAGATCCTCAGAACTAGTGCAGCCAATAACGTGGATAGTTGAAACTCTATGTTATCATTAGACTCCTCAATCTGATACTTCTCAAACTGAAGTTCACAATAAGAGTTCGAAGCTTTTAAACCGTATCCCAATCCCTAGCCTAACATATTTCTCACTGATTACTTTAACCACAACAAAATTTATGTCAGTAAAATAATAAAACAATTTACATTCTTGTGCACCTTTCTTTCCTTTTTCTTGAATCATATAGAAATTAAGTTTATCATTTAATAATATTAAACCACTTGTATTAGCAGGAATTATGCCAAGTGCCCCTGTTCTTAAATGAAACAAATAATGCCACAACTATTGCACGTGAAAACATAGAAATTTGTTGATCCTTCTGTAAAGATTTATAGTACCTCTGATTGGGAAGAGGTTTCTTAGGGGCTGATGCATCTTTATTCTGCAAACAAGAAAATAAAAGCACTCAACAAGACAAGCAGTGATGTCGGAACTAGCAAACTCTAGATAAAAATGAAATGTTCTTGAAGACATCATGACTACTTCCATTATATTAAATTACTTAACACAATAAGAGAAATAGGAGATGTACTGATAGTCCTGTGCAACGGGAATAAGAGAGATTAAAAACGTGATAAGGGAGGATGTGCTTACACTTTCTCTCACAATTTCATATTAATAAAGGAGAATCAATTTGACAAGTTTTTCTTATCTCGGGATAATGAATTTATGACAATGTTTCCACGTGTCTACTAGCTAGTCTGTTATACAAAATATCAGTGAACTGGCACAACTACAATACATTTTTGCATGGCAGGTTGAGGATGAAGGAAACATGAAACAATTACCTCCATAGATAATCCTGGTTGCGGCAACAACTTCATCACCAACATTCTCTTTGAGCCATTTCCTCAATTGGAAATGCACCTATTATATACAAAATATTTAGTGTGAGAAAACGACATGGTGGAAAAGCAGATTTTATCAATAACAGAAAAGTTGGGCTATCCCATACAAAAGGGCTCCCACGATAGTCAACACAAGCTTCATTACTGCAACTGATAAGACATAGAACTTGTAATCTCTAATAAATGTTAATTAGTATTCTAGAATGAGGGAAGACAAAAAAGAAAGTGTCACCCAAGAATCCGTCTCTTGTTGGAATCTTAGTCCAACACTAGCACTTCAACATTTCACAAGACACCAAGCAACATTGGTCCACTACAATGAGAAATACAGCAATAACTCTTGAGTTTCAAGAAGGAAACATAAAACATGCTTGCACATACTAAGATTTTTTGGGATAAAACATTGAATTCTACCAATAAGATTAAGAACCCAACTTCCTGAGCCTGAGCAGGAGTTGCAACCTTTCCAGTTCCAATAGCCCACACAGGTTCATAGGCCACAATAACATTAGCCTAGTTTGAAACCAAATCTGCAGGAAAAAAGGGAATTATCACCAAAATCATAACATGGAAATAAACAAGACTTAATTGTACATTAGAAACAAAGTGAACACATATCCAAAGGATAGAAATAGGTCTGATTATAAGCAAGTAAATACAAAACCACACACAAACGTGTGCACACCGATAGACACACATATACACAGATACACATAGGCATACTCAAATTCAATTGCAGGTAAATAGAGAGGGAGGGGGTGGGGGGCTATCTTTACCATCCATATAAAATTAGTAATGTGAGGTCAATGAATGGAACAGTTCCAAAAGATTTTTTTTAAAAATGTTTTGAGCCACTTTTTCCTTCTTGGAAAGTGTCCCAAGACCTATTATTTGTTTTCTAAAATCAACTTTGTTTTCTAAAATCAACGATAACAAGAAGCAATATGAAATAAAGGTCAAATTGGCCACAAGACTAATTTAGAATCTAATACAAAAGTAAATGTTTGCACTGGGTACATGTTTCTCTAAACATAACAGGATAAGTTGGGCTGCATGAATTAGTAATTTCAATATTCCATAAAGTGACATAAGTAGGGATAAAAGATGTAATTAATTTCATTGGCGTTATTTATGCCATATCCTGAAAGTGAGTTTGTTAAGGCCCTTTCTCCATTTCATAAGCTTATATGCATGGAAAAGGACTTAAAATTTTGAAGTAGATATTGAAATAAAACATGATTTTTGGGATAAGTATTTGATGATGATGATGAAGCAGATATCGAAAAAACAAAGTTGAGGAGAACAACAAAACTTACATTATCAACAAAGACAGTACCAAAGTTTCCGATAATATTGATGATTCCGAAACAAGGCCACCATAACTCAACATTGTTATATAAGACCCTTTGTAGTTCCCATTTACAGGATCACAAGATTGCCCATCATGAAAAAGCAGTTCCTAACAGATTCTTGATTTACTAGCAACATCCAAGAGATGATTGTATATGACTTTCGGGCTTCCAAGTTGCTACTAGCCTTGTAAACAAGAAAGACAAATACGACCAAAACAACATGAACTGAAAGCAGATATATTTAGACCAAATGTTAGAAAACTTCAACAAAGTATCGAAAATCAAACAAATTCAAGTTGGTTACCTATAACAGAATGTATGTAGCTTGCCAAGAAAGTGGCCGTTAGTCCTCTTGCTAATGTGTAGATTATAACACCAAGGGGTAACAGAAAAAGTACAGCATAGATGTTCACTCCTGTAAGTGCATTTCAGATGCCAGAATTACCAAGAAGAAGCATTACAGTGACAATAATATTCGTCAAGAAATAGAAATCCAAAAAGACAATATGAGCAATAGTGCCCCATCTGGAATTTTTTTTTTTAAGAACTAAAAAAGATACAAATATATTCAAGTAAAATTTGTGTACATGTAATTCAGATGGTTTAATTAGTCTGTAATCTAAGAAGTTATAGTAATTATCATCTACAAACGAAGAACTGTACATTAGGCACGATCATAGGGGTCATGAATTTAGTCCTACTTTAGAAAATCCTATTCTGAAAAACAAATTCCTACCATTTTTCTTCTATTGTGCCAAATGTCCTCATATTCTGTTAAAGATAGTAATTAGGTGACCCAATATTTAGTTTTATTAATAACTAAAAAAGTAATACAATTCAATCAAATTAATGCCAAATATAATACATAAAAAAGAATTACTTCTTGGCCAGGTGCATCAAGCAAACTACTCATTGCTTCATCCTTTTTACTCCTCCTTTATCCGGGCTTGGGACTGGTAATGTAAAATGTTTAATTTTACATTGACGGAGTTAAAAAAGGTTTACCTAATAAGTAAAAAAAATATGAGTTAGTAACAAGTAAAAAAAATGATATAGTAAGAAACATAAAATATGCAATACGAGATACTAACAATAAAAAAAATATGAAGTACTAACAAGCAAAAAAATATGATAAAAGGTAGGAAAAGTGTATGAAGTCTTACACTAACATATTAGTGTATGTGTACCTTACACATTCCAAAATAAAAAATATGATATGGGTGAAAGAAGTAATTCTTACCTATGTTGAAATAGTTCAAAAAACCCCAAAAGTTACTGATGTTACTTAGTATTTAAAACAAAGTACTTTACTAAAGACATTAAAAGAAAGAGTAACTCTTAAAAGTTACAGTAAATTAATCATTGTCCGGAGGCTGGGTAGAAGAGTTAGGTGGAACTGAGTACGAGTTTTCGAACTGCAAAAAAAAAAAAAATATTATGAATTATATTGTATTACTTTATTATAAAACTTAAACAATAAGAATAAATACTTACTAATCGTTCCATTCTCATAAAAAAACGTTTGAGCTCCTCATTCGCCTCCCTATCAGATTCTCTTTGTCGCGCAGCCTCGACCTTATCAATTCTGTTTGTTTCTCCATTTCAATTAGTTGATTTTCTAAAGTTTTCATTTTATCCTTCAAAGTGATAAGATCCTCGATATTTGTGGATGAGGAGGCACCTTGGCTAGAAGATGATCCAAACAATGATGTTGGAGTCGGACCCAAGCCATACCCACGAACACGGCCAGGTTTCTCAAGTCCCATAACCTTAGTAAATATGTCATTCGGTCCGATGATGTCTTGAGAGTCCAGTGATAAATCTTTCATGAGTTCTTTCATCTCATCCTACAAAAATATTTATGATTTTAATTAATTTAATCAACAATTATTGACAATGATTAATTATAGTAAATAATTGATATTTTTCAATAACGTAATTTTGCACTTACAATTTTCTTAGCAGCAACATCATCTACTGGAATGTTATCACCATTAGTATGGGTCTTGATAAATAATTATGTTCGGCTAAGTCGACCTTTCGTTGGATTTTGCTTTTCCTATTCACATTAGAAAATAACATAATAGTGATTAGTATAGTTACATATGTAATTGATATATCAAACAAAATAATGACTATATTTATAATTAATGAAATATTAATATGATTGATATACCTCTTCATGAAGTATACGTGAGAAACTCTTCGAACCACATGTATGAAGTATCGTTTGGTGGGAATGTTTTCTCGATTAATAGTATTTCGACGCTATATCAAGATCAATTAATTAATTAAAAAATCAATATGTAATGTTAACAAACTAAATTCTTTCATACAAAATATAACTGACCCAATTTAAAATTTCAAAAATCAATCAACGTGATCCACTGCTCAAGAGGAATATCATCTAGACAGTTTTAAACTCGAATTCTATCATCATTAAATACATCATAAATACGAGCCTTCAGTCTATGCTTATAGTCCTTCCATAATTTGTTAATTTTTTTCATTACATGCTTACGATATTTAGAGCCGATGATAAATTTATCCTAGAAATCAAAGAAAAATGTAAAACTATTACAAAAAAATTCATAAAATTATATCGATAAAAAAAACCTACATAATTCTGTTAAAGATATCTAACATACCGAAACGCTCTGCCACACCCGTTCTTTGGCATCCTTATCAATTATCTTCCATGATGGGACATCTAATCTGAGTAGATGTGGGTCTCTAGCCAAGATACCACAAAAACTAGACAACTTTTGAGCATGTTTACCATAAGCTTGTCCAGCCTTATTGAAAAGTACTTCCGGTCTTCGATTAGGTTCGACATTAAATATATTAATGTATTGTGTCGGGCCTCACCTTCTCTTGGGGGACACTCCTGAATCATCAACCTCATGCTGGAGTAAGTCCATCTACATTTACAAACAATGTTAGAATATAAATATGAAATCAAAATAAAAATTAATTAAATATTTATTGAAAATTTAAGTAGTAAATAATTAATTAAACAATGATATTGATATACCGATGAACATTTAAATTAAATAATTCATTACAAAAAATGAGCTTTACCTTAGTGATTTTCAAAATCAGAATCATTTGCATCATCAAGAGCATCAACTGGATAAGAAAGCAGTTCAGATAACAAGTGAGGAGGTGCATTGATAGTAACCCCCGGTACATCATCTCTAACCCAATTGACATCACCATCATTGCTCTCTTCAAAGATATTTCTATCAAAACCATCACCAAATGGATGACTCTCCCATATATCGTCTTCCTCATTAACAATTTTCTCATTCATGTCATACAAATATCTCGATTTAGTCTTTACAACAACATTCCATCCTAAATCAACAAGATCTTCTACATAGAAAACTTATCGTGCTTGTGAAGCTAGTGCAAATGTTCATCTGTGACTTTATCTCCTTGAAATAAAAGTCGTGTGAAGTTGACAAGAGTAAATCCATGATCATCAATCTTTATTCCTTTGTCCATTGTCGTAACATCAGTCCAATCACACTTAAACAATACAAACTTAAGATTATGAGAATATGTCAATTCAATTATATCTGTTAAATGCCCATAATATGTTATTGATCCTGTAACGGGTCTTTTATCTCTAGCGCTTGCATAACTTGTAGTGGTTGCACTAACCGCAACACCACTATTTTGACTTTTACATCCCTTCTCGTTATCCGATACACGAAATATAAAATCGTTTTGAATATACCCCTTAAATCTTTTTGCAAAACTTTGTGAACCTAAGCTTAAGCTCACAATTTCATCTGACATGATTTTATTTGATTTCTTCAGTAATTGCACCTGATTGAAGTGAAAAAATTAATATTGATACATTACCAAGATTAAACTAATGAGTCATAATCATATTTAATCTATTTCACTTACATGATCCTTGAACCAAGTAGTAACATTCATTTGTAAGCAATTTCATGTAATTCTTCGCTGAAACGAGAATTCTTGCGTGAAAACTGCATTCTAAGAGAACGCATATGTTGTCTGCACACATCACAAAACTAAATTACATTACACTTATGCATAACTTAAATGATTCAAACAAAATTCTCTTACACTATGTAACACGTAACATTCTTGTTGTTGAACAGTATGTAGCAATGTGCTTGTTCTCTTTCCAATTCCCTCAAATGAAATGTAGCAACGCCTCCTATCGCACAATCATTGTAATTTCTAATTGGTCTATTGAACCTTGTCTCAACATTATGTAGATATCTTGAATAGAATGTGAGATATTCCTTAGCTAAGTATCCTTCAGCTATGGATCCTTCCGGTTGAGATTTGTTTCGTACATAAGATTTTAATCTGTACAAATACCTATATAAAAACAAACATAATTTATATGAGATAATTGTTTGAAAGCAGTTTGAGCTAATATCTTAATTACTTTTAATAATACACACCTTTCGATTGGATACATTTAACGATACTGAACAGGATCACCTAATATTACTTTTTTAACCAAATGGATCGGTAGATGCACATAATGTCAAAGAATGCAGGTGAACAAATTCGTTCTAAATTGCACAATGAAAGCGCAATGCGTTCCTCAAGTTGATGTAACTCCTGAACATTACATACTTTACTACATAATTCACGGAAGAAACTACACAATTCAATGATAACTGTAATAATATTCTTAGGCAGTGATCGTTTAATATCCAATGGCAACAATTATTACATTAAGACGTGTGAGTCGTGACTCTTCAAATCAGTAATTTTACGCTCCTTCTTATTGACACGTCTTGTGATATTAGAAGAGTACCTATCTGGAACCTTCAGACTCTTCAATACCTTACAAAACAACTCTTTCTCTTATTTGTCCATGGAAAAGCAAGGAGTTGGCAAATAAATTTTATTCGTCGTAGACTCTATATACGGGTGAAATGTGTCCCTTAAGCATATTTCTACCAAGTCCAAACGAACCTTTAAGTTGTCTTTTGATTTACCTTCGAGGTTCAACAAAGTACCGATTATATTATCACACACATTCTTTTCAATGTGCTTCACGTCCAGATTATGTCTCAATAAATTATTCTTCTAATATGGCAATTCGAACAATATGCTTAACTTCTTCCAATTATCTAGCATTATGTCATCTTGTGCTTGTCTCGATCGCTTCTTCCCAACTTGTTTCCCAAACTTAAACGCAATCTCGTTCAACAAATTTATAATGTCATTTCCAGATACAACAAATGGTGAAGTCTTATCTTCCATCGTACCATCAAATGATCTTTTTTTCTTTCGAAACCTATGGTGCGATTTTAAAAAATGACGATGGCCCATGTAACAATGTTTTCTTCCTTTATGCAAATATCGGCTACATGTATCCTTATTGCAAATAGGACACGCAAGTTTCCCTTTTGTACTCCAACCTGATAACATTGCATAACCAGGAAAGTCACTAATGGTCCATATCAAAGCTACACACATCTGAAAGGTCTCATTTTTTTATGCATCATACGTCGTTATTCTGCATTCCCATAATTCTTTCAATTCTTCCACCAGAGGCTTCATGTAAACATCTATGTCATTTTCAGGACTACTAGGACCAGGGATCAATAGGGATAAGATCATGTTTGACTGTTTTATACACATCCATAGGGGTAATTACATAGAATAAGAATCACAGGCCATGTGCTATGATAAATGCCCATCGTCTTAAAAGGGTTAAAACCATCGTTAGCCAATCAAACCTTAAATTACGATCATCTGAAATAAATGATGGATTTTGATCGTCAAAATATTTCCATGCTAATGAGTCTGCCGGGTGCCTTAACAAACCATCCTTCGTACGACCCTCGTCATGCCATCTCATGTTAGAAGCAGTTTTGGTTGACATAAACAGTCTTTGTAGCCTTGATTTTAAAGGGAAATATTACAATAACTTAGTCAGACTTTTGTTCTTATCCCTTGGATCATCTCCTTCCATTTTTCATCTTGAAGCACCGCATGTATCACATTCTTGTTTCTCACTGGTCTCCCTCCAATATATCATGCAATCGTTAGGGCATGCATGGATCTTAGTATAGTCGAGACCTAAATCTGATATGATCTTTTTGGTCTGACTAAAATTTTCTGGCAATGTCGACCCATCTGGAAGTACTTCCCTCAACAATTCAAGTAACATTGTAAATGATTTGTTGTTTCATCCATTAAGACACTTTATGTGAAATAGTTTGACGATGAAAGATAATTTGGTATGTTTTATACAACCAGGATACAACTCTTTCTCTCCATCACATATCAGATTGTAAAATTTTTTAGCTTATGCATTTAACTCATTATTTATTGTGTGCATACGACTACCCATATCACAATTTGCGTTGGGAATTCTAAAAATATCATTTAAAAGATCTTCCATTTCATCTCCCATACTTTGTACGTTTGATCCCACATCTGAATCCAAATTCCACTCTCTCTCTCGATGATCCAATATCTTCACAGTGGAAGAACCATCTAGTATAATTCTTATCAAATCCAAAATAGATCATTTGGTCATATGCATTTTCTCTACTCTGATATAACACATTGTTACATTTCGGGCATGGACACTTCAACTTCTCATTAACAATGGCTCCACGCTTAAATGCTAACTCAATGAATTCTTTTACCCCTTCAATATATTATTGGCTAATCCTAAGACATTCAACATATTCATGCAATCAATGTATAAACGGTGCGACATTCCCACATTAAACTTAATAAACTATCAAATGTAAACATACATCGACTTATGAATCCAACTCTTATCCATTAGGGGTATGTTTGTGAATCTAACATCCGTCAAAGAAACCGACACTAAAATAGAGAAATGAGAAAGAGTTACATATATTCTAACTTATATATCACAATATTCCTAAAACTTCATACTTGCCTCTAAGTAAAAGACGAGGTTAGTCATCGTCCATGAAGTATTTCTAGAACTACCCAAGGTATGAATCAACCAAGTATACCAAAATCATTACTATGGCTGAGTAATAAGAAATTAAAAGCCAAACATTTATACAATGTACCTATTATTGTTCATAAGATCAATGAAAATAGAAATCAACATCACATCTAATAAGGAAACTATAAAAGTACCCCACGGATTAATTAAGGCAACCCACATAGTTGAATTATTTGGTCTTATATAGGTTAAAAGTTTTGGAATGTGCTGATTTTGGATGAGGATGATCTTTGTGATGAGTAGATCATCCTCCCCAAAAATCAGCCCATTCTAAAAATTTTAACTCCCCTCATAGGCTTACATCCTATTCAAATAGGTATTGAAAAAGTTAATACTTTAAGAGATCATACTTTTTTTTTTTTTCATCTTTTGACTAAGGCATACGCCTTATGGGAATATGTTATAGTATCTTTTTTTCTTTGTCTTTTGTAGTATTTTACATAATAGGCTTTTGTAGTTATATGGTTTCCCTTATTATCATGGTTCAAAGTTTCGTGCCATTTTGGATAAATGAAAGAATATTTTATTAAAAACAGATAATCCCTTTAAATATATTCTAGAATCATAGATTTTCTAACGCCCCCTCTAACATATGCCTTCCTACTCTCCTATAACAGAATTGTAGATCATTTGCCTTGTGATACAAAGAACCATTAATCTCTTCCTTTTGTACCTCGAGGCAAATGATCTACAGTTATGTGATGGGGACGTATGTCATAGTGGGGCGTCATATCATCACGACTCTAAAATAATAGAGACAATTCTATTAGTTCAAGTAGAGAGAAATAAAACAAGAGTCGGATCTCAATATCGTAATCACCCAAGGAAATATATTGAGAAAAAATTGAAAATAAATTATATTAGCCCAAACAAAGAGAAATTTGTAGTTGTAACAAGTTATCAACGTCCCTTAGTAGGTTTAAATTCTTACTTCAACTTAAATATATATATAAAAAAAGAATTCAAGAATATGAAGATGTTCATGTTTACAAAAAATTAGTGTAGGACTTACCGAGGGGGTGACTTAGTAATTAGTGAACCAAATAAGAGCAAGACTTATGAATTCTATGAAGAAAAAATACCAGTGATCTCGCTATATCTTGTTTTAAGGTTTATATGTTCTTGACATTAAAATTCATAAGAATCATAGGGTTGGATACCATAGTTTACATTGATAAGGTATTTTGAATTTTTGGGATTCAAGATTGTTGTTCCCTTGGAGATATTCTCAGAGTTAAAGGAAATGCCTTTATGGAAAGTTAGTGTCTCAATAACAAAGTAGAGAAAGAATTATGTTTTTGCATTGACACTTTTATTCCCCATAATTTAGTCAAGTTAAAAAAAAATTTGGTGTCTTTGTTTAGTTGATTAGTTTCATATTTTCTCGTATCTATACTATTATAGGACCAACTAAGGGTTTATTGTTAACTAAATGCTTAGTTGCTTACAAGTAGATAATCATTGTTATAAATATTGCTTCGAACATAGTTTCTTGTATTTCCACTTCAGTCTCATGACTTTTAGAAAGTAAGGGCAACTCAAAGTAAAATCATGATTAGAATGGGCATGCTAGTTAGGTCAACTATCATGCTTCTAACATTGCTATGGTGTTCTTGTGTTGTTTTTGGAAAGTATGATCTTAAGGATTAAACTTGAATGACTTACAAGATACAAAATGAGTAAACTTGGCTTACTCTAGCTGAGTTTGGATTGGGTTATTGATCAAAATATTAATTTAGTTTTTGATTGAGTTATTGTTGCATAGATATGCATATAGTTCACCATGAAGGTGACCAATTGAGTTGTTTTGTGACTCTTATATTGATTTAGTTGAGTTAAGTCACCTCAAATTGACTCATTGAGTTTTATAGTTGTGATTTAACACACTTTCTATTCAAGAATATATGATTTAACACACAGATGTATTGCTTACCTTAGCATAGTTTTCTTGTTTAACTTTAGACCAAATTGTGTACATGAATTATAGCATTGCTTAAGTTTTTTTTTTTTTTTTTTTTTTTTTTTTATAGGAGGAGGGGGTGAAAGCGCCTTCGATCCGCGGGGTGCGCGGATCCGCTTTTGACCCTTGAGGTTTGGGAGTCGCCACCTAGTTATTGTGGTCTAGGAACCAAACTGACTCTAACATGGATAAAAAGAATTAATCTACCATAAAAAATCTGAATTCGGGGATCAAGTTACGGGGTTGGAAGGTGTTAGGCACCAACCCCGCCCGGCCAAAGCCGGTCTCTACTAAAGTCCCAAGTAAATTACATTGCTAAAACCTAGATAAAAAAATAATAAAAATAAAAATTTACCTTTCCGATGGCAAGGACTTGGTTCCCTCAGATCTGACAAAAAGAGCTCCTTGTACTGTGCTCCCTTGCTTCGTTCTGTTTCCGAATTTGACTTCGGATCTCCGAGGCAAGGTATCTCCTTATTTTTTGAATCTGAACTCTTCAAGTTCGTTATGGATTTGGGGGTGTTTTTAGAAGGCTTTTGGGTGTTTTCTAGACTAAAATTGAAGGAGGGATGTTAGTTAAGGAGTTGGGGCTCCAAAACTAAGGTTTATGGGGGGCTAGGGGAGCTTCTAGACCTACTTCTCTTAAGGTTTATAATTTTATACGAAAATAGGGTGTGAGCACCTCTATTTATAGAATTTTTTTAAGGTTGATTTTGATAGAGTTAGTGTTTAATTAGAGATCTTTTAATTAGAGTTGTATTTTAGTTAAAATTGTTTTAGGTAGAATTGTGTTTTAATTAAAATTGTTTTAGGTAGAATTGTGTTTTAATTCAAATTATTTTAGGTAGAATTGTTTTTAAGTTAGAACTCTATTAGATAGAGTTATTATTTAATTAGAATTCTATTATGACTTTTGGTCTTATTTGATTGACTTTTAATGTTTTGACTTCAGTCTTAATTGATTGACTTTTAATAACTTGACTTTAGTCTTGCTTAATTGATTTTAATTTTGACTTCAGTCTCACTTGATTGACTTTAATACCTTGACTTCAGTCTTGCTTGATTTACTTTAAATTTTTGGAGAAGGCCCCCTTCATTTTTTTTTTTTAATTCTTTGGGCCCCCAAATGGAGGGGTTCTTAAAGAAATATCCCACGCTCAACAATTTTGCCTGAGAGTCCGATTAATCGATTTTTTAGGTTCAAAATTTTAAATTAATTTCATTAATGTTTAAATTTAATTATTTAATGTTTTATTTATTAATTTTAAATTTTTTAATTATGAAAATTGTGAAATTACTATTTTGCCCCCGGAGAGGACTTTTCACGTTTTAAGTCGGTTTTTAATGTTCTAGGATGTTTTAGAATCGATTTTTCGTAAAGAATTCAATGAGAATGTTGGTTTGTGTCATTTATGAAAAATTTTATGTGAAATGATTGTGAACTTTATGAGGGGCATTTTCGTAATTTTGTCAAATTCTGTTAAAATTGGTGAAATGATTTATTTGGTTCCGATTTGTTATTTTATGGGTTCGAAAGAGTTTTCCTAAGCGTAACATAGGCTCTAGGGTTGTTTTGAGGTTAGGGGTATTTTGGTAAATTGGTAATTTTTAGTGATTTTTATCGTGAAGTTTCTTTCTGGTCTGCAAGATGATGATTTCTATGTTTCTGGGGTCGTATTTTCCTAGCGTAGCGTAGTTTCTAAGGTTTTGTCAGTTCGAGATATCTCATCCGGATTTCTGAAACACATCTGGTAACAAAATATAGCAATAGAATACACATCCATCATTGGGAATCATTGCGATCGGGTTGACGAGTTGATTAATCAGGCGGATGCAAAAATGGGGTGTCTACAGGGGGATAGATTTTTACCAAATAGAATTGAAGAGAGAATATGTAGAAATCAGTTTTTAGAAACAACTTAGGCAAACAAATGTTTGGAATCTAGTGAGTGAATCTCATGCTTATTTTCCCTTCCATAGTTTATAGTCCAACATTTCAAACTGCAAACATACAAGTGTCTGTAGTGTAAAAAAAATTTTGGTTGATAGTATATGGGGGCAATCCAATTGGAATTTCCAACCTAATGTGTTTTCTATTTATTTCAATCAGAATTTGTTCATTCTATTTTTAGTTCCTCCTATCGATGAGAATATTTTATGTGATGTTTCTTGATTTCATTTCTCATTTTCATTTATGGAAAAAAAAAAAACAACTTTCCAACTTTTCTTATAACAATAATAGAAAACAAGACTACTAATTGAGTAATAACAATAGAAACTTCTATAAATGAAATTGAAAACAAGACAACTATTAATTGAGTAACAACAATAGAAACTTCCATAAATGAAATTGAAAACAAGACAACTACTAATAACAACTATTTGAACACTCCATTAATCAATAACAACTAAAACACATAAAAGTGCACACACACATTTGAACAACAAGAATATAATACAACTCGGCTGCAAGCTGCGAGTCTTATACATGTATTTGCAACTCAATTACAAGTTGCATGTATTATTAGCAATATATATATATATATATATATATTATATATATATATATATATATATTATATATATATATATATAGATAAAATCTGATTTTTACTTCTCGGATTTTACTCAGACCTACTCAGATTTTGCTTAGACCTGCCGAGATTCTTTCTCGGATTGCTCAGATACCGCCGAAGGTTTTCTCAAATTTTGTTCAGACACCACCGAGGGTTTTCTAGGATTTTGCTCAGATACCGCCGATGGTTTTCTCAGATTTTACTCAGACATACTCAGATTTTGCTCAGACACTGCCGAGGGTTTTCTTGGATTTTGCTCAGACACCGCCGAGGATTTTCTCGAATTTTGTTCAGACACCGTCGAGATTCTTTCTCGGATTTTGCTCAGACACCGCCGAGGGTTTTCTCGGATTTTACTCAGACCTGCTCAGATTTTGCTCAGACCCGCCGAGATTCTTTCTCGAATTTTGCTCAGACACCACCGAGGGTTTTCTCAGATTTTACTCAGACCTACTCAGATTTTGCTCATACACCGCTGAGGGTTTTCTCGGATTTTGCTCAAACACGGCCGAGGGTTTTCTCGGATTTTACTCAGACCTGCTCAGATTTTACTCAATTTTATCTGATTTTCTAAAAAAACATGTTGCACGAATTTTTATGTTCATCACTACACAATGTTACACCCGTGCACTCGTATTGCATTGGCATTAGTCAAGGAGAATTTTTCAAAATTCAAGGATCTGACATTTTTCCAAGGAGAGGTTACCCTCAAGGATCTGGATACTTTGACAAATTATCGAATTAGGCTACAAAATGAACTGTCACTAGCTTTGGCATTCGGATGTCGCACTATCTACCACAATAGATTGGGCATCTAGTTTGCTTCCACCCTCTGCCAAAGAGGGGCATCTGTAGACACCCCATTTTTTCATCTGCCTAATTTGACAATTCGTCACCCGGTTTTGGTGGATTCCTAATGATGAATATAAAAGAACTCGAAGGCTTGTGACTACTGCTTGATTCCTTCTGTTTCTAGTTTCTTTTCATCCCCCTACTCGTCACGACTCGACATAAAAGTTTATGCACGCTTAGGATCGCAACATCTTACACCTGACTTAGCAAGCACGTACGCATATGTTTGTTATACAATTCGATAACTTAGAGACCTCACTACGCTAGAAAAATATAACTTTAGAACTTAAAAATACTCACACAGTGACTGAAAGAAATCTTACGATAAAATTAAAAAAAATCAATAAAAAATTATCAAAACAACGAAAATACCCTTCATAAATTTTGAATCTCTAAAAAGTCTCGAAAGTATCTCTATTGCACTCAGAATGTGATTTCGAATCTAACGGGACCCAAATCGATGAAAACAGAGAAATTTATAAAAATTTGTAAAAAATCATCAAAACGACAAAAATACCCTTCATAAATTTTGGATCTCCGAAAAGTCTCGAAAGTATCTCCATTGCACTCAAAATGTGATTTCGAATCTAACGGGACCCAAATCGATGAAAACAGAGAAATTTATAAAATTTTGTAAAAAATCATCAAAATGATGAAAATACCCCTCATATACCTCGGACCTCCGAAAAATCTCGAAAGTACCTCCATTGCACTCAGAATGTGATTTCGAGTTTAACGAGACCCAAATTGATGAAAACAGAGAAGTTTGAGAAAAATCTATAAAAATCGCCAAAAGACCAAAATACCCCTCATATACCTCGGACCTCCGAAAAATCTCGAAAGTATCTCCATTGCACTCAGAATGTGATTTCGAGTCTAATGAGACCGAAATCGATGAAAACAAAGAAGTTCGAAAAAAATCTGTAAATCGTCAAAAGACTAAAATACCCCTCAATATCCAACTCTACAATTTAGAGATCCCGATCCCTAGGACAATGTAAATCGAAATCCACTCTAAACTAAAAATAATATTCAAATTAAAAATTAAACAATTCAAATTAAAAAATTCAAATAATTAAAATTAAAATCAAACAATTAAAATTAAATCTAACAACTAAAATTAAAATCGAAAATTAAATCCAATCAAAAAGAAATTTCAAATTCAAAATAATAATAATAATAAAAAAAATTAATCAACCCTTTCAAAATTGAAATTAAAAATTAAATTCAAATTAAACAAGTAAAACTCAAATAAAATCAAATTGAAAATCACCCAACCAATTAAAATGTAAAAATAAAATTAAAATCGAACGATCAACCAATCAAAAATTAAAATCAAATCAACCAACAACCAAATTTAATATCAAAATTAAAAATTAAATTCTAATTGAAATTCAAAATTAAAAATCAAATACAAATTCAAATGTAATTTAAAACATCAAATTAAATTTCAAATCAAAATATCGATAAAAATAAAAAATATTTCGAAATCAACCAATCGGAAGCAAAATCAATTCATTAACCAATCACAACTCATTAGCGGGAAATTACTGTAGTACGGGTAACGTGGGATCTCCATCCCCCATTATTAAAAATAAAATAAAATAAAAATAAAAAATGTTATAAAAAAAAAGAAAAAAAAAGAAAAGAAGAACGTGGGCACTCTCCCATCGTCTTCTTCTCCAACTCCTCCTTCTCCATCTTCTCCAACGACCCACGTTTTGGACCACCCTCACTCCCTCTTTCTTCCCTACTTCTTCTCCCATTTCTCTATAAACAACCACTCTCTCAACTGCTCTGAGGGCTTCATATAAATGAGTTACTATGATCAACAAAAGGGGGACGATTTTTAAGAGGTAGCCATTAAGAAAGAAAAAAAAAACAGCAGTAACTCCATTAACGCCCACAACCTTTCTCTACACTTCATCTCTCACATCTCAACCAATCTTCATCTTCTTTGTATCCTAGCACAGCCACCTCTCTCTTTCTGCCGACAATAGATATTTCTGCCCAGCCACCTCTATCTGTTTTCATCTCCTTCACAACATAACCCAGCCATCTTCTTCAGCCTCCATCATCTACAGAACACCCCCTCTCACCCATGTTCTCCTCTAACAGGTCTCTTCTTCCCTTTCATCTGCCAGTCTCTTCTCTATCTCTTCACCCTCACTCCATAGCAGCCATTGCTACAACGTCATCTGTCAAGCCTCCTCTCTCAACCTTCCTCTCTATCTCTCTCACGTTTTAAACCCCTTTTGCTACCCCACACCCTCTCAGACTTTTCTCCATCTCCCAACCTCCATCTACTTCTCTCAGCCACCGTCACCTTTTGACCTCATACACGAAACAGTAACCCAACCATTTTTTTTTATCTCTTTTCTACCCATTGTAATACCTTTCAGATCAACCTCGCCGCTCACAGCAAACATCAATCGAGTACTCACTGATCTTCGAGTTATACCTGAAGGAAACAATCCGCTATTCTTCGGTAAGCCCTTCTTTGGTGTTATGATTATCATAGACATGGTTATGAGATGATCTTATTTTTTATTATTACTTTTTTTTCTCTTTCTTTTTTCGATACCATGTGATATTTTGTCGCATTTTGAACGAGATGCATTGTTTATGAGTGTTGTTTGTTTCCGCATGTCAATAAGATTAGGAAAACAATTTTATGAAATCTTATTTTCTTACTTGCTCATGTACATTGGTAGGATTAGAAATTCTCTTGTGTATTCCTTATGTTTGCATATCAATAGAATCCAAATATTTTTCATTATGCGGTTTTGAGTTTTTATCGATAAGATTAGATTTTTTTATACTCTTTTATATGTTTCATTTTATTTTTGCATGGAGATAGGTTATAGGAATATTTTTATGTTTTATTTTTGCATGGTGATAGGTTAGGAGAATTTTTTTTTTATGCTTCTATCTTGTTATTTTATTTTAGTGATTCTTGATTGCGTATTTTTATGCATCAATTTACCGGTTTTTGGGGTATACGTGGCACTAATGGCCAACTTTAAATTTTCGAAATATTAATGAATCAATTCGTTCATTTTTTATTGATAGATTGATTGAATCAATTTGCTAATATTAAGTTGATGAATTGGCTCATTAGTGTTAAGATTATCGGGTCAATTCATGAATTTGTGAATACACGGAAAATTAAAAAATCAATTTTCTCAATGAAAATTAACGAGTCGACTCACTGATTTTGGGGACATTGAAAGTTTGAATCGATTTTTTTTGGACACGTGGATTAACTCACTGATTTAATGCACGTGACAATTCAAAAATTGAATTTCATTGATTAATAATTTGTGAGTTAACTCGCTGATTTTAGAATGCACGTGTAATTCAAAAATCGAATTTCTTTGATAAAAAATTGCGAGATGACTCACTAACTGTAATATACGTGGCAATAAAAAAAAATCAAATTTCTTTGAATAGAAATGTGTGGTTTAACTCATTAATTTAATGCACGTGGCGGTTCAAAAAAATCGAATCTATTTGATAAAATGTCGTCAATGAGCCAATTCATTAATTTTGCATATAAGATATTAATTGATTTCACTTTCTTTCAAATATGACTGAATCGATTCACTAAATTTTGGTGCCATGTAAGCCTCATCAATCATGGGATTTTATTATGCGAAATTCAAGAATCTATTTTTAGGATTTGTTTAATAAATTCGATGCAATTTGATGATGATTGGACCCTAGTTTAATTTTTAGTCTATGAATGTTGACCGTAGGATATTTTTGGATCGTAGTAAAGACTGATCATCTTAATCAGGCGTGTTCGATGCCTAACACCTTCCGAAACCCGTAACCTGACCCCTTACCCATCTCTCCGATCCACGGATTGACCCATATCCATTTAGAGTTAATTTTGGTTCCTAGACCTAAATTAGGTAGCGACTCCCGATTATTTAAAAAATTCCCGAGATACGTAAATCGGACCCCTATCTGCTATTTAGCGAACGGCCGGGGGTCGAGGCGATTTCAGTGTGACATAATTGATAGATATAACAAAAATTATTTTTTTAATTTGTGTATGTTTTTTTGTATTTATACAGTAAATTGCAATGACATCTAAAAACGTAATAGCGAATTTAAATAAGGGAGATAAACTGGATGGTAATAATTATGACATTTGGCACCGTAAAATTCAGTATCTTTTATATAAGTAAGGGGTCCTAGATACTTTGACCATAATTATGGACATACCAGAAGAAGAGACTTCTGCATAGCATCATCGTAGCATGGACGCATACTTGAATTGACAAAAATAAGATCAGTACGCTCACTTTACTATGATGAGTGGCCTGTACAATGATCTTATTGGCGAATTCGGGGGTTATTAGACATCTAAATAAATGTGGGATGCTTTGAAGCTGTCTTTTGCGGGTACTTCAACAACCAGATTGCGCGCATTGACACTAAAATTTGACTTATATAAAAAGGATCCAAATGATACCATGGTTGAGCATCTTAAGAAAATGTCTCAAATAATATGCGATATAAAAACTGCTAGAAATGTTCTGACAGATGAGCAGTAAATTCTTGTTGTCTTGAAATCTTTATACGATTCATGGAAGCAGATGAAACTCAATATGATGCACAATGAGAGTATTATCAACTTCTCTCAGTTGTCGTGATATCTTGAATTAGAAGTTGAACGTCAGTTTACAAGGACAAACAATGTCGCTTTCACTGTTAAATTCGATAAGCGCAAAAACTTCAGATTTAAGCACAAGCCAATGAAAAGAATTCAGACTAATGGAATTGCACCTAAGAAGAACTCGAATTTCAAATGCCATAGAGGAAAACGTGGTGGAAAGAAAGACAAATCTAAAATGGTTGTCACAAATGTAAGAAATTAGGACACTTCGCTTGTGATTCCATTGAGCCGAAGAAGGTAAAAACCAAATCTAAAATCCTTTTCATTATTTTGTTTAAACAGAAGTGCTTGTTGCTGATTCTTGTGATCCTGATTGGATTGTATATTCTGAAACAACCAAACATATAGCAAGGGATAGAGTTGGGTTCGTAGAGTTTTATTGAGTCCTATATGGTAGCATGAAGATTTTCATGAGAAACAATTCTAATAAAGACGTAGTGGAAGGGGAAACATACCAACTATGGATGCGCACAAGATACACCTTATTACTCCACGATGTTCTTAATGTGTCAAGAGTTCGACATAGTTTGTTTTCAGTTACATAGCTATTAGATATAGCTTTGGATTCAATTGTTTATGGATACATTTTTATTTCAAATGATTTGTTTAAATTAGATGTTAATTTTAGTAATTTAAACCTTGATGCTTATTCGATTTCCAATGATGTTGTTTCTAATTCAGTGAAATGGCATGCTAGATTAGGCCATATTGGACAATATAGGATGAAAAGACCAGCGAAGGATGGATTATTAGGTCCACTTTCAAAAATTGATCTTTCGGTCTGTGAACATTGTCTAGCTGGAAAGTCAAATAGGAAACCATTTTGAAAGGCAGTACATGTGTCAATTCCCTTAGAGTTAGTTCATCTTAACATCTACGGATCACTTAATGTGAGGGTACACCATAGAACGACCTATTTCATCACATTTATTGATGATTATTCGTGATTTGGATATATTTATTTGATTTCACATAAATTTTAAGCATTAGATTGCTTTTAGAAATTTATGTTAGAAGTTGAAAATCAGTTAAAGAGGAAAATTAAGATTCTCAGAACTGACTAAGGACGTGAATATTTATCAGAGACTATGAAGAGACTATGTGAAGAAAAATGTATCCGTAGGCAATTAACAATTCCTTCTACTCCTCAACAAATGGTGTAATAGAAAGAATGAATAAAATCCTTTTAGACATGGTGAGATCGATGATGGCGCAAGCAAACCTTTCTCTTTTTTTCTAGGGAGATGCTCTTTTGACTGCAGCCTACATCCTCAATAGGGTACCTTCCAAATCTGTTACATCCACCCCTTATGAGTTATAGACAGGTAGAAAACCCGATTTGGGTCATCTACGTCCATGGAGATCATCTGGTTTTGTTCATATTCATTTCCATCAGATTGGGAAGTTAGACATGAGAGCTAAGAAATGCACGTTTATTAGATATTCTAAGCATTCTAAGGGCTTTGTGTTTATTATGAATGAGACAATGATGAAATGGTAGAGATTGAGTCGCGAGAGAGAAGTAGATTTCATTAAGAATGATTTCCCAAGCAGAAAAAAAATTTAGACATCACATGAGTTCTATGAGTTGATATACCCAACTCCAGAATCAGAAGAGGAACTTCCACCTATTCCTGACGAGGGTAAGATAACTAAACCTTCTGATGATTCAATAATCGTCGAGGATAGTGGGAGTGTACCAATCAGTGGGAGTGTACCACTAGATGTTACTGATGATGATCTTGAGCTAGGTAGGAGTAAACGTGGAACAATATCCTGTCATCAATTTGAGATTGAAAAGGAATCATTCATGTTTGCTCTACTTGACGATAATGAACCTAGGAATTACTAGGAGGCATTGTCTCATCTGCTTCTAAAGAATGGATGACTACTATGCTATATGAAATTAGTTCTTTGCTGAAGAACCAAGTTTGAGAACTTGTTGATCTTCCCCCTATACACAAGATTGCTGAAAATAAATGGATTTTAAAAGTCAAGCAAAAGATCGATGAAACTATTGATAAGTACAAAGCCCGTCTGGTTGCGAAAGGATATACCCAAATAGAGGATATTGACTATGATAAGACTTTTTCACTAGTAGTGAGACTTACATCCATTCGCCTCATTTTAGCCATTATTGCACATTTAAACTTAGAACTCTTCTAGATGGACATTAAGACAACATTTCTCAATAGAGATTTGCATGAGGAGATCTGTATGGATTAACCAATAGGCTTCAAAATAGAAGGACATGAGCTTAAAGTCTACAAGCTTAAAAAGTCCATCTATGGTTTGAAACAATCATCCAGGCAATGGTACTTGCAATTTCATCGAGCCATTACTACACATGGGTTTACGATAATGGAACATGACCATTGTGTGTATGTTAAATAGAGTGGAAAGAGTTTCTTAATATTGTCTTTGTATGTTGATGACTGAAAATGATATGGAGTTGATTGTCGCCACTCAGAAGTGGTTATCCTCAAATTTTGAAATGAAGGATATGGGTGAAGCAAATTGTACTTGAAATTAAGATCACTTGTGATCGCTCGAATAGACTTTTTTGTTTGTCTAAAGAGACTTACAATAAGAGAGTGTTTGAGTGTTTTCGTATGCAAAATTGTAAACCCATAAACACTCTAGTCCAAAAGGAACATTCCTTACATCTTAGTCTTTGCACTATAACGGATGCAGAGAAAGAAAAAATGGCACAAGTGCTCTATGCAAATGCAATTAAAAGTCGGATGTATGCTATGATGTGTACTCGATCGAATATTTATTTTACAGTAGGATCGGTCAGTCATTATCAAAGTAATCCAGGAATTGCTTATTGGAAGGCAATAAAGAGAATTTTTCGATACTTGTGTGGGACTACAGATTATTCACTTTGTTACTAGGGAGCAAATTTGTGATTACAGGCTAGTGATCTAGATGAACATAGATCCACATCAGGTTATGATTCTTCATTAGAGGTGGTGTTGTTTCTTGGTCTAGTAAGAAACAACTTATGTAGCATTATCCACGATGCAATCAGAATACATTGCATGTAGTGCTGCAATTGAAGAAGCTATGTGGTTGAGAAGGTTCCTTATTTGACTCAGTATAATGCATAAAGCCTCATATCATGTGTCATTGTATTGTGATAGCATGGTAGCACTAGCATATGCAAAGGATCCTAAATACAATGGAAAATCGAATCATATTGACATTCGTTACCATTACATTCGAGATATGCTTGTGTAGAAGGAGATAATCTTATCATATATTTCTTCAGGTCAGATGGTAGTAGATCCCCTGACTAAACCCATTCCCTAAGACATTCATCATTTTCATGTTAGAAGTTTGAGACTTCGTAGGTGTTGATTTGTGATTGTAATAGATTTTTTTATTTTATTATCACTATTGGAATTTTTTTTTTATACAGATATTTATTCCTTCCATTTGATTATACCATCATTATATTGTATTCTTTTTGGATTATCTTATTCCCACACAATTTTTATTATATTTTTTAACATGAACTTATTTTTCGTCATTAGGCTAAGGTCATTCACTCACACAATGATCGCCCTGGCGTATAGAATACGAGTAGGAAGGTATTATATAGACAATTAAACCATAAAGGTTGAACTAATTTATAAAGCGTAATGATTGTGAGTTTGATAATTGTATTATTGTCAGCTTGAATATTGTCAAGATGAGATTCATAGGAATCGATTATGATTCATAGACTTGTAGAATTATAAAGCTTAAAAAGTTGGATGTGAACTCTAATCAGGTACTTTAGTAAGCAATTGGATTGGGAAGTTCAGGTTAGGCGTTCATAGTGCGACTAGACTTAGATCTGTATGGTGTTGAGGTTGACAAACTCTTGAGGAACTCCACCATAGCATGTAAGTCATACTACATACTCTATTTATTTTTTACCTTTATTATTACCTATTGTAGACACCTCATTTTTACACTCGCCTGATTGATCAACTCATTAACCCGATAGTGACGGTTCCCAATTATGGATGAATATTTCAATATTTTTATTTATTACTAGATATGTTTCAGAAATTTGGATGAGGTATTTCAAGCAAGCAAAACTTTAAAAACCACACTACGCTAGGAAAATATGACCCAAAAATATAGAAATCATCATTTTGAGACAAAAAAAAGTTCTACGAGAAAACCACTAAAAAACTATCAAAATACCCCCGACATCAAAACATCCCTAGAGCCTACGTTACGTTTAGGAAAATCCTTTCGAACACATAAAACAACGAATTAAAATCAAATAAACCATTGCGCCAATTTCTACCAAATTTGACAAAATTATGAAAATGCTCATCATAGGGTCCACGACCATTTATGCCAAAAACCCATAAATGACACAAATCAATACTCCCATTGAATTTCTTATAAAATATTGATTTTAAAACATCCCAAAACATCGAAAAATGACCTCTCAACACAAAAGTCCTCTTAGAAGGTAAAACGATAATTTTCCAATCCTAAAAAATTTAAAATTTGAAATTAATAATTAAAACATCAATGAACGTAAAGTGAAATCTTAATAAATTAAATTAAAATTTTTAAACAAATAAAATCAATCAATTAAACCCACGAGCCAACTTTTAAGTAGGGACCCATTTATTTAAGTGGAGGCCCACCTGACATTTATTAAAAGACCCCTCCATTTGAGGTCCCAAAGAATTAAAATATAATCAGGGGATTCTAAAAAAATTAAAAAATATTCTTTCATTGTACGTAAGAATAGAAAACCTAATTCAAAATCCTAATTAACCTTATATTAAAGAGACTTAGTAATACTAAAAAAACTCTATAAATAGGAGCATCCACAACTCAATCTCGCAATTCAAGAGAAATCCTAAGAAAAAGAGGCCAAAAACTCTCTCCAACTTTCTCAAAACCCTAAATCTGAAGTCCTAAGTCCCTAACTAACACCCAAACCTTATTTTTTTTACTAAAATAACACTTAGAATTCTTTATAAAACACCCAGAAACCTTCAAAACACTCAGAACATCCAAAAAAAATATTTAGATCTAGGATAAGGATACCTAATGTCGAAAATCGGAAGTTGATCCAATAATGGAGACAAAAATAGGATGGATAATTTTTTATTTTATTTTATTATTTAGGTCATTTTTTAACAATGTAATTTTTAGAAAAGGTAGAGACCAACACTTATCGGGCGGGATTGGTGCAATACCTTCCAATCCCGTAACATGATCCCTAGACTCTTTCTTTTCGTAGATTAGTACATTTTTTCGATTTTGAATCATGTTTTGATTCCTAGATCGTAAAACTAGGTGACGAGTCCCAAACACCCAAAAAGCTGATTCGCAACCTGCGGATCAAGGCGCTTTCACTTATATGAGTAAGTAAATGATTCCCTGTTTCCTTACTGTGTGAGTATTTTAAATAATTAAGTAATTGTTGTGCCCTTAGTGACTTATGACTATGTTATAAAGTAGAGGTCAATATTTATTGACTCTAGCATGTTACATATGACTAAGATTGATAAGGTCTAATTGAACATAACTGGGAAAAAAACTTAACCAATACTAAGCAACATGAGGGCTTGAAGAAGATTATTTGGCATCACATTCTATTGACAGATTGTACACAATGACTAGAACTTATGCCGACACTAATATTTTTACTTTCAAAAGTTTTTTTAAACTATTGTATATTTAACAAAATGTATAGAGTTACAAATTATTTTTGGAAAGAAAGCTCATGTATTGTGTACATGATTGAACATTTTTCCGAGCTTAGGCTCATGAGAGTTTAAAAATGCTAAATTCGATGTGACCAAATAAGTCTGGAGCATATGTGAGTTATAGGAGATGAGATGTGTTTTGTCAGTTAGATAGAAACTTGGCATAATGCTATCTCTTGAAGTCAAACTCCCGTTGGTCGCATATCTTATTCCCTTGTATGAAGAAAATACATGCATAACTTGAGATGAGGAGATGATTGTTGAGTCCCACCATGGACAAGTGGGAGATGTTGGTTGTTTTGGGTATCCATGTGGACCTAATCTATGTTTATCACGTATTAGGACTCCTCTTGGAGTCAGAGTCCTAATAAGGTTGAGTCCCTATTATAATAGGAGACTGCAATCCCTTTTCTATTATTTATCTCTTTAAATAGATGAGATGTGGGGAAGTGAAAAATAGAACAAAACGATTATAGAAAATCAGATTCTCCCAAAAAGGATTTCTTCTCTCTAAGTAGTAGTTTTTTGGGTTTTTATCAAAAGACCCTAGGGTTTAAGGCGGGGAAACAACGACTGCTCTAGAAGCATTGATGTGACAGGTATTTGGACTTCCAATCTCCAACAATCAACTTAATATGACACAACTCAAGGTTTGGATTTCCACTACGACTAAAAGGTACGTTCCCTAAATCCTAACATAAACAATAAGCAATTTTTCTAATAACTTCCCTAATCTCCTCTATTTTGAGAACTAAAAAAATTTAGTTTTAATATTTTTTTTATGGTCATATTAGTAACCATCCTTGGATGGAAGGACAAAGTGCTAACACCTTCTTTATTCTTCAATCAAACTCCCTTACTTAGAACTCTAAGTAGACCTTTACCCATCCTAAAAGAGTTACTACAAATCAAGAAAAATGAATTTCAAAATAATTTTATGGTGTCCATTCACACCTTAATTGAATGGTGACGACTCTAAAATCCAAGTAGATGAGCTCAAACCTTCAAAAGATTTTGAAACCCAAGTATCTACAGCTTGGCGACTCCATGGGATCCTAAGAGTGTTCAAACTAAATCATTTTGATTATTTTTTAAGAAAAATACCAACTTCTTTTTTGTTTCCTACTATCTCTATTTCTTATTTTCTCCCTTTTGTGGGAATGTTACTTTATGTTTGGGTTTTGAAGTTCTTTATTTATTTGCTTCTTTTGGTATATCTCAATTGTAATTTGCACGTGCACCGTGAAGCGAAGCCCTTGCACAAAGTTCTTTTATCCCAAGAAAATTTTTAACCGGATGCAAATAACCGTTCGCCTCAAGGTCACTTACTTTGGGGGACGGAAACGAAAGCATCCACCTCACCACTAATAGATGAAGTATTTTCTTTGGCTCGCATGAAGATTTGAAGGTCAGTCCCTATAAATTCCAGCTATTACTCATGCGATCCCTTGCAATAGATATCATTAAGACAAAAAAATAATGGGTATGTTTTGAGTTTAGAAGTGATTCGATCAATGAAGATCAAGTTGTAAACGGGCGGGAGCATTATTTTAGAATAAGATACCCATCCTTGGTATGGGGTGGGTCTTCACTTTCAAGCTTTTTCAAGTATTATTCCTTTGTTGAACATTTTTCAAAGTTGGTTTCCAAGCAACAAATCAGAAAGGAAGAAAATTTGCTTGAAGACCAATGTTGAAAAATGCTCTTAAAAGGAAAACCTGGGCCAAATACCTCCTAGAAGCAAAACTTCCTTAGAGGGATCTTGCTTTGCCATACCAATTAAGTAGACAAAAAACTTTCCTGGTCATATCCCAAGTACGGCCATGTTTAATTTTTGCCTGGCCATAACTTTGTGAAGGCAAGGAGGCCATTTTGCCTTGCCATAAGCCCAAGTATGGCCATGCTATTTCTATGGTCCTAGTTTGCTATTTTATAAATAGAAAACTCCCCCTTCTCCTCTTGCAACTTCCATGGTGGTTCATCTCAAGGACTTAGCTCTTCTAAATACCATTTTTCACTCAATTTAGGTCTCGGTTTCAACTCTAAGTTTAGGGTCAATCATTGTACCTCAATTCCCATTCCTTGAAGGTCATCCAAAGTGTAGTTTTGGGTGTGAATTCATCGAGAATCTAAGGTAGTGTTTCTCTTTAGGAATTTTCATAGTAATAAGGTATATCTTTTCGAATCGATTCTAAACCCCTTAGGATTAATGTACCTTTATCCAAAGATTTTCCCCACTCTACTCTCGCATCTTCTACTTATGGCATACTTGAAACTTCTCTTTCCCACTAGTGTTTAGGATCAAGGTTGAGCCTCGAATTAGTGGTTATGCCCAAGCCTAATTGTTCATCCAACCTTAGACCTAAGTGTAGTATTCCTAGTTTACTCAACTTCTTAGGTTTAGGTATTAGATTCCGACAAGTGCATCCAAATTCATAAATCCAAGTCTGGCTCTCAAAATTTCTTAACCTATTGATTCGAGGTAGGTGGAAAGTTTTCCACCCCATCAATTTACATTCTTCCATCAAGGAACTTCATTTCTTCCTTAGATTTCTTAGGAAATCCTATAAGACCTAGATCAATAAATCTTATCAATTTTAGGTTTGTTAGAACCTCTTAAGATCAACCCCACCCATAGGTCACGTTTATTCTTCAACAGCAAAAGGCGTACATTGTGATCAATTCCTATCCATTTTAGGTTTGTTAAGAACCTTCAAGCTCGGCCCCACTTGTGAGTCACCCCAATCATCTTTCGTCGACAAGGGTCATGTACACAATCAATACTCATCTGTTATATTGTTGTTTGAATCTTCGGGCTCGATCCTACCCGTGGGTCACCACGATCTTCATCAGCAAGGACCATGCAATCCTTTCAGAATTTTATGGGTTCAAATCTCATGTAGTTGAGATACCCATTTCCAAGTTTTAAGGGCAAAAGACATATACGATGAACCTATTTCAAGTCCTTTCGAGTTCAAATATCATATATTCGAGATACCCACTCTTGACGTTCAAGGGCAAAGTAATCCTATATAATGAATCTTTTTTAAAGTCTTTTGAATTTTTCCTTATACATTTGAGGAACCCAATCCAAAGGTTCAGACATAGCACTCATACGAGGGGCTTTTTTCTTTGTGTCTCCTACATTCAAGACACTTTCGTAGATCGAGTCTCTTAAAGATCTTTGAACCTTTTAAATGTCAATTTAATGTGTTTTCATTCCGTAGATCGGGTCTCTCAAATACTTTTGAACCTCTTAAAGGCCACCTTAGAATGAGCTTTAATGTTAAAAGGTCTGGGCAGAGACCTGTCTTCATTTCTATGACACAAACTCTCTCAAATTCACAACCTATCATTTTATTTTGTAGATCAGATCTCTCGAGGATCTTTAGACCTCTTAAATGTCAATCTAGTACATTTTCCTTTCATAGATCAAATCTTTCAAAGACATTTGGACCTTTTAAAGGTCAACTTAGTGCGTAGATCGAGTCTCTCAAAGACCTTTGGACTTCTTAAAAGTAAATTTAGTGCGTTGTCCTATAGTAGATCGCGTCTTTCAAAGACCTTTGGACCTTTTAAAGGTTAACTTAATTCCTAGATCGAGTCTTTCAAAAACCTTTGGACCTTTTAAAGGTCAACTTAATATAATTTTTTTATTTCGTAGATCAAGTCTCTCAAAGACAATGGGCTTCTTAAAGGCCATCTTAGCTTCATTTTTCATTTTTTCCTTCTATTGTTTAAGGGTCCTTAGTAGAGTAGCTTAGATTCTTCTAGGATAATTCCATTACATTCCTTTAGGCGTAAAAAAATGGGATAGTAAAAGATTATAATTAGATTCATCATTTTTTTACATAAGTTTTTAGGGTCTCTTTCAATTCCACCATGAGAGGGGCATGCTCTTGAACTTAAAAAAATTGATAAAAATAATAAATTCATCATTTTCATGCAGCTAAAATTGGATCTTTTGTCTTTTTTTATCCAAGGTACCTACACGGAAAGTAATCTCATAGTACCAAGGGAAAAATATTGGGTGTCCAAAGAATAGAGGATTGAGAAAAGGAACTATAACGCATAATCGCTATCATCTCATATTTATAATTACTATAATGGAGCCGATCAACAGAATTGAATCTTTGGTTACAAAAATCCATTTGTTATAAACAATCTAACTGGTAGCTGTTCTGTTAACGAGGAAGTGTTTAAAAAAAATCAAATGATCAAGTGGCATCAATCGAGAACATGCTATCAATACTAATTTAGATTCTGGGGTTATTCAAGCTATTCAGAATCATGCAAACAGTTCAAGATAGTCTAGTTAGCAAATCCCCAGCATAACCAATCCGATAGTGGTACCTCCTCCAATGGGACTAACTCTTGATCTTACATCGGCACAATTTTAAAACAATATGCCAACAACAATACCTGCAGTAGCTCAAGCCATGAACATCCTTCCCTTCATCTTTATTCCATGTCCACTTCTATAACATGCTGAGGTAGCAGATGAGGGAGATTCAAACTGGCTTAGGATGCCCGAGTGGAACTATGTTGAGGACAGACTGTCAAGTCACATGGATGCGATTATGGAAGAGTTGAACTAACCAAAAGGAGGAGATTCTTAAGATAGTTTCGTGTTTGATAATTTATGTTTTTATCTAGATTTCGTACCATCGACGGACTTCAAGTCTCCAAAATTTGAGAAATACAATAGCATCGAATGCCCTCTCACCCATATGAAATTATACTGTGGTGCTATGAGCCAATTCAAAATAAATGACAAGCTATTAATATAGATGTTCCAAAGGAGCTTGACTAGGGTAGCGCAACAATGGTTTACTCAATTGAACCACAACAAGATTCGGTGTTGGAGAGATCTAGCCACAATCTTCCTAGGCAACTATAGATTCAATATATATGTGATAATGAACATGTAGGGCATAGCTAAGATGACGAAGAAGCCTAAAAAATTATTTGAGAGTATGCGTAGGTGGATGGAGTCAGCTTCACCGGTGAAGCCTTTCATGAAAAAACTCGAGATGAACACAACATTTATCTCAACACTAGGCAATACTACTACTTTCATTTCATAGGGCATACTGCGTGTAATTTCTCCTCTTTGGTTCAGTCAGGGATTATTATAGATTGGACAATTCCATGGTAGGGTACTTCATATAGTGGTGCAGTAGAAAAAAAATCAGTAGCCGCAGTAAAGAAAAAGAATGAAATATAGATTAATTATGTACAGCCAACCCAGGTACCAATTCATTTCTCAATCGAGGCACCAAAAACACCTGTGACTTTTCAAACATCACCGAATCATCCGTATCAAGCACAACCCCCAACAAGGTCATATAATAATCAACAATAATTTTAGTTTCAAACACAATTTCCACAATAGTATCTGAAAGCGCCCTCGATCTGCGGGGTGCGTGGATCCGTTTTTGTCCCTTGAGGTTTGGGAGTCGCCACCTAGTTGTTAAGGTTTAGGAACCAAACTGACTCTAAAAAAGGCAAACTAATCTACGAAAGAGAAAAAGAGTTCGGGGATCACGTTACGGGGTTGGAAGGTGTTAGGCACCAACCCCGCCCGGCCAAAGCCGGTTTCTACTAACTTCCCAAATAAATCACATTGCTAAAAACCTAGATAAAAATAAAAATAAAAAATTTTATACCTTTCCGATAGCAAGGATTTTACTCCCTCAGATCTGATAAAAATAGCTCCTTGTACCGTACTCCCTTGTTTCATTATGTCTCCGGATTTGATTTCGGATCTCCAAGATCAAGGTATCTCCTTATTTTTGGATATGAACTCTTCAAGTTTGTTGCAGATTTGAGGGTGTTTTTGGAGGGCTTTTAGGTGTTTTCTAGGCTAAAATTGAAGGAGGAATGTTAGGTAAGGAGTTGGGGCTCCAAAACTAGGGTTTATGGGAGGTTAGGAGGGCTTTTAGACCTACTTCTCTTAGGGTTTATGATTTGATACGAAAATAGGGTGTGAGCACCTCTATTTATAGATGTTTTTAGGGGTTGATTTGGATAAAGTTAGTGTTTAATTAGAGTTCTTTTAATTAGAGTTGTGTTTTAGTTAGACTTGTTTTAGGTAGAATTGTGTTTTAATTAGAATTGTTTTAGGTAGAATTGTTTTTTAGATAGAACTCTATTAGATAGAGTTATTTTTTAATTAGAACTCTATTATGATTTTGAATTTTGGTCTTATTTGATTGATTTTTAATATTTTGACTTTAGTCTTAATTGATTGACTTTTAATATTTTGACTTCAGTCTTGCTTAATTGACTTTAATTTTGACTTTAGTCTCACTTGATTGACTTTAATACCTTGACTTTAGTCTTACTTGATTTACTTTTAATTTTTGGAGACCCCTCCTCCATTATTTTTTTAATTCTTTGGACCCCCAAATGGAGGGGTCCTTAAAGAAATACCTCACGAACCCTCAACAATTTTACTCGAGAGCCCGATTGATCGATTTCTTTGGTTCAAAATTTTAAATTAATTTCATTAATATTTCACTTTAATTATTTAATATTTTATTTATTAATTTCGAATTTTTTAATTATGAAAATTGTGAAATTACCGTTTTACCTCCGGAGAGGACTTTTCACGTTTTAAGTTGGTTTTTAATGTTCTAGGATATTTTAGAATCGATTTTTCGTAAGGAATTCAATGGAAATATTAGTTTGTGTCATTTATGAAAAATTTTGTGTGAAATGATCATGAACTTTATGAGGGGCATTTTCGTAATTTTGTCAAATTCTGTTAAAATTGGTGAAATAATTTATTTAGTTCCAATTTGTTATTTTATGTGTTCGAGAGAGTTTTCCTAAGCATAACGTAGGCTCTAGGATTGTTTTGAGGTCAGGGGTATTTTGGTAATTTGGTCAATTTTTATTGATTTTTATCGTGAAACTTCTTTTTGGTCTGCAAGATGATGATTTCTATGTTTCTAGGGTCGTATTTTCCTAGCGTAGCGTGGTTTCTAAGGTTTTGTCAATTCGAGATACCTCATCCGGATTTCTGAAACATATCTGGTAACAAAATAAAGCAATGGAAAACACATCCATCATTGGGAATCATTGCGATCGGATTGACGAGTTGATTAATCAGGCGGATGCAAAAATGGGGTGTCTACAGTATCATCAATCCTACAATAATTAGTACAACAACAATAACCGACAACAAAGAAAAAGGGAGTTTACTCGATTATCGATATAATTGTCTGAATTCTTACATATGCTCGTCAAGGGAGGTTATGTCATGTTGATATAGCCACATCCAGAAGTCGAGAACACATTTGGGTATGACCCTACCACCAACTGCAAGTTCCACATGGGAGCTCCTAGTCATCCCACAAACTGGTCCTAGCAGTTAAGGAAAGTTGTTCAGACCTCATAGATAGAAAGTTGATAATTTTGAATCCTGTACCAACATAATAGAATATCAATCAAAACTCTCTCCTGGCTCATAACAGAAATGGTGTAAAGCCAACAAACACAGTGAACACAATCTCAAATGAAGAGATAAGCTTCGACCCCTCACAGTTGATTATCCCTTTGGAATCAAAAGTTAGAGTTTACCTCAAACTCACAACCTTAGATGTATCAATCAATACCCTTATCTCATAAAATCAAAATGACACTCACATTCGCATTAGTACCCAATTTGGGGGTCTCATCCTAAATCCTTTACCATCTTCTTCAGACCCACCACCACTTGTCTTATCCTCAAACACCGCTACTCCGTACCATATCACACCACTTCCATTATCCTCACCACCACCCCTCATCATTCGTACACCCACTTCACCCTTTCCAACTGCACAACCACCACCCCTAGTCCTTTATGTTGAATCAGAACGTCCTTAATTCACTTTCAGTATTCCCAAACCTTTTTCTTATGTATCCAACAAGGTAGTTTCCTAAAGTTATAAGATGAGGTTAGTATTTTTTAAATGGAAGAAAAGTTAAGGAAATAAAAATATTAAAAAATCGAAGAAAGAAGAAGAGCCCAATCATGCAAACCACATTTCTAAAGTAAGTTGAGTGGTGAGAGCAACTAAGAAATGAGAGACATGGAAAGGAAAGGATAATAAGAAGAAGACTGAGAGAGAAAAGGTAAAATAGATAGTGATAGAGGTCGAACAAAGCAACAAAGAGGGGGTCAAATGAGCAGATTGAGGGTAAAGAACAAGCAACCAACAAAAATTTAGTTGTTGGTACAAAACAAACAAAACAGATTGGGAAAACAACTGAAGTAAAGATAATGATTGAGATATCACAGGGAAGTTAGTCAGATTAAGAAGTAGTTAGAGCAGATGTAGCAGTTGAAGTAGGTATGGTAGTTGAAATAAAGAAAGTAGTCGATATAGATGAAATAGAAATAATAGAAACAATGGTAGAAAAAAATGACAAAGGAAAGGTGGTCATTACAAAAAAACATGACAGACAAGCAGAAAAGAAGAAGAAAGTGATAGAAAATGAGGTAATAGATTTGTGACGCCTAGTCAACCACTAACACAAATCCCAAGGCCAAATCCCAAGGTACTAGGTGGTACCTCGAAATTTGGGCATGGCTCTCTCTGTTTATGTTAGTGTTCCACAGAACTCGAAAATATCGTAATCTAATATACCACAAATTCTGACCATATATAAAGGCAACACGAAAATAACAGCGGAAGGCTGAAAATATCTAATACATGAGTATATCAGAGTGTGGAAGTTTAACAATATACAAGATTTCAAAAGTACTCTTACTCTAATACAAACCTAACACTCACTCCAAAATCTACATACATCTTGGACGAAACTAACATCACTAAGGGGTGTTGCCCTAGTGCTCACCAAGCAATAGACTCTGATCATCGATCTGACCGACCAGTTACTCCTCACTTAACGACTTTGCGCCTGTCTCGGTAACTGCAAGTGCTGAAACTAAAAAAACTAGGAAGGAAATGGTGAATAACGATGGTTATCAAGTAAGTCCACAACCAATTCCTATTAATAACCTCCCCTAAACATGGTCGAGTAAGCATACTGAATAGTTTCACATATGCAAAGTTTTACAAGAGAAAATACGATTAACTGGTACATATAACCAGGGATGAGCAGCTAAACAGTTTAAAAGTTTGCATCACATCAATCATCAGTACTCACTATACATTTTTCATCTTATGCAAATATAGTTGACAACATTAAAATAGTAGACATGCTTTTCAGTTTATACTTCGAAATATAACAACAGATACATAGTACAATTGGTGGAGTATTGGAATTAAAGAGTTGGGATTCACGACTAGATCGCTCCCAGTCGGGACATGATATTCCTCAATAACATCGTAGTTCCTGATTTTGTGGCTATTCACTGTTTACCTAGCTTGCGGGACCATTTATCCAGCTTAGGCTGGCCGTTTGACGTGACCGTAAGCAATGGGTCTCTTTTCGATGTGTCAGAACGTTCGACTACTACTAGATTGTTAGTGATCACTAGCTAATCATCTTCGTCTATGCCTATCAAGCGTGCATGTGATCCCCAAAATAACACTCCATTCGTATACGACCACGTTTACAATACACGCTCACTAGTAAAGATAAGAAAGGAATGGACCTGAATTCCAGTTGTAACTCCACTTTCATACGCGTCCCATACCACGTATGAGCTTGGTAGTCCTTACTGTACATCCCTCCAGATGATGTGACGCACTATCCCTTCAAGCATTCACAGACCCTTTAACAGCTTACAAAATAGCTACATATATATATATATTGTTTTCCATTTAAAACAAGAGAGAAATTAACAGAACAGGGTTGAGAATGGATATCTAGTTCCTATCATGCAACTGTGGCCACCCGACCTAAAATAAACAACAGTACTCGGAGCTCTACCCCAACATAAATTTAAATAAACATGCAACCCTTTCATTAATAACCTGGATATCCTTTCACCAACTTACATACAACATACAACACACAATGTAAAATGTAGACATCACCCATCGGGTGTGACTCTGACATTTTACCGATTCATCCATTTTTTTATTCTCTCGATATTATCACTTTTTGTCTTTTCAAATCAAATCACTCTTTTTCAATCTTTCAAAGTCATTTTTTTGGTCTTACCATAGAAAATCATTAAGTTCTATTCAAACGAGGTCCCAACAGGTATGCAAAGGCAAACTGCCAAAATTAGAAAAACTGATGAAAATTTGGCTAAGTGTCGAAAACTCGATTTTTCGAAATTGTCAAAATTGATAATAGATTTTCATAAATGAAGGCCCTCTACAACATAAGAAGATCCATGTAGTTTTGTAACCTAATTCAAAGAAGTGCAAAAGATATCACGCGAATACTTAAAACATTCCCGTCGTGATGAAAATTTATTTATTTTTTTCCCGCTTCGCTTGAAGGAGTTACGGGGGCCATAAGTAGTCGTTTTGGCATATTAAAAGCATGAGGAATCCAAAAACAATATCAGAAAAAAAAATTCAGACACTTTTTAATTTTCACGATGGCTCACGGTAGCACCGTGCCTAGAGCACGGCGGCTCACGGTGGCACCGTGACTATTCACGGTGGAACTGACAGAAACTTCATTTTTACAAATTTTTTGACATATGAGTACTCAATTTCGAATAATTATTCGTTGCAGACCTCATGATATAATTAAAATTTTCTGATTCTTCCTCTATCAAAAATTCACTATTTTGGGTCTCACTTAACGCGAAATTCGAGAATTTTATAACTTTTTCATCCGAACTCAAATTCGAACTTGCTTATAGGCTAAAGTATATATTTAGACATCTTTGAATCCAATGGCGGAGTCGATTTTTGTTAAAAATGATCATAATAATATTCGAATGTTTTACTCTAATTTCCTTCTTCGATATTTTTCTCAAAATATCACCATTTGACTTCTTCGAGATACGATTTGAAAATTCAGGGTGTTACATTCTCCCCCCCTTAATAAAAATTTCATCCTCGAAATAGAAATTGTACCTGTAGACGTGAAATGTTCGCTATGAACCTCAATGCTATATTGTTTGGAGTCGCCACTATTCTTTTTTCAAAATAGGTGTGAATAGACACCCGAATTGAGTTTTTGAAAACCATTTTTTTATGGCATTGTAGTGACTCTCATTTGTTGGAAAGGGCAAGGTCTACCTAAGATTTAGGTAAGGAGGTCCGGTTAGAGGGTGAGGAAGGTGTTAGGCACCCCATCCTCTCAACAAAAGGCACCTTGCTTGGCCATTTTATCTTGTAAAACTTAAGAAAATAAACATTAAAATGCATGATGAGGGTAGTGTGTGCATTAGAATGAAATGTCCCATTTTCAAAGGGCTTTTGATTTCAAAGTGACATTAAGGACATTCTATGGAAGAGAATGACCCATGTAGTCACATTAAATTTATGAATGTGAATGTAGGTTTGAACTCTTAGAGAGACTCCATGATGGAGTTCCCTTGAAGCCATAACCTTGATGCATGTATGCATGATTAGAAACTTAGTGTTTCACCCCATCAAGAGGGTGACACATTTCTTCATCATTGTCATACATATGTGAGTGTGTGCATTGTGTACAATATGAAGCATGAAACTAAGGTAAAAAGGGCTTCAACCTCCATCCTTTCTATCGAACCTTAGTCCAATTTATCGGGGATGGGAGAGGGTATGCATTACATCCTAAAGGATTCTCTAAAAGGAAAATAAAGTAGAGGATTAGAAGAAGAAGATGCAAGCTTTGAAGTAAATAAACTACATGTTAAACCCCACCTTGTCCCTTGATGAACTTGGATATTGAAAAGTAAACTTGAGAGTTGGGTGAGATGGTTGAAGGTTGGGTTGAAGTTTAGAAGATGAGAGAATGAGTAGGAATTTTTGTAGAGTTTTAGGTTGAGAGATGGGGGGGCTTGAGAGCATGAATTATTCTTAAAAAATGAGGGTATTTATAGAGTTTTTGGATAACTTTTGGGATAAAGTGGTCCAACCCTAAAAATAAAGAAAATGGACATGAGGTTTAGGTTGTTTCTTTTTGGATTTTCCATTTGTATGAGGGTAAAGATGACATTTGTGAAGAAATCCTAAAAGCATTTTTTAATCTTTTATTTTTTGATAAATAGAGGTGAGAGAACAAAAGTACTTTTGGGAGGGTGAATAAGAGAGTGACATATGTAAAGGTGGAGTGGTAGGTGAAAAGTAGATCTTGGTTCATTTGTAAATAACAAATAAAGCAAGGGTGGAAGTATAATTTTTAAATGGACCAATGGGAGAACTCCATGTATGTACTTGAAGATTCCCACTTTTTGAGGGCATAATAGAAAGTTCTCTCACCTTTATGAATTTTTACTAAAGACCAAATAATCTTTTTAGTTTGACTAGACCTTTTGAGAAGGGCATTCTTGAGTTTTCACAAAAGGGAAGTTGACCTTCCAATTAGATGATGCATTGGGTATTGGGGGCTCATGAGGTATCAACATGTGTCATCATATGAAGGGGTGAGAGAATGGACTTGCAGTGGATTTGGTGTTGGGCTTGGGTTTGGGTTAGGATATGGACTAGGGTTTGGGTTAAGACATGGACTTGGGTTTGGGCTTAGGATGGACTTGGTTTTGGGTTTGGGATATGGACTTGGGTTAGGATATGGGTGATGGATATAGGTTTAAAGTGGATTAGGGACAAGGTATGGGCATGCAATGATATGAGATGCAATAAGTATGTATGCATGCATGAAAAATGATGCCAAGTGGCAATGCGGGTTCGTATAAAATCTTGAGTTCTAAATCGGAACCAATTCGAGGAAATTTGAGTTTTCCTAACGAGTTCGTGCAAATTGGGGTGTCTACAGGTGCCCCTCTTTGCAGGAGTTGCTTGCAAAGAACTGCAAAGAATAAATTAGACCCTTTATTTGCACGAAGTCAAAATAATTTATTGCATGATGATTAAAAATGTCGGATGGGTTGTGAATTTTTTTTTTTTTTGTAGAATGTGGTTACCCAAGCACGGGGTCTGATAGGGCTAACCTTTTTGAAACCCTTGACTTCTTGGCACGAAGCTCGGTTTGAAGTCTTGGATAAGATGAGATGATTTTTGAAAGTGATTTACGTTTTAAACCATGCAATACAATTTTGAGATATTTTTTCTTTTTCCCTCGTTGATTTTGAATTTCGAACTTAGTTTCCCCTTTCATGAAAGTTATAGGATCATCTTGAGAGAGCTTAGTGTAGAGTGGCCGTTCTTGATAGAGGCTTGCTTTGAAGATGCATAACAACCTGATATTTGAGTATTCGGTGAGTCATTTTGCCTCGAATGCGTAGAGAATCATCATTGACCAAGCTGCTCAAATCAAAGCCTCAGAGGATAGACTTGATGCCTATTATGCTTCGTATGGAAATGTTTCAGTAGTTCTTCCTCTACTGTCCCTTTTTGTACTTTACTTTCAAGAAGAGCTGTGTAGTATTATTTGAAATAAATGAAATGAAAAAATAGGTTTTTTACGTAGTGGCCTCAGATATATCTACTGCTTTTGAAAACTCTTGATTTTAAGAAAAGTCCTAGATTCTTCGTCATAAACCAAAAATAATAATTTTGATGATGCATTTTATTATTATTTTTTTCGTTTTAGGTTTTAAAAGATTGCCTTTGTCGAATAATCTGTAACAGACTGTGCTTGAAAACTCTGAAAGTTAACGATCATGGTGTTTTTGCCAAATGCCGAGAACACAAGTGTCAGCTAATCCTTAGCTTCTTCAGAGTCATCCCCGAAACTGAGAATTTTGACTGAGTTATCTTCGCTGCATCCGTTGGAACATTGAGAATTTTGAGATTTTTACCGTTCACAGTTTATACTCTTGCGGGCTAGGAGTTTTTTTTTTCTTATATATTTTTGTTTTGATTTTTTTTTTGTTTTTGTTTTGTTTTGTTTTTTTTCATTTTTGCCCCTAGCACCAATTACGGTTTTCACCAGACCCGATTTCCACATTTTTGCACATCGACGCCCTCTTTGGATTTTCATCATGCCGGTGGTTTTGATCTTGCCATAGACTGATCTTTTTACTCACAGCGCCCTTGCGGGTTTTCACCATGCCCTTTCAGTCTATGCTTTCTTTATAGATTTTCACTTTGAAATATCTCATCGATTTCTGTGTGCCCCTTGTGGCTTGGTGACTCAAGTTGAGCTGCGAGATCGAACACTCTACTCTTCTAGTGACACTATTTCTTGAGTTACAGATCTGGACTCCCCTCTCGAGTTCCTCCGACGATTTTCATGGTGCGGTGACTTAAGTTGAGATTTGAGATCAATGACTCTACACTTCAAGTCGCTCTTTTTTTTCAAATATTTGACCTGGTCTCCCCTCTCGGATCTTCCAACGACTTTGGCGGCTTGAACCCGATTTAAGTGGCAAGATAGACCGCACTGACCATGTTTTTCATGGCGTGCCTTCACCGTGATTGAGATGCTTTGAACCATTCCCTGATCTGAGAGGACTTTAAATAGGATGAAACGTAGGATTAGGCTGTGGTTGCGAAAGGATAAGAAATGGTGAATATGGATTTATTGAGGGATAAAATGGACACGGGGTTTTTTTTTTTTTTTTTTTTGTTTCGAAAATATGATCTATGTCTCCTCTCATTGTCACGTGAGCTTGTTTAGGTAGGAGACTTGGGTCGAGTTTGAGATCAAACATCCGTGGTTTTTGACTTTTTGATTTTTTGTACTTTTAGCCGTTCACAGTTTATCCTCATACGGGCCAGGAGTATACTTTGGTATTTTTGTTTTGACTTTTGATGATGTTTTTTTTTTTTTGATGGTGGTGACTTGCCTCGGTCCTGGGTTAAGAAATGAATGTGATGGCTCAAAAAGGGTTAACTAAGGGTAGATAATTGTTCGGGTAGTAGAAAGATGGCCTCTCATTATTTCCAAGGATGACTTCAGGAATAATATTTTTTAATGGTGTCAGCATTGATTGGTTGTGGAAAGACTTCCCCGTCCATCTATGTGAGAATCAGCGCTCCTCCGGACAATACCTTTTGGACGACGAATGGCCCATCGTAATTCGAACGAAACTTTCCTCTTGCATCTTCTTGTATTGGCAAAATCTTCTTTAAAACAAGATTTCCTGGTGAGAGCTCTCTAGGTCGAACCTTCTTGTTATAAGCTCGTGCTATCCTCCGTTGATAAGTTTGCCCATGACAGATTGCTGAAAGTCGTTTCTCCTCTATTAAGTTTAACTGGTCGAATCGGGCTTGGATCCATTCTGCCTCATCCAATTCAACTTCTTTTAAGATTCAGAGGGAGGGGATCTCAACCTCAATGGGCAGGACCGCTTCCATTCCGTATACCAATGAGTAGGGTGTGGCCCCAGTCGAGGTTCGGATTGACGTTCGATAAGCGTATAGAGCAAATGGTAACATCTCGTGCCAATCCTTATAAGTGACAGCCATTTTCTCGATGATCTTTTTGATATTTTTGTTAGCGGCTTCGACTGCTCCATTTATCTTTGGTCTGTAAATGACTGAGTTGTGATGGGTTATCTAAAAATCCTTGCACATCTTAGACATGTCTTTGTTCTTGAGATTTTTGGCGTTATCAGTTACTATTCCGCTTAGAAGGCCGTATCGACATATGATGTTGTTCTTCACAAACTTCAAGACATTGCCCCTTGTAACATTGGCGTAAGATACTGCTTCTACCCATTTCGTAAAATAGTCTATGGCTACTAAGATGAAGCGATGCCCATTGAAAGCTTGAGGATTGATCTGACCGATGACATCCATGCCCCAGAGTGAGAAGGGCCAAGGAGAAGTCATATTGTGCAATTCTGAAGGTGGTGCATTGATTTTGTTGGCATAGATTTGATACAAATAACACTTCCGAACATGTTGGTACCCATCGCTCTCCATAGTCATCCAGTAGTAACCCATTCTCATAATCTTCTTTGTGAGCATATGTCCGTTCATGTGAGCTCCACAAACTCCTCCATGCACAGTCTCGATTAAGCGTTGAGCTTCTGTCTATGTTACACACCTGAGGAGGACCTCGTGATGCGACTTTTTGTACAAGACTCCGCTACTCAATAAAAATTGTCCTGCCAATCTTTGAATAGTCTTTCGGTCCGTCGTATTGGCATCGGGTGGAAAAATTCGATCCTCTAAAAATGCCTTGATGTCTGCGTACCATGGTTTTTCCTCAGGTTCTTCGACCTCCATAGGTAAGCAATACGCAGGCTCGTCTTGAATACCAATCTTAAGAGGGTCGACTATGGTGTCTTCGGAGTTGCTGACCATTGAGGCTAGAGTAGCCAATGCATCTACAAACTGATTCTTAGCCCTAGGCATGTAATTAAAGGAGATTCGGGTGAAGTTTGAACTTAGATTTTCGAGATACTCGTGATACGGAACCAGTCTCTGCTCTCGGGTCTTCCACTCTCCCGTTGTCTGGTAGACTACCAGACTTGAGTCTCCAAATACATCTATTTCATCTACTTCGAGGTCGATCGCTGCTTTCAAGCCTATAATGCATGCTTCGTACTCGGCTTCGTTGTTCGAACATTGGAACCTCAGTCTAATCGCAATAGGGATATGAGTCCCGTCTGGCTTAACCAGAACTATCCCAATTCCGTTTCCCTTTCGATTTACTACTCCATCGAAGTACATTTTCCAAGTAGATTCTTCATCGTCACTCTCGACTTCAGCAAATAAGATGGCTTCATCAGGAAAATTTGTTTTTAGTGGCTCATAGTCGGGCAAAGGGTGTTCCGCTAAGTGATCAGCAATGGCTTGTCCTTTGATGGCTTTTTGAATGACATAGGAGATGTCGAACTCAGATAATAGTAGCTGCCATTTTGTGGTGCTTCCCGCTAGTGCCGGCTTCTCGAAGAGGTACTTCAAGGGATCCATCCGAACAATGAGCATAGTCGAGTAACTAAGCAAGTAGTGGCGTAACCGTTGTGACGCCCAAACAAGGGCATAACACGTCTTTTCGAGGGTCAAATAGTTCACCTCGTAACTTGTGAACTTCTTGCTAAGGTAATAGATGGCTCGCTCTTTTCGACCACTTTCATCATGTTGCCCCAGTACACAGCCCATGGAGTTTTCTTGTACGGAAAGATACATCAGCAAAGGTCAACCTTGTGTAGGTGGAACTAAGACTGGTGGATTAAGCAGATATCTCTTAATCTTGTCAAAAGCTTCCTGACAATCTTCATTCCATTTTTTTGACTCATTCTTCTTCAGTAGTTTGAATACTGGCTCACAGATTGGAGTTAGTTGTGCGATGAACCTACTAATGTACTGAATTCTCCCTAGGAATCCCCTGATCTCTTTCTCTGATTTGGATGGCTCCATATTTATGATGTACTTCATTTTAGCTGGATCGATTTCAATACCTCTTCTACTGACAATGAACCCTAATAACTTCCCTGATGTTGCCCCAAATACGTACTTTGCCGGATTAAGCCTTAAGCTGTACTTCCTTAATTGATCAAATAACTTTTTCAGGTTTACCAGATGATCCTCGTCGAGGTTAGATTTAGCTATCATGTCGTCCACATATACCTCTATCTCCTTGTGGATCATGTCATGAAATAAGGCAGTCATGGCTCGTTGGTAAGTTGCCCTAGCATTCTTGAGACCGAATGGCATGACCTTATAGTGAAAGGTACCCCAAGGTGTGATGAATGCAGTTGAAAGCGCCCTCGATCCGCGGGGTGCGCGGATCCGCTTTTGACCCTTGAGGTTTGGGAGTCGCCACCTAGTTATTACGGTCTAGGAACCGATCAATGACTCTAAACGGATAAAAACTAATCTAAAACCAAAAAAACTGAATTTGGGGATCATGTTACGGGATTGGAAGGTGTTAGGCACCAACCCCGCCCGGCCAAAGCCGGTCTCTACTAAATTCCCAAATAAATTACATTGCTAAAACCTAGATAAAAATAAATAAAAATAAAAATTTACCTTTCCGATAGCAAGGACTTTGTTCCCTCAGATCTGACAAAAGAGCTCCTTGTACCGTGCTCCCTTGCTTCGTTCTATCTTCGGATTTGACTTCAGATCTCCTAGATCAAGGTATCTCCTTATCTTTGAATCTGAACTCTTCAAGTTTATTACGGATTTAGGGGTGTTTTTGAAGGGTTTTTAGGCGTTTTCTAGAATAAAATTGAAATGGGGATGTTAGGTAAGGTGTTGGGGCTCCAAAACCAGGGTTTATGGGAGGCTAGGGGAGCTTCTAGACCTACTTATCTTAGGGTTTATTATTTGATACGAAAATAGGGTGTGAGCACCTCTATTTATAGATATTTTTAGGGGTTGATTTGGATAGAGTTAGTGTTTAATTAGAGATCTTTTAATTAGAGTTGTGTTTTACTTTGACTTGTTTTAGGTAGAATTATGTTTTAATTAGAATTGTTTTAGGTAGAATTATTTTTAAGTTAGAACTCTATTAGATAGAGTTATTAATCAATTATAATTCTATTATGACTTTTGGTCTTATTTGATTGACTTTTAATGTTTTGACTTTAGTCTTAATTGATTGACTTTCAATATCTTGACTTTAGTCTTGCTTAATTGACTTTAATTTTGACTTCAGTCTCACTTGATTGACTTTAATACCTTGACTTCAGTCTTGCTTGATTTACTTTTAATTTTTGGAGAACCCCCCTCTATTCTTTCTTTACTTCTTTGGACCCCCAAATGGAGGGGTCCTTAAAGAAATATCCCACGAACCCTCAACAATTTTGCCTGAGAGTCCGATTAATCGATTTTTTAGGTTCAACTTTTTAAATTAATTTCATTAATGTTTAAATTTAATTATTTAATGTTTTATTTATTAATTTCGGAATTTTTTATCATGAAAATTGTGAAATTACCGTTTTACCCCCGGAGAGGACTTTTCACGTTTTAAGTCGGTTTTTAATGTTTTAGGATGTTTTAGAATCGGTTTTTTCGTAAGGAATTCAATGGAAATATTAGTTTTTGTTATTTATGAATTTTTTGTGTGAAACGGTTGTGAACTTTATGAGGGGCATTTTCGTAATTTTTTCAAACTCTGTTAAAATTGGCGAAATGATTTATTTGGTTTCGATTTGTTGTTTTATGTGTTTGAAAGGGTTTTCCTAAGCGTAACGTAGGCTCTAGGGTTGTTTTGAGGTTAGGGGTATTTTGGTAATTTAGTCAATTTTTAGTGATTTTTATCCTGAAGCTTCTTTTTGGTCTGCAAGATGATGATTTCTATGTTTCTGGGGTCGTACTTTCCTAGCGTAGCGTGGTTTCTAAGGTTTTGTCAATTCGAGATACCTCATCTGGATTTCTGAAACAAATCTGGTAACAAAGTAAAGCAATGGAATACACATCCATCATTGGGAATCCTTGTGATCGGGTTGACGAGTTGATTAATCAGGCGTATGCAAAAATGGGGTGTCTACAGATGCCCCTCTTTGGCAGAGGGTTGAAGCAAACTAGATAGCAAATCTATTTTGGTAGATAGTGCGATATCTGAATGCCAAAGCTAGTGACAGTTCATTTTGCAGCCTGATTTAGCAATTTGTCAAGGTGTTCGGATCTTTGAGGGTAAAGCTCTCCCCGAATTAAAAGGTTGTCAGGTCCTTGAGCGCAAACTCTCACTGACGGTGTCAGATCCTTGAATTTTAGAGAATTCTCCCTGACTAAAAAGTGCAAATGTGCAAGTGTGTGCACTGTGTGAAATTGAGTAAAACCTGAGCATAAATTTAGCATAATCTGAGTATAAACTGAGCATAATTTGAATATAAACTGAGCATAATTTAAATATAATCTGAACATAGTTCCTGAGAAAACCCTCGGCGGCATCTGAGCGGTATCTGAGCATAATTCCGAGAAAACCCTCGGCGGTATCTGAGCATAGTTCCGAGAAAACCCGGCGGTATCTGAGCATAGTTCCGAGAAAACCCTCGGCGGTAACTGAGCATAGTTCCGAGAAAACCCTCGGCGGTATCTGAGCATAGTTCCGAGAAAACCCTCGGCGGTAACTGAGCATAGTTCCGAGAAAACCCTCGGCGGTATCATAGTTCCGAGAAAACCCTCGGCGGTATCTGAGCATAGTTCCGAGAAAACCCTCGGCGGTATCTGAGTATAGTTCCGAGAAAACCCTCGGCGGTAACTGAGCATAGTTCCGAGAAAACCCTCGACGGTATCTGAGCATAGTTCCGAGAAAACCCTCGGCGGCGGTATCTGAGCATAGTTCCGAGAAAACCCTCGGCTGTAACTGAGCATAGTTCCGAGAAAACCCTCGGCGGTATCTGAGCATAATTCCGAGAAAACCCTCGGCGGTATCTGAGCATAGTTCCGAGAAAACCCGGCGGTATCTGAGCATAGTTCCGAGAAAACCCTCGACGGTAACTGAGCATAGTTCCGAGAAAACCCTCGGCGGTATCTGAGCATAGTTCCGAGAAAACCCTCGGCGGTAACTGAGCATAGTTCCGAGAAAACCCTCGGCGGTATCTGAGCATAGTTCCGAGAAAACCCTCGGCGGTATCTGAGTATAGTTCCGAGAAAACCCTCGGCGGTAACTGAGCATAGTTCCGAGAAAACCCTCGGCGGTATCTGAGCATAGTTTCGAGAAAACCCTCGGCGGTATCTGAGCATAGTTCCGAGAAAACCCTCGGCGGCGGTATCTGAGCATAGTTCCGAGAAAACCCTCGGCGGTAACTGAGCATAGTTCCGAGAAAACCCTCGGCGGTATCTGAGCATAGTTCCGAGAAAACCCTCGGCGGCATCTGAGCATAATTCCGAGAAAACCCTCGGCGGTATCTGAGCATAGTTCCAAGAAAACCCTCGGCGGCATCTGAGCAAAATCCAAGATAACCCTTGGTGGAGACTGAGCAAAATCCAAGATAACCCTTGGCGGAGACTGAGCAAAATCCAAGATAACCCTTGGCGGCAACTGAGCAAAATCCAAGATAACCCTTGGTGGAGACTGAGCAAAATCCAAGATAACCCTTGGCGGAGACTGAGCAAAATCCAAGATAACCCTTGGCTGCAACTGAGCAAAATCCAAGATAACCCTTGGCGGAGACTGAGCAAAATCCAAGATAACCCTTGGCGGCAACTGAGCAAAATCCAAGATAACCCTTGGCGGAGACTGAGCAAAATCCAAGATAACCCTTGGCGGCAACTGAGCAAAATCCAAGATAACCCTTGGCGGAAACTGAGCAAAATCCAAGATAACCCTTGGCGGCAACTGAGCAAAATCCAAGATAACCCTTGGCGGAGACTGAACAAAATCCAAGATAACCCTTGGCTGAGACTGAGCAAAACTGGCAAAGGAATGAATGAATTTTGGAGAAAACTGATTAGTACGAATCGGAGAACGAATAAATCTGGAAGATAATGAATCTGGAAGAGAAATGATTGATTCCAAGAATGATTGAATCTGGAAAAGAATCTGGAGAACGAAAGAATGTTATATCTCCTATGTGAGATCCAATATGCTTTTGTTTGAACCTCAAGGATTTATCAAAAAGTTTTATGAATTTAAAACCTGAGTTAAAAAGTTTTTCGAAAGAACTGTTATCAAGAGGGTAACCTTAACTTTGGGGTTCCTATTATTTTTTTAGGATTAACATTGCTCGAAGACAAAATGCCCCTAGTTTGACAATGACTATGGCCTTGAAAATAATTGAACACATAAAAAACTACCCCTAGTATAAGGGGGAAAAGTTACATTAACAAAAGAAAGAAAATGCCCCTTGTATGAAGGTTTGAAATAATTGATTACCACAAGCGCAATAAAGACTCAACTTTTAATTTTGATTAATTTTATTGAAGGTTTTGAGTCAGGCTCAAGAGTACAAAATTATTTCCTTTCGAGACTCATCATAGAATTCACCCTTATCTCCCTTGGTTCACTTGGGGTAGTAAACATTTTCTGATCGATCGTAGACAAGATACTTGTGGCTTCTGAGTCTATGCCTGGTTTAAGCTAAGTATTGAGCTTGATTATTCGGACTTCTGATGTTTCAGCTCGGACCACTCTCAGCTTGGGATTTTCTTCTGTTTTTCTTTGTTGCTCTAACTTTTGCCTATGTCGCCTTTTCAGGTTTTCAATCTAGCGAGCTTGCTCTAGCTTTTGCCTAGATCGCCTTTTCAGGTTTTCGATCTAGCGAGCTCTTATCTTTTTCTTTGCTCTAATTGTTGCCAAAGTTGTCCTTTCAGATTTTCAACCTTGCGAGCTTGCCTTAATTTTGGCCTAAGTCGCCCTTTTCGGGTTTTCAACTTAGCAGGCTTCATCATTTTTTATCTTTTTCTTCTCTTCTGAACTTCTGGAGTCGCTGTCTAATCATGCTTTGCTATCTTCCTTGACTTCTCGTACGGTACTTAGGAGGACTTTTATAGGTAGGCTTGGGACTGGGTATAAAAAGAAAGGAATTTTGAGGCTCAAAAACCCAAATGCCCCTTGTGTGGCATTTCCTTTTAAATTATTCTTTTTCTTTAAATTTTCTTCCTCATTTTGGATGATATTTCTTTTCTTTTGAATTTTTTTCTTGATTTTTTCCTTGTCAGGGAATATAGACTTTTTTTTTATTGATGTGGTCGGGCCTGAAGTAATTTCTCAGGTTGCCTACGTACCCCAGAATTTTGGGATCAGACCAAAACGTAGTTCGAAGCTTCCCTCCCCTAGGTTAGGTGATCGGGCTGAGAAAGAAAAAAGGCATCATTCATTTTTTTTGAAAAGGCTACAAAGGGTTGAGAAAGGATATGTTGAACAGGGTAACTGGGTAATATGAGGATTGATTCGGCCAAAGATGGCCTCCTTAAATGTAGTACCGCTTGATCTGGTCAAGGTTGGTTGGTTCTGGTAGTTCACCTCCATCATGATCTTGAAGTCTGACGACTTTTCCAGACAATATTTCCTTAATGAATGAATTTCTCCAATTTAGAATTTCTCCTATAGTCGATGAGGAGTGTTCAATTTTCTTTGAAGTCTGATAGTTAAATCTTTGACTTGTAAATGATGAGCTTTGACCTTCTTGTCAAATGCACAGGTGACTCTTCTTAGATAAGCTTGCACGTGGTACAGGGCTTTAACTCGTTTTCTTCGATCAAGTTTAATTCTTCATACTGCTGACGAACCCAATCTGTTTCTAACAAATGATTTTCCAATAAGACCCTGAGAGACGGAATTTTCATTTCAACTGGCAAGACTGCTTCCATGCCATACACTAAAGAGTAGGGAGTAGCTCCAATAGAGGATCGAATTAGGGTTCGATATATCCACAGCGTGAATGATAATTTTTCTGACCAATCTCGATGTTATTGACTCATTTTCCTGATGATAGTCTTGATACTCTTACTAACTGCTTCAACCGTTCCATTGATCTGAGGACGGTATGAGGATGATTTGTGATTCCGGATCTTCAACTTTGAACACGGAGTAATGATTTAAGCTTTGAAGTACGACCCATTATCAGAGATCAGTTCAAAAGGTATCCCCATATCGATTGATAATATGTGATTTGCAACTCAAGATGTAGTAAGGATAGTGCTGATGTATTTTATAACATCTTCTTTGATTCCATCGATATAGACGAGTCAATATATAATCCGTGTTAGACAACACCCAAACTTGCACCTAACATATCCTCATAGGCCCACGTGAACAAGTCTTCGAAATTTCTAAGAAAATTCATTATCCCCTTGTGTTCTTCTGGAGATAAGATGGTTTCTATTTGAATCTCTTTAGGAATTTATTTCTGTTCCGAGGTCAATAACCTTTGCTTTCTTGAGCCCGACTCTTATCTTTCTTGTTCAGGAGAAAAATATATCCTTGAAGCTAGATTATTAGTTAATTCTTTAATGCGCTTGAGGTATTAAAAAATTTTCTTTATTCAATCAAATTCAGAAGGGACGACAGACACCTCTATAAACTCAATAAACTAACTCGACTCAATAGGAAAAGAGTAGACTCGATCTAAAGAAAATATTACATTGAAAAATTGGACTCGAGCTAACTCAAATAACTCATGAAAACTCAATACAACTACCCACAATGGGCTTGATTAGGACTGAGGACTGAGACATTGCTTACAACCAACAGGATTGAGGCACTATGATCTTCAAAGAACAACTGGATGATGTTGAGAAATTTGAGGTCATTTCTGACTGTTGACTTGATATTGACGTTTACTCTAACTGACCGGATTTACAACCCTAGATAGACGATGGACGATTGAGCTTAGATACAATGATAACCCTTAAACCTCTTTGAAGGTGAATTTAACCAATTTCAGTGTCACCCCCTTGATAACATTTTAAATGAACCCTAGATTTTATTGAATTTGGTGCACCAATCCATTAAAAAATTCATCCATTCAATGATTATTCAGAAGAAAAATAATTTTACTGTACTCTTGAAAAATATTGACAAATAATGTTTTCATTGAATAACAACTTCAAACATATTTCAATAATTTTTCATGCAAATATATATCTTTTGTAAATCATTTTTCCTTCATTTTCTTTTCTTTTGGAAAATATTTTTTCTTTGAAAAATAGTTTTTACTTGGAAAACATTTTCTCTTGGAAAATCTTGTTCTTATGAAAAACATTTTCTAGAAAACATTTTTTTCTTAGAAAATATTTTTTTTTCTTAGAAAACATTTTTTCTAGAGAATAACACTTTTTCTGGAAAACACTTCTTTTGGAAAACATTTTTTCCTAGAAAATACTTTCTTTTTCTTCTTTGAAAATTCGATTTCCATTTTGATTTAAATGGCCTGGTCCATCATGATTGTTGGATCGGGATGGACTGGGTCATTATTGTAAAAGAATGGATTTTTTTATTGGATCGGTGCACCCATTTTACTTTTCAAAAACAATATTTTTGATCCTTAAGGACAATCATACACTTTGATCTCATCATTCACATCACTCACATACATTCATCCAACAACAGACATTCATTCAATAAACAACCCGGGAACACCCACGATAAGTTCGAGTCGTGACCTATGGGGAAGGTTTCTAGACTCTAGGCTTACTACGTGCCATGCATTTTTATCTGGCCACCCTTGCCCAAGCACACCTATATACCTTTCGATACGTGGTGACTTGGTTTGATATACCGTATAGGTGATAATCTAAAACCTCAATTCACTTCTCTGAAGCCAAAAACGGCCAGTTCGATCTCCAGTTGAGAGGTGGCGCACAATGCTGAGCAAGGGCCCACTTAAATACCTCTCGTCTAGAATAGATGTAGTCTATCCCCCTCGTACAGTAGGGTACAGCGGGGCAAGATCTTGCTTAGGTACCGATTTTGACCAAGAAGTGCAGTTGATATACTTAGATTACCTTTTATACCTACGGGTACGAGTCAAGAGTTGTAGCTTTCATAAATGGTTTGGCATCCCACGAGGGGACCGACCACGTACTAGTACTACGCTGGCAATCGGGACATGTGACTGTGTGGCTTACAATAGGACAAAGGCTCAGGTCACCCCAGCGTGGGTGCATCAATATGTCTCTCAGAATCACCTGATCAGACGGTATTGATGCCCTAGTTCGATATACCCTAAGGTACGTGACTGGAGTTGTGGGTTTCATGAATGACGTCGCATCTCCGAAGAGACCGGGCCACGCACTAGTGCCACGTTGGCTAAATGGGACGTGTAAGTGAGTAAAGCAGTAAACGTGCATGTGGTGTGTGCAAAACAAGGGTGGGGTGTGCCCGGGGCCTTTTTTTTTTCAAACACGTGGGCCCATCAACCCAATCAATCCAATCATTATAACATGAATTATATGAATATTTAATCGATGTAAGCACTACCAATCACATGAATATTAAAAATACCAATCCGATCACATCACATCGACATTATGATCACAATCAAACATCTATTTCAAGCAAGATTATGGCATGTTAGAAGGGCGACTAGCAATTAATAATTAATTCGAGTTATTGAAATAAGTCTCAACAAATTTTATGGTTCAATCAAGGTTATTTTGGAGCGACCCTAAAATAATTCAAAATTTCTAAGGGTATTGAATTGAAGGTATAATGATGATTGATGAGATAATGAGGATGGTTTCATTCATTTATTTTTCAATTTTTTCTAAAATAAATTGAGCCCAATCAAGGAAATTCAAAAAACAAAACAAAGAAAACTTGCATATATGTTGCTATTGGTAACATTTAGAAAATGACTTTGTTGTTTTTTGAACTCCTTTTTTTATGAAAAGAAAATCTCCAATCTTTTTTTTATTTTTTTTATTTTGATTTTTTCTTTTTTAGAAACAAATTAATTTCCTCTTTTTTTTTTTTCAAAAAAAATTGATTTTGTTTCAAAACAGCAGGATAACGTCGAGCTCAACGTCGAGATCAACCTATAATAGCAGCCTAGTCGTCGAGATCAGCAGGTTAAATCGTCGAGATCATCCTATAACAGCAGGCCAGCGTCGAGATCGACAGCAGACTAACATCGAGATCAACGCTTAACGTCGAGATCAACCCTTAACAGTAGATTACCGTCGAGATCAGCAGAAGCTTAACGTCGAGATCAAACTCATAACAGCAGACCAGCGTCGAGATCAACTCAGACCAGCGTCGAGATCGGCCTGTAACATTGGATTTTTCGACGAATTGTTCGCCATTTCAGTTTGCTAAGACGAATAAAATCTCCATGAACCTCCTGCTAATGATTTTAATCTAAAAAAAAAAAGCTGCAACAAAGATCCGAACTTCACAATCTAACAGAACAGAAAAAAAAAATCGATCGAGATCCTATCCCAAGATCATCTCATCCTTTTACTCCAAATCAAACGCTCACCACTGATTCGGGATCAACAAACAAAGAAATCTTATTCTTCGACAGCCAACAGAGGCATTGATTTCCATTAAATCCGTCAAATTCCAAGAAGAATCAGCGATTCACACCTTTCGTGGCAGCCTCGAGGCAAATCAGAAACGCTGCGGTTCTACAATCGATCGGAAGAGACGATTTTAAGTCGATCAGATTGATTGGACGAATCGGTCTCTGCTGAAACCAGTGGAGTTGGGGAAGAAGACGACTTGAAAACAGGAGTAAATAATGACTTAAAAAAACAAAATAATTTTTTTTTACTCGAACACACCACAATTCTTATTAAATCAATAGAAATTCGATCATTAAAATTTGATTTTTGTTAGGGGCACACCATTGAGGCTGCTGTTGGCAGAAACTTTTTTTGTTGCTTTTTTTTTGTTTTTTTTTTTGAAACTCTATATGCTGTCAATGGACAGCATGTCTTGCCTAATAAACTAAAATAAAAACGAATACCTACCTAATAAGCGAAAAAACAAAAGTATTCTCAATCAAGCACACACCCAAATTTTCAATCGAAATATACTTATATATGTAAAAAAAATCATGGTCCAAAAATCTCATCCTCAATAAAAGTATTCCTTCGAAATCTCGTATTATTTCGGATCATTCCGAATGGCCCTTGATTAAACCATAGAGATGATATGTTAAATCAAAGTGCTCCAAGTAGAATCAAACAATCAATGACGTACCAACAAGAATAAAAATAATAAAGAAACAATAACATGAAACTAACTAAAAATTAAATAAAATAAGCAAAACAAATAAAACTAGGTCATTGGCAATGTCCCCAATACTTGGGGTTTTTCAAGTTTGATCCTCAATGTCCCCAGTGGAGTCGCCACTGAAAGCGCCCTCGATCCGCGGGGTGCGCGGATCCGTTTTTGACCCTTGAGGTTTGGGAGTCGCCACCTAGTTATTACGGTCTAGGAACCGATCAATGACTCTAAACGGATAAAAACTAATCTAAAACCAAAAAAACTGAATTCGGGGATCATGTTACGGGATTGGAAGGTGTTAGGCACCAACCCCACCCGGCCAAAGCCGGTCTCTACTAAATTCCCAAATAAATTACATTGCTAAAACCTAGATAAAAATAAATAAAAATAAAAATTTACCTTTCCGATAGCAAGGACTTTGTTCCCTCAGATCTGACAAAAGAGCTCCTTGTACCGTGCTCCCTTGCTTCGTTCTGTCTCCGGATTTGACTTCGGATCTCCTAGATCAAGGTATCTCCTTATCTTTGAATCTGAACTCTTCAAGTTTATTACGGATTTAGGGGTGTTTTTGAAGGGTTTTTAGGCGTTTTCTAGACTAAAATTGAAATGGGGATGTTAGGTAAGGTGTTGGGGCTCCAAAACAGGGTTTATGGGAGGCTAGGGGAGCTTCTAGACCTACTTATCTTAGGGTTTATTATTTGATACGAAAATAGGGTGTGAGCACCTCTATTTATAGATATTTTTAGGGGTTGATTTGGATAGAGTTAGTGTTTAATTAGAGATCTTTTAATTAGAGTTGTGTTTTACTTTGACTTGTTTTAGGTAGAATTATGTTTTAATTAGAATTGTTTTAGGTAGAATTATTTTTAAGTTAGAACTCTATTAGATAGAGTTATTAATCAATTATAATTCTATTATGACTTTTGGTTTTATTTGATTGACTTTTAATGTTTTGACTTTAGTCTTAATTGATTGACTTTCAATATCTTGACTTTAGTCTTGCTTAATTGACTTTAATTTTGACTTCAGTCTCACTTGATTGACTTTAATACCTTGACTTCAGTCTTGCTTGATTTACTTTTAATTTTTGGAGAACCCCCCTCTATTCTTTCTTTACTTCTTTGGACCCCCGAATGGAGGGGTCCTTAAAGAAATATCCCACGAACCCTCAATAATTTTGCCTGAGAGTCCGATTAATCGATTTTTTAGGTTCAACTTTTTAAATTAATTTCATTAATGTTTAAATTTAATTATTTAATGTTTTATTTATTAATTTCGGAATTTTTTATCATGAAAATTGTGAAATTACCGTTTTACCCCCGGAAAGGACTTTTCACGTTTTAAGTCGGTTTTTAATGTTTTAGGATGTTTTAGAATCGGTTTTTCGTAAGGAATTCAATGGAAATATTAGTTTTTGTTATTTATGAATTTTTTTGTGTGAAACGGTTGTGAACTTTATGAGGGGCATTTTCGTAATTTTTTCAAACTCTGTTAAAATTGGCGAAATGATTTATTTGGTTTCGATTTGTTGTTTTATGTGTTTGAAAGGGTTTTCCTAAGTGTAATGTAGGCTCTAGGGTTGTTTTGAGGTTAGGGGTATTTTGGTAATTTAGTCAATTTTTAGTGATTTTTATCGTGAAGCTTCTTTTTGGTCTGCAAGATGATGATTTCTATGTTTCTGGGGTCGTACTTTCCTAGCGTAGCGTGGTTTCTAAGGTTTTGTCAATTCGAGATACCTCATCTGGATTTCTGAAACAAATCTGGTAACAAAGTAAAGCAATGGAATACACATCCATCATTGGGAATCCTTGCGATCGGGTTGACGAGTTGATTAATCAGGCGGACGCAAAAATGGGGTGTCTACAGCAGTCTTCTCTTGATCTTCTTCCGCCATTTTTATTTGATTGTAACCGGAGAAGCCGTCCATAAAGGAGAACATATCGTGCCCTGCTGTGTTATCGATCAAAGTATCGATGTGTGGTAATGGAAAGTCATCTTTCGGACTGGCTTTGTTCAGATCTCGGTAGTCCACGCACATACGTACCTTTCCATATTTCTTCTGTACAAGAACAACATTAGTGAGCCACTCAGGGTAAGTGGATACTGCAAGAAATCCTGCTTAGAACTTCTTCATTACTTCATCCTTAACCTTAAGTGTCCACTCTGGTTTCAAGCTTCGTAATTTCTGCTTGACTGGCTTGCTTCCTAATTTGATAGGTAACTTGTGAACGACTAAATCTGTGTCTAACCCGGGCATGTCTTGGTAGGACCATGCGAAGACATCTTGGTACTGTTGTAAGAACTTTGTCATCTCCTTTTTCTGTTCAATCGTTAATAGGACTCCGATTTTAACGATCCGTGGGTCATCTTTAGTGCCTAGGTTCATTGAGTCTGTATCCTCTATATTTAGCTGAACACCTTTCTCATGACGTTCTATGAGTTCTTTAATTTCTTTTGGAGGATACTCAACCTCTTCCTCCGACTCTTCTTCGATCCCCATAAGATCAAAGTCGAGCTCGAGGTCAAAGTCATATTCATCTCTTTCACACACGGTTCTGTCACAAGGCTCATTTAAATTCATTAGCAATGAAGGTGAGCCCCAAAAATAGTCTTGCTCCGAGGACGAGGGCTCATTATGGTCATCGGGCAGATGAGATTTTGCTAATGACGTTTTGGAGGCCGTAGGGATTCTGGACCCCATGGTGGCCTCGTAAGTGATTGGGTATTCCTCCCAATTCTTGAAGACTTGCCCTTCTTCTGTAGGGCGGGGTGAATGACTCCCTTGACGGTTTAGATATGACCATCACTTCCAGATGACTGTCGTCAAGTCCGGGTGCTTGTAGGGTGGGTGAAATTATGACAGATCCCCAATCGATTTGAAAGAGGAACGGTGATTTTTCTTCTTCGCATGTCGTGACTTCCGCCTTGGTGGGCTCTCTTTCTTCTTTCTCTTGACTCCATTCGGAGTCCCCTCTAAACAAGATGTCCATACCATCTATAAAGGAATGTGGGGACTCAACGAATGAGTCTTCTTGTAATTGAATGGGCTCGATACTTACAATACTTGGTTTTCCTGTGTGACTTGTCGGTGGTAGTTCTGATAAGTCCTCTGGCCTCTTCAAAGATTGCAGGAAGTTGATGCTGATGTGTGGTACTTTGCCCAAGTTTCATACATTAGGGTCTCGGTTCTGTCTTCGTGCAAGTCGAAGCTCCCTTTTTTTATCATTCATATCAGAGATGTATTTCCTCGTGGGCTTGAATCCAAGGCCAAAGTAGGGAGTGTGTTTTCGTATGTTGATCAAAGTGGCCCTGCCTTTTCCTTTAGGCCTTAACCCTTGTTTCGGACGATATCCCGCCTTCTTTATCACTCGTCCGACCATCAAGTTTGTTTTTGACAATTTTTCCCTTGTCTTTTCTTCTCTCCTTCGGATATGATTGATAGATGTAAAACCCCTCCTTATCCCCGGTCATCTCTACATCGATATAAGGCACATCCGACGATCGATCGACTGGTATGAGATTTTCTGCGATGACTGATATCATCCTCTGTCCCATGATGAATTTGACTCACTGGTGCAAGGAAGAGGGGACTGCCCCTGCGGTGTGGATCCAGGGTCTTCCTAGAAGGAGGTTGAATGCTGAGGGTATGTCCAGAATCTCAAATGTCACTTCAAACGTGCATGATCCAATAGTGACTGGGAGATCCAGTTCCCCTAACGACTCAGTTTTCCTACTATCAAAAGCCCTTACGGTCCTTCTAGTTGGCCTGAGGTAAAATAAATCCGCATTTAACTTGTGCACAGTTTGTAGAGGACAAACATTAAGAGTCGAACCATTGTCGATCAGTACCCTTGCTACCATCATACCTTTGCACATTACCATAATGTGCAATGGTTCAATGTGTCCACATCCTCCGCTAATAAGTTCATCCTCGGTGAAGGTGATCGGATTGGGGGCCATGATTTGACCTACTGTCTTTTCCAACTCTTCTGGCGAGGTGGTCTCAGGTACATGTGCATTACTAAGGACTTTGAGTAGTGCTTCCCGATGATGCTCTGAGTTTAAGAGCAGGTCAAAGATACTGATTTGAGCTGGCAATCTGTTCAACTGTTCTACTATGTTGTACTCACTCTTTCGAATGAGCTTGAGGAGGTCAGTTGCCTCCTTGTCAGTTACCCTACTCTTCTTCTTTTCTGGTTCCTCTTCAAGTGTTTGTTCCTCCTCTACCAGCTTTCCTTTCCCTTTTTTTTTCTTCTGTCCTCTTCCTCGTTTTGTCTTTTTAGTTCTTTTTCTAGCACTTTGTAGCACCTCCCTGACCTAGTCATATGTCCAATGTCCGTGATCATCGCCTCTTTCAACTTCTCAACTCCTACGGATGTCACAATCATCGTCTCATAACTCCATGGGACAGTTTGACTTGAGTGGTATGGAAATGGTTTAGGGGATGAAATGTTCGTCATGAACCTCAATGCTACATTGTTTGGAGTCGCCACCATTCTTTTTTGAAAATAGGTGTGAATAGGCACCCGAATTAATTTTTTTAAAACCATTTTTTATGGCATTGTAATGACTCTCATTTGTTGGAAAGGGCAAGGTCTACCTAAGATCTAGGTAAGGAAGCCGGTTAGAGGATGGGGAAGGTGTTATGCACCCCATCCTCTCCACCAAAGGTGGTTACCTTGCTTGGTCATTTTATCTTATAAAACTTAAGAAAATAAACATTAAAATGCATGAGAATGCATGATGAGGGTGGTGTGAGCATTAGAGTGAAATGTCCCATTTTCAAAGGGCTTTTGATTTCAAAGTGACATTAAGGACATTCTATGGAAGAGAATGACCCATGTAGTCACATTAAATTTATGAATGTGAATGTAAGTTTGAACTCTTAGAGAGACTCCATGGTGGAGTTCCCTTGAAGCCATAACCTTGATGCATGTATGCATGACTAGAAACTTAGTGTTTCACCCCATCAAGAGGGTGATACATTTCTTCATCATTGTCATATAGACACCCCATTTTCGCATCCGCCTGATTGATCAACTCGTCAACCCGATTGCAATGATTCCCAATGATGGATGTGTATTCCAATGCTTTATTTTGTTACCAGATATGTTTCAGAAATCCGGATGAGGTATCTCGAACTGACAAAACCTTAGAAACTACGCTACGCTAGGAAAATACGACCCCAGAAACATAGAAATCATCATCTTGCAGACCAGAAAGAAACTTCACGATAAAAATCACTAAAAATTACCAAATTACCAAAATATCCCTAACCTCAAAACAACCCTAGAGCCTACATTACGCTTAGGAAAACTCTCTCGAACCCATAAAATAACAAATCGAAATCAAATAAATCATTTCACCAATTTTAAAAGAATTCGACAAAATTACGAAAATGCCCCTCATAAAGTTCACAATCATTTCACATAAAAAACTTCATAAATGACACAAAATAATATTTCCATTGAATTCCTTACGAAAAATCGATTCTAAAACATCCTAGAACATTAAAAACCGACTTAAAACGTGAAAAGTCCTCTCCGGGGGTAAAACGGTAATTTCACAATTTTTATAATTAAAAAATTCGAAATTAATAAATAAAACATTAAATAATTAAAGTGAAACATTGATGAAATTAATTTCAAATTTTGAACCTAAAAAATCGATCAATCGGACTTTCGGGTAAAATTGTTGAGGGTTCGTGGGATATTTCTTTAAGGACCCCTCCATTTGGGGGTCCAAAGAATTAAAGAAATAATGGAAGGGGGTTCTCCAAAATTAAAAGTAAATCAAGCAAGACTGAAGTCAAGGTATTAAAGTCAATCAAGTGAGACTGAAGTCAAAATTAAAGTCAATTAAGCAAGACTGAAGTCAAAACATTAAAAGTCAATCAAATAAGACCAAAAGTTATAATAGAATTATAATTGATTAATAACTCTATCTAATAGAGTTCTAACTTAAAAACAATTCTACCTAAAACAACTCTAATAAAAACACAATTCTACCTAAAATAAGTCTAACTAAAACACAACTCTAATTAAAAGATCTCTAATTAAACACTAACTCTATCCAAATCAACCCCTAAAAACATCTATAAATAGAGGTGCTCACACCCTATTTTCGTATCAAATCATAAACCCTAAGAGAAGTAGGTCTAGAAGCTCCCCTAGCCCCCCATAAACCCTAGTTTTGGAGCCCCAACTCCTTACCTAACATCCCCCCTTCGATTTTAGCATAAGAAACGCCTAAAAGCCTTCCAAAAACACTCCCAAATCCGCAACAAACTTGAAGAGTTCAGATCCAAAAGTAAGGAGATACCTCGGTTTAGGAGATCCGAAGTCAAATCCGGAGACAGAACGAAGCAAGGGAGCACGGTACAAGGAGCTCTTTTTGTCAGATCTGAGGGAACAAAGTCCTTGCTATCGGAAACGTAAATTTTTATTTTTATTTATTTTTATCTAGGTTTTAACAATGTAATTTACTTGGGAATTTAGTAGAGACCGACTTTGGCCGGGCGAGGTTGGTGCCTAACACCTTCCAATCCCGTAACATGATCGCCGAATTCAGTTTTTTTGGTTTTAGATTAGTTTTTATCTGTTTAGAGTCATTGATCGGTTCCTAGACCGTAATAACTAGGTGGCGACTCCCAAACCTCAAGGGTCAAAAGCGGATCCGCGCACCCCGCGGATCGAGGGCGCTTTCAGTCATGCATATGTAATTGTGTGCATTGTGTACAATATGATGCATGAAACTAAGGTAAAAAGAGCTTCAACCCTCATCCTTTCGATCGAACCTTAGTCCAATCTACCGGGAATAGGAAAGGGTATGCATTACATCCTAAATGATTCTCTAAAAGGAAAATAAAGTAGAGGGTTAGAAGAAGAAGATGCAAGCTTTGAAGTAAATAAACTACATGTTAAACCCCACCTTTTCCCTTGATGAACTTGGACCTTGAAAAGTAAACTTGAGAGTTGGGTGAGATGGTTGAAGGTTGGGTTGAAGTTTAGAAGATGAGAGAATGAGTAGGAATTTTTGTAGAGTTTTAGGTTAAGAGATGGGGGACTTGAGAGCATGAATTGTTCTTAAAAAATGAGGGTATTTATAGAGTTTTTGGAGAACTTTTGGGGATAAAGTGGTCCAACCCTAAAAATAAAGAAAATGGACATGAGGTTTAGGTTGTTTCCTTTTGGATTTTCCATTTGTATGACGGTAAAGATGACATTTGTGAAGAAACCCTAAAAGCATTATTTGATCCTTGGTTTTTTGGTAAATAGAGGTGAGAGAACAAAAGTACTTTTGGGAGGGTGAATAAGGGAGTGACATGTGTAAATGTGGAGTGGTAGGTAAAAAGTAGATCTTGGTTCATTTGTAAATAACAAATAAAGCAAGGATGGAAGTATAATTTTGAAATGGGCCAATGGGAGAATAAAAGTACTTTTGGAATGGTGAATAGGAGAATGACATGTGTAAAGGTGAAGTGGTAGGTGAAAAGTAGATCTTTGTTCATTTGTAAATAACAAATAAAGTAAGGCGGAAGTATAATTTTGAAATGGACCAATGGGAGAACTCCATGTATGTACTTGAAGATTCCCACCTTTTGAAGGCATAATAGGAAGTTCTCTCACCTTTATGAATTATTACCAAAGACCAAATAACCTTTTTGGTTTGACTAGACCTTTTGGAAAGAACATTCTTGAGTTTTCACAAAAGGGAAGTTGACCCTCCAATTAGATGATGCATTGGGTATTGGGGGCTTATGAGTGAAAGCGGCCTCGCTCCGCGAGGTGTGCGGATCTGCTTTTGACCCTTGAGGTTTGGGAGTCGCCACCTAGTTATTACGGTCTAGGAACCAATCAATGACTCTAAACGGGTAAAAAAAACTAATCTAGAACCAACAAAGCTGAATTCAGGGATCATGTTACGGGGTTGGAAGGTGTTAGGCACCAACCCTGCCTGTCCAAAGCCGGTCTATACTAACTTTCCAAATAAATTACATTGTTAAAAACCTAGATAAAAATAAATAAAAAAATTTTATACCTTCCTGATAGCAAGGACTTTGTTCCCTCAGATCTGACAAAAATAGCTCATTGTACCGTACTCTCTTGCTTCGTTCTGTCTCCGGATTTGATTTCGGATCTCCGAGGCAAGGTATCTCCTTATTTTTAGATCTGAACTCTTCAAGTTTGTTGCGGATTTTGAGATATTTTTGGAAGGCTTTTAGGTGTTTCCTAGGCTATAATCGAATGAGGAATGTTAGATAAGGAGTTGGGGCTCCAAAACTAGGGTTTATGGGAGGCTAGGGGGCTTTTAGACCTACTTCTCTTAGGATTTATGATTTGATACGAAAATAGGGTGTGAGCACCCCTATTTATATATTTTTTTAGGGTTTGATTTTGATAGAGTTAGTATTTAATTAGAGTTTATTTAATTAGAGTTGTGTTTTAGTTAGACTTGTTTTAGGTAGAATTGTGTTTTAATTAGAATTATTTTACGTAGAATTATTTTTTACTTAGAATTCTATTAGATAGAGTTATTATTTAATTAGAATTCTATTATGATTTTGACTTTTGATCTTATTTGATTGACTTTTAATATTTTGACTTTAGTCTTAATTGATTGACTTTTAATATTTTGACTTCAATCTTGCTTAATTGACTTTAATTTTGACTTTAGTCTCACCTGATTGACTTTAATATATTGACTTTAGTCTTGCTTGATTGAATTTAAATTTTTGGAAGACCCCCCTCTAAAATATCTTTAATTCTTTGGACCCCCAAATGGAGGGCTCCTTAAAGAAATATCCCACGAACCCTCAACAATTTTACTTGAAAGTCCGATTGATCGATTTTTTTAATTCAAAATTTTAAATTAATTTCATCATTGTTTCACTTTAATTATTTAATGTTTTATTTATTAATTTCAAAATTTTTAATTATGAAAATTATAAAATTACCGTTTTACCTCCGGAGAGGACTTTTCACGTTTTAAGTCGATTTTTAATGTTCTAGGATGTTTTAGAATCGATTTTTCGTAAGGAATTCAATGGAAATATTAGTTTTTGTTATTTATGAATTTTTTTGTGTGAAGCAAACTAGATAGCAAATCTATTTTGGTTGATAGTGCGATATCTAAATGCCAAAGCTAGTGACAGTTCATTTTGCAGCCTTATTTAGCAATTCGTCGAGGTGTTTGGATCCTTGAGGGTAAAGCTCTCCCCGAATTAAAAGGTTTTCAGGTCCTTGAGCGTGAGCTCTCACTGACAGTGTCAGATCCTTGAATTTTAGAGAATTCTCCCTGAATAAAAGAACAAATGAGCAAGTGTGTGCACTGTGTGAAATTGAGTAAAATCTGAGTAAAACAAAACTCGAGAAAATTTGAATGATATTTGAGACAAATCTGAGCAAAAGTAGGGAGAAAGTTAAATGTCCTACTCTACCTACTCTAGGTGAAAGAGTAATGCATTAAATTTTTTTGGGAAGTTCTACTCCACCTACCCTGAGTGAAAGAGTAATGAACTATTTTTATTTTTTTTCTTTTTTTGGAAGTTCTACTCTACCTACTCGGAGTGAAAGAGTAATGAACTAAGCTTTTTAGAATTCCTACTCTACCTGCTTAGGGTGAAAGAGTAATGAACTAATTTTTTTGGGAAGTTCTACTCTACCTACTCGGAGTGAAAGAGTAATGAACTAATTTTTTAGGAGTCCTACTCTACCTACCTAGGGTGAAAGAATAATGAACTAATTTTATTTTGGAAAGTTCTACTCTACCTACTCGGAGTGAAAGAGTAATGAACTAAGCTTTTTGAGAGTCCTACTCTACCTGTCCAGGGTGAAAAAGTAATTAACTAATTATTTTGGGAAGTTCTACTCTACCTACTCAGAGTGAAAAAGTAATGAACCAATTGTTTTGGGAGTCCTACTCTACCTGCTCAGGGTGAAAGAGTAATGGATTAATTATTTTGGGAAGTTCTACTCTACCTACTCGGAGTGAAAAAGTAATGAACTAATTTTTTTGGGAGTCCTACTCTACCTGCCCAGGGTGAAAGAGTAATGAACTATTTTTTTTTTTTTTTGCAAGTTCTACTCTACCTACTCGGAGTGAAAGAGTAATGAACTAATTTTTTTGGGAGTCCTACTCTACCTGTCCAGGGTGCAAGAATAATGAACTAAGCTTTGAGGGAACAAACGGGGGATTAACCTCGCATTTGATTTTTTTTTCTTTAATAAAAAGTTGGATTTTACGAAGGTCCGATAAACATTTTAACTCTCTTTGAATCTGAGGAGTTTTCAAAATTGCTATCAAGAGGGTAACCTTTAATTCAAAGTTAACCTTATCCTTTGGGGTTGAAATTGACCAGGCATCAGAACAAAAATGCCCCTAGTTTGACAGGGAATATTGCACTGGGGATAATTGAACATAATTTGAAAGTAAATGCCCTTAGTGTAAGGGGGGAAACTGTACTCTCTAGAAAAAGGAAGTGCCCTTGTTATGAAAGTTTGAAATCCTTGATTACTGTATGCGCAATAAAGATTTAACTTTGAATTTTCACTTTTTATGTTGAAGATTTTGAGTCAGGCTCAAAGAAATTGGAACAAAATATTTCTTTCTGAAATTCATCATAGAATTTGTTCTTTCTCCCCGTTGGTTCACTTAGGGACATGAAACTCTTCAGATCAATCATAGACAAGATACTTGTATCCACTGAGTCTATATTTGGTTCAAACTGGATATTGAAACTTGATCATTCGGACTTCTGATATTTCGGCATGAGCTACCTTTTCAGCTTCTCAACTCAACGAAGATTTTCTTTAATTTTTTATAGTTCTAAGTTTTGCCTAGACTGTCTATTCAGGTTTTCAATCTAGCGAGCATGCTCTAGTTTTTGCCTAGATCGCCTTTTTAAGTTTTCGATCTAGCGAGCTTACAATTTTTTCTTTTTTTCTTTTTTTCCTGTTTTGATTGTTGCCAAGGTCATCCTTTCATATTTTTAACCTCGCGAGCTTGCCTTAATTTTTTCCTAACTTGCCCTTTTGGGTTTTCAACCTAGCAGGCTCTTTTTTTCCTGTCTGAACTTCTGGAGTTACTGTCTGATCATGCTTTGCTATCTTCCTTGACTTCTCGCACAGTACTTAGGAGGACTTTCATGGGTAAGCTTAGGACTGGATATAAAAAGAAAGCAATCTTGAGGCTCAAAAACCCAAATGCCCCTTGTGTGGCATTTCCTTTTAAATTATTTTCTTTTTCCTTGAATTTTCTTCCCCACTTTGACAATTTTTTCTTTTGAATTTTTTTCTTTTTAGATTTTTTCTTTGTTGGGGAATCTATTTTTATTTATTTTTTTATTTTGATGTGGTCGGGCCTGAAGTAATTTATCAGGTTGCCTACGTACCCCAGAATTTTGGGATCAGACCAAAACGTAGTTCGAATTTTTCCTCCCCTAGATTAGGTGATCGGGCAGAGAAAGAAAAAGACATCATTTTTTTTTTGAAAAGACTACAAAGGGCTGAGAAAGGAGATAATGAACTGGGTAGCAGGAAAATTGATTCGGCCAAAGATGGCCTCCTTAAATGTAGTACCGTTTGATCCGGTCAAGGTTGGTTGACTCTGGTAATTCGATTCTATCATGATTTTGAAGTCTAACAGTTTTTCCAGGTAATATTTCCTTAATGATTGAATCTCTCCAATTGAGTTCAAACTTTGTATGATCGAGGAAGAGTACTCAAAATTTTTTAGGTAGTCTGATGCTTAGATCCTTGACTTATAAGTGATGAACTTTGACTTTCTTATCAAACATGTGAGTGACTCCTCTCCATTGACAGACCCAATCTGTTTCTAACAATTAACTTTCATCAAGACCTTGAGATACAGGATTTTCCCTTTTAACCGGTAAGATTGCTTCCATATCATACTAGAGTGACTCTAGTAGAAGACTGTATTGAAGTGTAATATGTTCATAATGCGAATGGTAACTTCTCTGGCCAATCCCGGTATGATGTGTGATTGACACATTTTCACGATGATTGTCTTGAGATTTTTACTGGCTGCTTCAACTATTCCATTGATTTTAAAATTCCAGCACTGATACACTTTATAATCCCTCCTCTGACTATGTCAGTCAATTCTGATTTATATATGTGGTGTTCTCACAGGATAGGTATATATTTCATGTTGAACAACACTCCAAATTTAACCGACATATCCTCATAGGACCATGTAAGCAAGTCTTTTGAATTTTCTGAATAAATTCATCATCTCTTTGTGCTCCTCTGGGGATAAGTTAGTTCCAATCTGAATTTCTCAGGAATTATTTTTGTTCCGAGGTCAATGACCTTTGCTTCCTCGAGCAAGACATTTATCTTCTCATTTAAGAGGGGGTCCCTTATTAGAGGAATTTCTCCTTGAAGCCAGTTATTAGTTAATTCATTAATGCGCTCGAGGTATTCAAAAATTTTCTTTATCCAAACAAATTCAGAAGGGGCGACAGACACCTCTATAAACTCGATAAACTAACTCGACTCAACAGGAAAAGAGTAGACTCAATTTAAAGAAGATATGACCTTGCTGAAAAAAAGGACTCGAGCTAACCCAAATGACTCATGAAAACTCAAGACAACTACCCACACCGGGCTTGAGACTGAGGACTGAGATATTGCTTATAACCAGTAGGATTGAAGCACTATGATCTTCAAAGAACAACTGGACGATGTTGAGAAATTTTGAGGTCATTTCTGACTGTTGATTTGATATTGACGTTTACTCTAATTGACTGGATTTACAACCCTAGCCAGACGATGGACGATTGAGCTTAGTGAAAGCGCTCTCGATCTGCGGGGTACGCGAATCCGCTTTTGACCCTTGAGGTTTTGGAATCGCCACCTAGTTATTAAGGTCTAGGAACCAAACTTACTCTAAAAAAAGGCAAACTAATCTACAAAAGAGAAAAAGAGTCCGGGGATCACGTTACGGGGTTGGAAGGTGTTAGGCACCAACCCCGCCCGGCCAAAGCCGGTCTCTACTAACTTCCCAAGTAAATAACATTGCTAAAACCTAGATAAAAATAAATAACAATAAAAAATTTACCTTTCCGATAGCAAGGACTTTGTTCCCTCAGATCTGACAAAATAACTCCTTGTACCGTACTCCCTTGCTTCGTTCTGTCTCTGGATTTGATTTCAGATCTCCGAGGTAAGGTATCTCCTTATTTTTGAATCTGAACTCTTCAAGTTTATTGCAGATTTTGAGATGTTTTTGGAAGGCTTTTAGGCATTTCGTATGCTAAAATCGAAGGAGGGATGTTAGGTAAGGAGTTGGGACTCCAAAAATAGGGTTTATGGGAGGCTAGGGGGCTTCTAGACCTACTTCTCTTAGGGTTTATCATTTGATACGAAAATAGGGTGTGAGCACCTCTATTTATAGATGTTTTTATGGGTTGATTTGGATAGAGTTAGTATTTAATTAGAGTTCTTTTAATTAGAGTTGTGTTTTAATTAGACTTATTTTAGGTAGAATTGTGTTTTAATTAGAATTGTTTTAGGTAGAATTGTTTTTAAGTTAGAACTCTATTAGATTGAATTATTATTTAATTAGAACTCTATTATGACTTTTGGTCTTATTTGATTGACTTTTAATGTTTTGACTTTTAATGTTTTGACTTTTAATGTTTTGACTTTAGTCTTAATTGATTGACTTTTAATATCTTGACTTCAGTCTTTCTTAATTGACTTTAATTTTGACTTTAGTCTCACTTGATTGAATTTAATACCTTAACCTTAGTCTTGCTTGATTGACTTTTAATTTTTGGAGAACCCCCCTCTAAAATATCTTTAATTCTTTGGACCCCCAAATGGAGGGGTCCTTAAAGAAATATCTCACGAACCCTCAACAATTTTACTTGAAAACCCGATTGATCGATTTCTTCGGTTCAAAATTTTAAATTAATTTCATTAATGTTTCACTTTAATTATTTAATGTTTTATTTATTAATTTCGAATTTTTTAATTATAAAAATTGTGAAATTACCGTTTTGCCCCTAGAGAGGACTTTTCACATTTTAAGTCGGTTTTTAATGTTATAGGATGTTTTAGAATCGATTTTTCGTAAGAAATTCAATGGAAATATTAGTTTGTGTCATTTATGAAATTTTTTGTGTGAAATGGTCATGAACTTTATGAGGGGCATTTTCGTAATTTTGTCGAATTCTATTAAAATTAGCGAAATGATTTATTTGGTTCCGATTTGTTATTTTATGTGTTCGAGAGAGTTTTCCTAAGCGTAACGTAGGCTCTAGGGTTGTTTTGAGATTAGGGGTATTTTGGTAATTTGATCAATTTTTAGTGATTTTTATCGTGAAACTTCTTTTTGATTTGCAAGATGATGATTTCTATATTTCTGGGGTCGTATTTTCCTAATGTAGCGTGGTTTCTAAGATTTTGTCAATTCGAGATACCTCATCCGGATTTCTGAAACATATCGGATAACAGAATAAAGCAATGGAATACACATCCATCATTGGGAATCATTGCGATAGGGTTGACGAGTGATTAATCAAGCGGATGCAAAAATGGGGTGTCTACAGATGCCCCTCTTTGGCAGAGGGTTGAAGTAAAGTAGATAGCAAATCTATTTCGGTAGATAGTTCGATATCCGAATGCCAAAGCTAGTGACAGTTCATTTTGCAGCCTGATTTAGCAATTCGTCAGGGTGTTCGGATCCTTGAGTGTAAAACTCTCCCCGAACTAAAAGGTTGAGCTTGAACTCTCACTGACGATGTCAGATCCTCGAATTTTAGAAAATTCTCCCTGACTAATGCAAAAGTGCACGTGTGTGCAAAAGTGTGATGCTTACTAAGTAAAAATGTGTCAGGTCGTAGAGATTTTCTCTCACTGACAATAATGATTCAAAATTGAAATGTGCTTATGCAACGAAAGCAATCATGGCAAGGTTGGACAATAAAGTAATTGGAGTCATAACAATGTAGGAACTTCGTTAAATCTTATTTGAAATTCTTTTTTAGAGTTCGAAAAAAGTATGAGTCTGTTTATCAGACTTGAGCCTATTGTAACCAAGCTTCTCGGGCTAAAGAACTTAAACAACCCTGTTAATTCAATATGATTCAAACAAAGCTGGAGTCTCGTTTCTCGGACTTTGGCTAAGGTTTACAGGAACTTAAACAATCCTATTAAACATGGAGTCTCGTTTCTCGGACTCGAGCTAAGGTTTGTAGGCACTTCAAAAAGCCTATTCATTTTATGATTCAAAAAGTTAGAGTCTACCTTCTCCGACTCGAACCTAGGTTTGTAGGCACTTCAAAAAACCTACTCCTTCTATGATTCAAAAAGTTGGAGTCTCGTTTCTCGGACTCGAACTTAAGTTTGTAGGCACTTCAAAAAGCCTATTCATTCTATGATTCAAGAAGTTGGAGTCTCGTTTCTCGGACTCGAACTTAGGTTTATGGGCACTTCAAAAAGCCTATTCGTTATATGATTCAAAAAGTTGGAGTCTCATTTCTCGGACTCGAACTTAGGTTTATAGGCACTTCAAAAAGCCTATTCATTCTATGATTCAAAAAATTGGAGTCTCGTTTCTCGGACTCGAACTTAGGTTTGTAGGCACTTCAAAAAGCCTATTCATTCTATGATTCAAAAAGTTTGAGTCTCGTTTCTCGGACTCGAACTTAGGTTTGTATGCACTTCAAAAAGCCTATTCATTCTATGATTCAAAAAGTTGGAGTCTCATTTCTCGGACTCAAACTTAGGTTTGTAGGCACTTCAAAAAGCCTATTCATTTTATGATTCAAAAAGTTGGAGTCTCGTTTCTCGGACTCGAACTTACTAAGCCACGTTTTGTCGGGCTTAGATTTATAGGAACTTAAACAATCCTATTAATCGAGCTTAAAGTTTGAAAGATCGGGCCTTTATTGGCTTATCATGCATCTGGATTCATAATTGTCATTGGACTTCATTGGACTTTGAAATAAGATTTTCCTTTTTATCATGTGATTAAGAACAAAAACTTTGAAATTAAATGACTTTCAAAAATGCCCCTAGTTTCAAGGTTGACTTTAATTGGGACTTGACTACGAGATTGATGGAATGGATTAAGCTTGAAAAATATGGATTCTGATGTATGACAGATAGAAGAACTGACATTCTTTTAAATTTAAGACTCTTAAGGTTATCATATTTGCAATAAGGGATTGATTATTATTTTTGAGAAATGCTTGAGCTGGACTTAAAAAATCTTGATAAATATTAGAATATAAGATCTTTCTCTTCAAAGTGGTTGATGATTCTACATCTTCCAGTAGCGAACACTTGAACAAGTAAACATACTCTTGAAGATCCTACAATATTCAAGATGACTTCTGATTTTTTCGACTTCAACATTATCTTCGTCGGATGTGAGCTCTTGGCTGAATAACAAATATTGTGGCTTGAATGGTTCTGTAGTTTCTGCACAAGCTTCCTTCTGAATTTTTTTTCTTGATGAGACTTTTCCTCCCATTTGATGATGCCCTAATTTTTGCCTAGATCGCCTCTTCAGGTTTTCAATCTAACGGGCTTTGTTTTTCTTTTTCTAATGATGCCTTGATTTTTGCCTAGGTCACATTTTCAGGTTTTCAACCTAGCAGGCTTTCCTTTTTATAGTTATACCCTAACTTTTGCCTAAGTCGCATTTTCGGATTTTCGACTTACCGGGCTTCTTTTTTTCTTGATGATCTTGAATATTTAACTCGACAGCTTTTTAGTTCTCTACACCTTAACCGAATCAATTAGCATTCAGGAGGACTTAATAGGTGGGCTTAGGACATGATTTAGAAAGAAAGGGTAAAAGGCTCAACTTCCCAAAATGCTCCTAGTTTGATATTCTCTCTTTTCTGTCAATTATTTTGATTTTTTTCTAAATGCCCCTAGTTTGGCATTTTTTTTTATCAATTTTTTTGATTTTTTTTTCTAATGCCCTTAGTTTGGCATTCTTTTCTTTTGAACATTTCAATAGGGGATTTTTCTTTTGGATGACACTTTCCTTTAAAGAATACATTTTTCTTTTAATGACCGGGCCTGAAGTAACTTCTCAGGTTGCCTACGTACCCCAAATATTTCTTTTTTCCTTTTGGGATCAGGTCAAAATGTAGTTCATACTAAGATTCCCTCCCAAGGTTGGTCGGTATGGTTTAGAAAGAAGAGACTATTGCTTTTATTTTTTTAAAGGCTTCAAGGGGTTAAATAAGGTTTTTTTTTTTTTTTTTTGGTAAGATAGGATAATTGTTCGACCAAAGAAGGCCTCCTTTGATGAATGCAGCTTAACTTGGTCAAAGTTTCAGGAATTTGATATCTGGATTGCTCTGTCGAGTAAGGTCTTCTTTTAAAATGAATATTCTTAAGTCTTCTTTTGAGAATGAATATTCTTCAGTCTTCTTTTGTGAAATTGAGTATGATCGAGTTTTCTAACTATTCAACTCTGCTAAAACTTCGAGATAATCTTTTATTCTCTCATGAATGAAAACTCTCCTCTTTTGAGTGAAAAACATGGTAGATCCACTTGTAGGTCTTAGCGTCTTTGTCGATGCTTTCAACTATATCATTTTTGACCAATAATTTTTTACTTTGAAATCACTCTCGACTTTATGCCTTGATCTATTTTGGCACAATCTATCCTGAGACCATGTAAGAACGTTGTTGAATTTCTCAAGTAAGTTTACTATTCTCTCATGTTCTCCTGAGGATAATGTATCACCAATTTGCACTTCTTAAGTGTACTCTTTAATTCAAATATTTATCGAGCTTGATTAGTGAGCTTTAAGTCAATCCTCATGCTAGATATTATGCTCAAATCATTATTACACGCATGATAATCAAAAGCTTCTATATTTTATTGGAAATAAAAAACATAGACTGACAAACTCAATTAAAACTTGAAAGTTGAATAAAGACTAACGTAATTGAAACAACTAACTGGATTTAAAGATTGACAAAAACTGGATTGAACTCAAAGAAAACTCAGGGACAATTATCTACAAAGAAAGAAGGTTCTTCTGGGTGGATGGACTACTTGAACTTAACATTGGTACTTTGACTAAATGACTCTTTTAAAGGACCTAAAATGACACAGATGAGGGTTTAGAACGTTTAGGGACCAATTATCACCTGATTGGAAGTAAATCAAGGTTAACCATTGACTCTAAAAGTTTGACTCTTAACCACATGATTAAAGTTTCGATATAGAATAGCCCAAGTCTGGTGGAAAATATTGAATCCAAATACACTATAAGTTCATATTGACCAAGAAAATGAGAAAGATTAAACGCGGGTCTACCCCTGATTGGGATTGAACCTTTTATCAAACAAACTAATTTAATCCTAAGATCGAATCTTTCTATACAAAGTGGTCTGGATCTTTAAAAGTCCAACAATTTGGTATTGATCAGTTTGATCCATATGTTAATTGGGCCAACCGGTTTAAATGGTTCAAATTAATCGGTACATTTCACAGATTGGGTCGGACCGATATTGCGGGTTTTGTTTGATTATTCTGGATCGGTCTGCCCACCTACCTGTTGGTTGGATTGAATAAAGCAACCCGAAAACACCCATGATAAGTTCGAGTCGTGACCTATGGGAAGGCTTCTAGACTTTAGGTTTACTACGTGCAATGCATTTTATCTGGCCACCCTTGCCCAAATACACCTATATACCTCTCGATACGTGGTGACTTGGTTTGATATACCGTATAGGTGATAATCTAAAACCTCAACTCACTTCTCTGAAGCAAAAACAGCCAGTTTGTTCTCCAGTTGAGAGGTGGCGCACGATGCTGAGCAAGGGCCCACTTAAATACCTCTCGTCTAGAATAGACATAGTCTATCCCCCTCGTACAGTAGGGTACAGCGGGGCAAGATCTGCCTTAGGCACCGATTTTGACCAAGAAATGCAATTGATATACTTAGATTATCTTTTACATACCTATGGGTACGAGTCAAGAGTTGTAGCTTTCATAAATGGTTTGGCATCCCACGAGGGGACCGACCACGTACTAGTACTACATTGGCAATCGGGACATGTGACTGTGTGGCTCACAATAGGTCAAAGGCTCAGGTCACTCCAGCCTGGGTGCATCAATATACCTCTCAGAATCACCTGATCAGACAATATTGATGCCCCAGTTTGATATACCCTAAGGTACGTGATTGGAGTTGTGATTTTCATGAATGACGTCGCATCTCCGAAGAGACCGGGCCACGCACTAGTGCCACGTTGGCTATATGGGACGTGTAAGTGTGTAAAACAGTAAACGTGCATGTGATGTGTGCAAAACAGGGTTGGGTGTGCCCGGGGCCTTTTCAAACAAATGGGTCTATAGGCTTGATCAAAGCACAACATATGTGACATCAAGTATTCAAAAATCGATAGATCATACAAATCAAATTATCAAAGATCGAATAAATGCATATGAGAAGAGTAAGCATAACACATTAAATCAATAGAATCAAACGACAAAGGAAGAACTGATCATGATCAAATATGCATATATCATGGTAAATCAATCAATGAATATAACATGGAATAACTGATCCAATCCAATATTGAAACAAGCACACAATTTTTTAATCTAAATCAAATAGATTTCTTTTTTATGATCCAATCAAAGGTTATTTTGGGTGACCCAAAATAAAGATTCCAATAGATGTTACATTGATGATAGAATGACAATGGTTGATATGAGCTCACTCTCAGGAACATTAATTGTGCCAACATTAGACAAATTCGGATTTTCTGTGAATTAGAAAAATACAATCTGAACTTGCATCGATGATATCTAAGGCTTTCGATAACGAAATCGAGTGAACTCAAGTTCTAAATTAATCTACTCGATGAGATCTACATTTTATTAATAGGTGCCCAGACTTAGTTCTCACTAGAATATTCTGTAAAAACGTTTTAACATTGCTGTCCCAACCTTCATTCAGAAACAATTCCAGATTTACAGATTGAACTTGCATCGATGATATCTAAGGCTTTCGATAACGAAATTGAGTGAACTCAGATTCTAAATTAATCTAATCGATGAGATTTACATTTTATTAATAGGTGCCCAGACTTAGTTCTCATTAGAATATTCTGTAAAAATGTTTTAACATTACTGTCCCAACCTTCATTCAGAAATAATTTCAGATTTACAGATTGAACTTGCATCGATGATATCTAAGGCTTCCGATAACGAAATGGAGTGAACTCAGGTTCTAAATTAATCTACTCGAGAAGATCTAAGTTTTATTAAAAGATTCCCAGACTTAATTCTTACTAGAATATTCTGTAAAAACATTTTAATATTTCTTTCCAACCTTCATCATTCCATCATTTTTATAGGTCAATTTGAATCTTTCATTATTTAGGGGTCATCAAAAAGTGATCCTTAATTGGAAAAAAAAAATGCAATACCCAAAATCATCTACAATCAAGATAAAAAAATAAATAAACAGAAAAAATAAAAAAAATAAATCCAACTAAATAATAAAATAAAACTAGGTCATCTTGGCAATGCTCCCATACTTGGGGTTTTTCAAGTTTGATCCTCAATAATCCCCAGCGGAGTCGCCATTGAAAGCGCCCTCAATCCGCGGGGTGCATGGATCCGCTTTTGACCCTTGAGGTTTTGGAGTCGCCACCTAGTTATTAAGGTCTAGGAACAAAACTGACTCTAAAAAAAGGTAAACTAATCTACGAAAGAGAAAAAGAGTCCGGGGATCACGTTACGGGGTTGGAAGGTGTTAGGTGCCAACCCCGCCCGGCCAAAGTCGGTCTCTACTAACTTCCCAAGTAAATTACATTGCTAAAACCTAGATAAAAAAAAATAAAAATAAAAAATTTACCTTTCCGATAGCAAGGACTTTGTTCCCTCAGATCTGACAAAATAGCTCCTTGTACCGTACTCTCTTGCTTCGTTCTGTCTCCGGATTTGATTTCAGATCTCCGAGGTAAGGTATCTCCTTATTTTTGAATCTGAACTCTTCAAGTTTGTTACGGATTTTGAGATATTTTTGGAAGGCTTTTAGCGTTTCGTATGCTAAAATCGAAGGAGGGATGTTAGGTAAGGAGTTGGGGCTCCAAAAATAGGGTTTATGGGAGGCTAGGGGGGCTTCTAGACCTACTTCTCTTAGGGTTTATCATTTGATACGAAAATAGAGTGTGAGCACCTCTATTTATAGATGTTTTTAGGGGTTGATTTGGATAGAGTTAGTATTTAATTAGAGTTCTTTTAATTAGAGTTGTGTTTTAGTTAGACTTATTTTAGGTAGAATTGTGTTTTAATTAGAATTGTTTTAGGTAGAATTATTTTTAAGTTAGAACTCTATTAGATTGAATTATTATTTAATTAGAACTCTATTATGACTTTTAGTCTTATTTGATTGACTTTTAATGTTTTGACTTTAGTCTTAATTGATTGACTTTTAATATCTTGACTTCAGTCTTGCTTAATTGACTTTAATTTTGACTTTAGTCTCACTTGATTGAATTTAATACCTTGACCTTAGTCTTGCTTGATTGACTTTAACTTTTGTGAGAACCCCCCTCTAAAATATCTTTAATTCTTTGGACTCCCAAATGGAGGGGTCCTTAAAGAAATATCTCACGAACCCTCAACAATTTTACTTGAAAATCCGATTGATCGATTTCTTCGGTTCAAAATTTTAAATTAATTTCATTAATGTTTCACTTTAATTATTTAATGTTTTATTTATTAATTTCGAATTTTTTAATTATAAAAATTGTGAAATTACCGTTTTACCCCTAGAGAGGACTTTTCACGTTTTAAGTCGATTTTTAATGTTCTAGGATGTTTTAGAATCGATTTTTCGTAAGAAATTCAATGGAAATATTAGTTTGTGTCATTTATGAAATTTTTTGTGTGAAATGGTCATGAACTTTATGAGGGGCATTTTCGTAATTTTATCGAATTCTGTTAAAATTGGCGAAATGATTTATTTGGTTCCGATTTGTTATTTTATATGTTCGAGAGAGTTTTCCTAAGCGTAACGTAGGCTCTAGGGTTGTTTTGAGGTTAGGGGTATTTTGGTAATTTGGTCAATTTTTAGTGATTTTTATCGTGAAACTTCTTTTTGATCTGCAAGATGATGATTTCTATATTTCTGGGGTCGTATTTTCCTAACGTAGCGTGGTTTCTAAGGTTTTGTCAATTCGAGATACCTCATCCGGATTTCTGAAACATATCGGATAACAGAATAAACCAATGGAATACACATCCATCATTGGGAATCATTGCGATCGGGTTGACGAGTTGATTAATCAGGCGGATTCAAAAATGGGGTGTCTACACTTAGACACAATGATAACCCTTAAACCTCTTTAAAGGTGAATTTAACCAATTTCAGTGTCACCCCCTTTATAACATTTTAAATGAACCCTGAGATTTTATTGAATTTTGTGCACCAATCCATTAAACAATTCATCCCTTCAATGATTATTCAGAAGGAAAATAATTTTATTGCACTCTTGAAAATAATGTTTTTATTGAATAAAAATTTTCACAATTCTGATTATTTTTTGCAATCATTTTCTTTTTAGAAAAACATATTTTGATAATTTTACAAGGTCCATGCAAAAATAGATTTTTGGTAAAAAACATATTTCAAAAATTTTCCATGCAAAAATAGATCTTTTGTAAATCATTTTTCCTTCATTTTCTTTTCTTTCGAAAAATATTTTCTTTTAAAAAATAGTTTGTTATTTGGAAAGTATTTTCTCTTGAAAAATCTTGTTCTTCTAGAAAACACTTTTTCTTAGAAAACATTATTTTTTAGAGAATAACACTTTTTCTGGAAAACACTTATTTTGAAAAACACTTATTTTGGAAAACACTTTTTCTAGAAAACACTTTCCCTTCGTAAACCATTTTTCTTCTTCGAAAATTTGATTTTTATTTCAATTTAAATGGCCCAACCCACCATGATTATTGGATCGGGATGGACTGGGTCATTATTGTAAAATAATGGATTCTTTATTGGGTCGGTGCACCCATTTTAATTTTCAAAATAAGTTTTTGATCCTTGAGGACAATCATACATTTTGATCTCATCTTTCACATCATTCACATATATTCATCGATCCAAAGGTTCCATTCAATAAAAAATCCGGGAACACCCACGATAAATTCGAGTCGTGACCTACAGGGAAGGTTTCTAGACTCTAAGCTTACTACGTGCAATGCATTTTTATCTGGACACCCTTGCCCAAGCACACCTATATACCTTTCGATACGTGGTGACTTGGTTTGATATACCGTATAGGTGATAATCTAAAATCTCAACTCACTTCTCTGAAGCCAAAAACAGCCAGTTCGATCTCTAGTGGAGAGGTGGCGCACAATGCTGAGCAAGGACCCACTTAAATACCTCTCGTCTAGAATAGACGTAGTCTATCCCCCTCGTACAGTAGGGTACAGCGGGGCAAGATCTTTCTTAGGCATCGATTTTGACCAAGAAGTGCAATTGATATACTAGATTATCTTTTACACCTACGGGTACGAGTCAAGAGTTGTAGCTTTCATAAATGGTTTGGCATCCCACGAGGGGACCGACCACGTACTAGTACTACGGTGGTAATTGGGACATGTGACTGTGTGGTTCACAATAGGTAAAAGGCTCAGGTCGCTCCAGCCTGGGTGCATCAATACATCTCTCAGAATCACCTGATCAGACGGTATTGATGCCCCAGTTTGATATACCCTAAGGTACATGACTGGAGTTGTGGTTTTCATGAATGACGTCGCATCTCCGAAGAGATCGGGCTACGCACTAGTACCACGTTGGCTATATAGGACGTGTAAGTGTGCAAAACAGTAAACGTGCATGTGGTGTGTGCAAAACAGGGTGGGGTGTGCCCGGGGCCTTTTTCAAACACATGGGCCCTTGGTCCAGATTATGTCATCACATATGGATATCAAATGAATATTGATCAAGAAAATAATACAAAACCCATCACATCGAAATTAAGATGAAAGCAAACACATCACAAATATATCTGTAGAGATCATGGCACATTATATGAGCATATAACACAAATAATAATTAATCTGATCCAAAATTAAAAAAGACCACAAATTTGTGTCTATGGTGTAATCAAGGGTTACTTTTGGATAATCCAAAATAAATCGAAATTCCAATAGATGTTACATTGATGATAGAATGACAATAGTTGAGATGAGCTCACTCTCAGGAACATTAATTGTGCTAACATTAGATAAATTCGGATTTTCTGTGAATTTGGAAAATACAATCCGAACTTACATCGATGATATCTAAGGCTCCCTATAACGAAATCGAGTGAACTCAAGTTCTAAATTAATCTACCCGATGAGATCTACATTTTATTAAAGGTGCCTAGACTTAATTCTCACCAGAATGTTCTGTAAAAACGTTTTAACGTTGCTGTCCCAACCTTCATTAAGAAACAATTCCAGATTTACAGATTGAACTTGCATCGATGATATCTAAGGCTTCTGATAACAAAATTGAGTGAACTCAGGTTCTAAATTAATCTACTCGATGAGATCTACGTTTTACTAAAGGTTCTCAGACTTAATTCTCACTAGAATATTATGTGAAAACGTTTTAACATTGCTGTCCCAACCTTCATTCAACAACAATTCCAGATTTACAGATTGAACTTGCATCGATGATATCTAAGGCTTCCGATAATGAAATTGAGTGAACTCAGGTTCTAAATTAATCTACTCGATGAGATCTACGTTTTATTAATAGGTTCCCAGACTTAATTCTCACTAAAATATTCTGTAAAAAAGTTTTAACATTGCTGTCCCAACTTTCATTCAACAACAATTCCAGATTTACAGGTTGAACTTGCATCGATGATATCTAAAGCTTCCGATAACGAAATTGAGTAAACTTAAGGCCTAAATTAATCAACTCGATGAGATCTACGTTTTATTAAGAGGTTCTCAGACTTAATTCTTATTAGAATATTTTGTAAAAACGTTTGAACATTACTGTTCCAACCTTCATCATTCCATCATTTTCATATGTCAATTTGAATCTTTCATTATTTAGGGGTCATCAAAAAGTGATCCTTAATTGGCAAAAAAAAATGCAATACCCAAAATCATCTACAATCAAGACAAAAAAATAAATAAACAGAAAAAATAAATAAAATAAATCCAACTAATAAAAAAAAATTAGGTCATCTTGGCAATGTTCCCATACTTGGGATTTTTCAAGTTTGATCCTCAATAGTCCCCAGCGGAGTCGCCACTGAAAGCGCCCTCGATCTGCGGGGTGCGCGGATCCGCTTTTGACCTTTGAGGTTTGGGAGTCGCCACCTAGTTATTACGGTCTAAGAACCGATCAATGATTCTAAATGGATAAAAAAAACTAATCTAGAACCAACAAAGCTGAATTCAGGGATCATGTTACGGGGTTGGAAAGTGTTAGGCACCAACCCCGCCCGGCCAAAACCGGTCTCTACTAACTTCCCAAATAAATTACATTGCTGGATAAAAATAAATAAAAAAAATTTATACCTTTCCGATAGCAAGGACTTTGTTCCCTCAGATCTGACAAAAATAGCTCATTGTACCGTACTCTATTGCTTCGTTCTGTCTCCGGATTTGATTTCGGATCTCCGAGGCAAGGTATCTCCTTATTTTTGGATCTGAACTCTTCAAGTTTGTTGCGGATTTTTGGATGTTTGTGGAAGGCATTTAGGTGTTTTTAAGGCTAAAATTGAAAGAGGGATGTTCGATAAATAAATAAATGTTTTAAAAAAAACTGTTTAAAAAAAAAAAGAAAACGTTTTTAAAAAAAATAAAAAAAATTGAATATAACGTTTAAAAATAATAATAAATAATAATAAATGAACTTAAAAAAAAACAAAAATTGTTTAAAAAAAATAAAAAAAATTAACTTTAAAAAAAAAAAAAAACGTTAAAATAAAAAACGTTAAAATAAAAAAAAAAGATTAAAAAACAAAAAATAAAAAATAAAAATAAAAATAAAAAAAGTTAAAAAACAACAAAAAAAATGTTAAAAAATAAGTTTAAAAAAAATAAAAATGCTTAAACAAAAAATTAAAAAAAATTAAAAACGTTAAAATAAAAAAAACAATAAAAAAATAACAAAAAAAAACATTAAAAAACAGTAAAAAAAAAAACGTTAAAAAAAAAACTTAAAAATTTAAAAAATTTAAAAAAAACAATGTTTTAAAAAAAATTTTAAAAATTTAAAAAAAGTTAAAAACAAATTAAAAAACAAAACGTTAAAAAAACAAAAAAAAACAAAAAACATATAACGTTTTTAAAAAATAAAAAAATAAAAAAAAAACGTTTAAAAAATTAAAAAAATTTAAAAAAAAACGTTAAAAAAATAAACAATAAAAAACGTAAAAAAACTTTAAAAAATGAAAAAAAAAACGTTTTAAAAAAATAAAAAAAAGACATTTAACAAAAAACATTGAAAAAAATAAATAAATAAATAAAAACGTTAAAAAAAAGTTTAAAAAAAGAAAAAAACTTTAGAATTTTTTAAAAATTAAAAAAAAAAAAAATTTTAAAAAAATTAAAAAAAAATAAAACATTAAAAAAATTATTTAAAAAATTAAAAAGAAAAACTTAAAAAAAAAACATTTAAGGAAAATTAAAAAATTATTAAAAATAAAAATACTGTTTTTTTAAAAAATATATAAAAAAATAGTAAAAAATCAAAAACAAATAAACGTTAAAAAAAACTTTTGAAAATTTAAAAAAAAAAATTTTAATTAAAAAAAAACGTTTTAAAGAAAACGTGTTAAAATAATTAAAAAACATTTTAAAAAAAATTTAATTATAACTCTTAGTCTCAACAATTATCAATATACCGTTAATTCAACATTCACAGAAATCTCAAATTATTTTGAATCGCCTAAAAGGGACCCTTAATTAGACTATGATAAAAAAAAAATTGTTTGGATTAAAAATAAATAATAAAAAATTCTCTTCCATTTTTATTCCAATGTTGGATCATATTGATTATTTTTGTGCTATAAGTGTTTGCCCATCTAACATCCTATGATCTTGATATACATATCCTTGATGTACATGCCTTGATTCGATCTTGATGTTATGAATATTGTGTGTATTTCTTGATCAATAATTGGAATTGATACTCTTGTGATTGGGTCTGGCCTATAGGCCCATTTATCTATAATAAAAAAAACCCCTGGCACACCCCACCCTACCTTGCACACGCCACATGCACGTTTACTGTTTTGCACACTTACACGTCCTATATAGCCAACGTGGCACTAGTGCGTGGCCCGGTCTCTTCGAAAATACGACGTCATTCATGAAAACCACAACTCCAGTCACGTAACTTAAGGTATATCAAACTGGGGCATCAATATTGTCTGATCAGGTGATTCTGAGAAGTATATTGGTGCACTCAGGCTGGAGCGACCTGAGCCTTTGACCTATTGTGAGCCACACAGTCACATGTCCCGATTGCCAACGTAGTACTAGTACGTGGTCAGTCCCTTCGTGGGATGCCAAACCATTTATGAAAGCTACAACTCTTGACTCGTACCCATAGGTATGTAAAAGATAATCTAAGTATATCAATTGCACTTCTTGGTCAAAACGGGTGCCTAAGCGAGATCTTACCCCACTGTACCCTACTGTACGAGGGGGATAGACTATGTCTATTTTAGACGAGAGGTATTTAAGTGGGCCCTTGCTCAGTATCGTGCGCCACCTCTCAACTGGAGATCAAACTGGGTGTTTTTGGCTTCAGAGAAGTGAGTTGAGGTTTTAGATTATCACCTATACGGTATATCAAAGCAAGTCATCACGTATCAAGAGGTATATAGGTGTATTTGGGCAAGGGTGGCTAGATAAATTGCATTGCACGTAGTAAACCTAGAGTCTAGAAACCTTCCTATAGGTCACAACCCGAACAGACTATGGGTGTTCCTAGGTTTCTTTATTCAATCCAACCAACAGGTAAGTGGGCGGACTGATCCAGAATAATCAAACAGAACCCGCAATATCGGTCCGACCCAATCGGTGAAATGTACCGATTAATTTGAACCACTTAAACCAGTTGGCCCAATTGACAAATGGATCAAACTGATCAATACCAAATCAGTTGGAATAATTGGTTTCACTTTTAAAGATCCGGACCACTTTGTGTAGAAAGATTCGATCTTAGGATCAAATTAATTTGTATGATCAAAGGTTCAATCCCAATCAGGGATAGACCTGCGTCTAACATTTCTTATTTTCTTGGTCACTATAACTTATAGTGTATTTGAATTCGGTATTTCCCACCAGAAGGCTAATTTATATTAAAATTTTAATCATGTGGTTAAGAGTGAAACCTTCAGAACCAATGGTTAATCTTAGGTGCCCCTAAATGTTCTAAACCCTAATCTGTGTTATTTTGGATCCGTCAAAAAAGTTGTCTAGTCAAAGTACCAATGTTAAGTCCAAGTAGTCCATCCCACCCAGAAGGACCTTCTCTCTTTGTAAATAATTGTCCTTGAGTTTTCTTTGAGTTTCAATCCAGTTTTTGTCAGTCTTTAAATCTAGTAGTCGAGTTTATCAATCTATGTTTTTCAATTCCAATAAAATATAGAAGCTTCTGATTATCATGCGTGTAATAATGATTTGAGCATAATATCTAACATGAGAAATGACTTAAAGCTCACTAACTGAACTTAATAAATATTGGAATTAAAGAGTACACTCAAGAAGTGCAAATTGGTGATACATTATCCTCAAGAGAACATGAGAGAATAGTAAACTTACTTGAGAAATTCAACAATATTTCTTGCATGATCTCATAAGATATATGGATGAATTACACAAAAACATAGATCAAGTCAGGAGTGATTTCAAAGTCAAAGATTATCGTTAAAAATGATATAGTTGAAAGCATCGACAAAGACGCTAAGACTTATAAGTGGATCTACCATGTTTCTCACTCAAAAGAGGAGAGTTTCATTCATAAGAGAATAAAAGATTTTCTTGAAGTTTTAGAAGAGTTGAATAGTTAGAAAACTCAAAAGAAGACTGAAGAATATTTATTCTCAAAAGAAGACCTTACTCGACAGAGCAATCCAGATATCAAATTCTTGAAACTTTGACCAAGTCGAGCAGCATTCATCAAAGGAGGCCTCCTTTGGTCGAATCATTTTCCTATCTTTACAAAAAAAATATAACCTTCTTTAGCCCCTCGTAGCTTTTTTTTTTTAAAAAAAAAAAAAATCAATAACCTTTTCTTTCTAAACCACGCCGACCAACCTTGGGAAGGAATCTTAGGATGAATTACGTTTTGACCTGATCCCAAAAAAAAATATATATATATATATATATATATATATATATTTGGGGTACGTAGGCAATCTGAGAAGTTAGTTTAGGCCCGGTCAAGCAAAGAATAAGTGTATTCTCTTAAGAAAAATGTCATTTAAAAGAAAAATCTCCTATTGAAAGGTTCAAAAGAAAAGAATGCCAAACTAGGGGCATTAGAAAAAAGAATCAAAAGAATTGATAAAAAGAAAAAAATGCCAAACTAGGGGCATTTTGGGAAGTTGAGCCTTATATATTTTCTTTCTAAGCCATATCCTAAGCCCACCTATTAAGTCCTCCTGAATGCTAATTGACTCGGTTAAGGTGCAGGGAACTGAGAAGTTGTCGAGTTGGTTATACAAGATCATCAAGAAAAAAAAGAGAAGCCCGCTAAGTCGAAAACCCGAAAAGGCGATTTAAGGCATAACCATAAAAAAGAAAGTTTGCTAGGTTGAAAACTTGAAAGGCGACCTAGGCAAAAATCAAGGCATTATCAGAGAAAGAAAAATAAAGTCCGCTAGATTGAAAACCTAAAGAGGTGATCTAGGCAGAAGTTAGGGCATCATCAAATGGGAGGAAAGATCCCATCAAAAAAAAGAATTCAGCAGGAAGCTTGTGTAGAAACTAGAAAATGCAAGACCATTCAAGCTATAATATTCGTTTTTCAGCCAAGAGCTCACATCCAACGAAGACAATGTTGAAGTCAAAAAAATCAGAAGTCATCTTGAACATTGTAGGATCTTCAAAAGTATGTTACTTTTTCAAGTGTTCGCTAATGGAAGATGTAGAATCATCAACCACTTTGAAGAGAAAGATCTTCTATTATAATATTTATCAAAAAATTTTAAGTCCAGCTCAAGCATTTTTCAAAAGAAATTCGAAAGAAAATGGTCAATTCTTTATTGCACATATGATAATCTTAAGAGTCTTAAATTTAAGAGAATGACAGTTCTTCTATCTATCATACATCAGAGTCCATATTTTTCAAGCGTAATCCATTCCATCAGTCTCGTAGTCAAATCCCAGTTAAAGCCAACCTTGAAACTAGGGGCAGTTTTTAAGATCATTTAATTTCAAAGTTTTTGTTCTTAATCACATGATAAAAAGAAAATCATACAAAAGCTTAAAAGTCCGACGAAGCCCAATGATCATTATGAATCCAGATGCATGATAAGCCAATAAAGGCCTGATCTTTCAAACTTTGAGCTCGATTTGGAATCATAGAATAAATTAATAAGATTGTTTAAATTCCTATAAATCTAAGTCCGAGAAACGTGGCTTAGTAAGTTCGAGTTCGAGAAACGAGACTCCCAACTTTTTGAATCATAGATGAATAGGCTTTTTGAAGTGCCTATAAACCTAAGTTTGAGTCCGAGAAACGAGACTCCAACTTCTTGAATCATAGAATGAATAAGCTTTTTGAAGTGCCTACAAACCTAAGTTCGAGTCCGAGAAACGAGACTCAAACTTTTTGAATCATAGAATGAATAGGCTTTTTGAAGTGCCTACAAACCTAAGTTCGAGTCCGAGAAACGAGACTCCAACTTTTTGAATTATAGAATGAATAGATTTTTTGAAGTGCCTACAAACCTAAGTTCAAGCCTGAGAAACGAGACTCCAACTTTTTGAATCATAGAATGAATAGGTGTTTTGAAGTGCCTACAAACCTAGGTTCGAGTCTGAAAAGCGAGACTCCAACTTTTTGAATCATAGAATGAATAGGTGCCTATAAATCTTAGTTCGAGTTCGAGAAATGAGACTCCAATTTTAATAGGATTGTTTAAGTTCCTGTAAACCTTAGCCAGAATCCGAGAAACGAGACTCCAGCTTTGTTTGAATCATATTGAATTAACAGGATTATTTAAGTTCCTTAGCCCGAAAAGCGTGGCTACAATAGGCTCGAGTCCGATATACGAGATTCAAATTTTTTCTAACTTCAAATAGAATTTAACGAAGTTCCTACAATGTTATAACTCAAATTACCTCATTATTCAACCTTGTCATGATTGCTTTCGTTGCATAAGCACATTTCAATTTTGAATCATCATTGTCAGTGAGAGAAGATCTCTAGGACCTCACACATATTTACTCTCTAAGCATCACACCATTGCACACACGTGTACTTTTGCATTAGTCAGGGAGAATTTTCTAAAATTCGAGGATCTGACATCGTCAGTGAAAGTTCAAGCTCGAGGACCTGACAACCTTTTAGTTCGGGGAGAGTTTTACGCTGAAGGATCCGAACACCTTGACGAATTGTTAAATCAGGCTGCAAAATAAACTGTCACTAGCTTTGGCATTCGGATATCACACTATCTACCAAAATAGATTTGCTATCTAGTTTGCTTCAACCTTCTGCCAAAGAGGGGTATCTGTAGACACCCCATTTTTGTACTCGCCTGATTAATCAACTCGTCAACCCGATCACAATGATTCCCAATGATGGATGTTTATTCCATTACTTTATTTTGTTACCAGAAATGTTTCAGAAATCCGGATGAGGTATCTCAAACTGACAAAGCCTTAGAAATCACGCTACGCTAGGAAAATACGACTCCAGAAATATAAAAATCATCATCTTGCAGACCAAAAAGAAGTTTTACGATAAAAATCACTAAAAATGACCAAATTACCAAAATACCCCTAACATCAAAACAACCCTAGAGCCTACGTTACGATTAGGAAAACTCATTCAAACACATAAAATAACAAATCAAAATCAAATAAATCATTTCACCAATTTTAATAGAATTCGACAAAATTACGAAAATGCCCCTCATAAAGTTCATGACCATTTCACACAAAAAATTTCATAAATGATACAAACTAATATTTTCATTGAATTCCTTACAAAAAATCGATTCTAAAACATCCTAGAACATAAAAAATCGACTTAAAATGCGAAAAGTCCTCTCCGGGGGTAATATGGTAATTTCACAGTTTTCATAATTAAAAATTTTGAAATAAAACATTAAATAATTAAAGTGAAACATTAATGAAATTAATTTAAAATTTTGAATTAAAAAAATCGATCAATCGAACTTTCAAGTAAAATTTGAGGGTTCGTGAGATATTTCTTTAAGGACCCTTCCATTTGGGGGTCCAAAGAATTAAAGATATAATAGAGAAGGGTTCTCCAAAAAATCAAAGTCAATCAAGTAAGACTAAAGTCAAGGTATTAAATTCAATCAAGTGAGACTAAAGTCAAAATTAAAGTCAATTAAGCAAGATTGAAGTCAAAATATTAAAAGTCAATCAATTAAGACTAAAGTCAAAATATTAAAAGTTAATCAAATAAGACCAAAAGTCAAAATCATAATAGAGTTCTAATTAAATAATAACTCTATCTAATAGAGTTCTAACTAAAAAATAATTCTAACTAAAACAATTCTAATTAAAACACAATTCTACCTAAAACAATTCTAACTAAAACACAACTCTAACTAAAAGAACTCTAATTAAATACTAACTCTATCTAAATCAACCCTTAAAAAATTCTATAAATAGAGGTCCCCACACCTTATTTTAGTATCAAATCATAAACCCTAAGAGAAGTAGGTCTAAAAGTCCCCCTAGCCTCCCATAAACCCTAGTTTTGGAATCCCAACTCCTTACCTAACATCCCTCCTTCGATTTTAGCCTAAAAAACACCTAAAAGCCCTTCGAAAACACCCAAAAACCCATAACAAACTTGAAGAATCCAGATCAAAAAAGGAGATACCTTGCCTCGGAGATCAGAAATCCAAATCCGGAGACAGAACGAAGCAAGGAATACAATACAAGGAGCAATTTTTATTGGATCTGAGGGAATAAGGTCTTTGCTATCGGAAAGGTACAATTTCTTTTTTTTTTTATTATCTAGGTTTTTTTTAGCAATGTAACTTATTTGGAAATTTAGTAGAGATCGGCTTTGGTCGGGCGGGGTTGGTGCCTAACACCTTCCAACCCCTTAACATGATCCCCGAATTCAATTTTTTTCTGTTCTAGATTAGTTCTTTATCTATTTAGAATCATTGATCGGTTCCTAGACCGTAATAACTAGGTGGCGACTCCCAAACATCAAGGGTCAAAAGCGGATCCGCGCATCCCGTGGATCGAGGGCACTTTCACATATATGACATCAATTGTTGCATGTACACAGTCACATTACTAGTTTTACAAATAGTGCTCATCTTTTCACACTCTTCAACCCTCCTAACACTTAAAACATACTCATTAATTAACAAAATACACGTTACGATGCACCCCTTATTATATCCGCCATGTTCTGAAAACTACCTTCTCTATCTAACTCTTACCTACTGGAATTTTATTTCTTTAACAATATTTCTTGAACTTATACTATCTTCAAATCCAACACGCTTCCCCATTCATAAATTTATTTCTTACATCTCTTAATGAAACACATCTTTCACACATCAAGTTTACCTCCAAATACTCGTTCATTTGCATCACATACAAAACTTTAATTTTTGATTGAACACCTCTATTCTGTAGGTTTCTACTTAATCTATCAAAAACCTCATTCTTTCTTCACAAGGTATCATTCTAAACATCACTTACCCACACATACTTTTACCCTTTACTCACACAATCTCAACCATATTATTTTCATGTTATAATTATATTTGTCCCCATAACACACATTTTCACGTGTAATGGTCTTTTCTACCCTACTCTACTATGCCTATCTCATCAATCTTCTTTGTCCCAAAGTACTCAACAATTTTTTAACAATCATAATCTTCTAGTGGTGTAGATAGTTTTATTACACGGTCTGTCTCTATAATTTATAACTATAGTAAGGATGTAAAATCTTAACAGAAGTATATAATCCAAAATAATCAGTATTGAATAGAAATCTGATTTCTAACATTATAATTAGTAATTGTACCTTCCAAAATTTCGTCAAAGACATGTACTTTCTCTTGGATCACAACCATTGCATGCGACTGTGATAGATGACATTCACTTCTTATATGTCCCACCTGACCACACGCGTAACATGTCAACGTTTTTTTCTTCATAGGTTTCTGTGGAGTGGACAGTTGGAAAGTTGGAGCCACTGATCTCTGGACCTGCCTCGTTAGTTATTTTGGCCCTGCTAGCCTTGTTGGAGTTCCAGTCGCTTTATGACTCAGTGATGAGGGAACCCCACAATTCAGTGGTGGAGTAGCTCTATACTGTGGGTAAACTGATCCCGTGATATTTGGCCTCGAATGCATCGGCCTCTTAGCCTGGTCTAATCTGGAAGGAAGAGAGGTCGAAGGTTGACTAGTCTGTCCCTGGCACATCTACAATTCCATCTCCTCTTGTTTTCGACCACTAGTTCGGTCCGCTTGTGATGGTATAAGCATGTCATCGACCTTGTTAAAATTCGATGACCTTATTGTTCCTTGAATTGTCCCATCTAACATCTTTCTGAGCCACGCATCTTTAATCGATCGACGTGGACCTGAGCATTGCACCCTTGTGTGTCCCAACTTACCACATTCATAACACGCTATCACTTTCTCTTTCGATCGATTTAGTATTATATGTTGTTGTTTCCTACAAAACTCTTCTATTTCTTGAACGGGTAATTCTATAGTCTCGATTCTTATGTATGGTCATTTTCCCCGTGACCCTACTAGTTTCGTAATTGTTTGCCTCTTATTAGATCCTAACTCACCTTCTTTAGATAGGCTTGGAGGCGATGATTGTACTATCCCTATTTCTTCTCGTAGTCCTCCCTGTGCTGGGATATCTACTCTAGGGTCCTTATGGGATTCATCCTTAAGATGGTGGTCGAGTTTTTCTTCTATTCTTTCTAGTATTTTCGTTAATTGACCCACCATGATCATTTGAGCCTCAAACATCTCCAATTGTCTCCTTTCCATGCGTATCTGACTCTGAGATAATCCCGAGACTACTTCTATCAATTGTTCTATCTTGGTGAGTTGACTTGACCCAAGTAGGCCTTCCCCACCAGTTTGACTCCTTGTCATGGGTCCAGTTGTAACTCTATTTTCTTACTTCTTTTCCTAGCCTGCAAGTTCAGAAATTTCTATTTATCAGAAGCAAGACACTTCTCTGAACTACGCCAACATCATTATTAGGAAAACATGAGCTACAATTATAATAAGGAATCTAGTAATGAACACCATTTTCATCACTATAGAATGAACCTAGAATCTTATCTTAGGTTTACTAGGTTCTACAGACTTCTAGACACGGAAGAGCTCGCAATCCCAATACAGAACTGCTAATGAGCTCGGATATAGAATTCCTAGTGACGCTCTATGATTATCTCTAATGTCTGTGGTATCAACCTATTCTTAGAAACAAAATAGATTTGTATTGCATACGGATCTAATACTATGCTCTAATACCATCTGTAACACCCCGTCAAACACTAACATAAATCCCAAGGCCAAATCCCAAGGTATTAGGTGGCACCTCAAAATTTGGGCATGGCTCTCTCTGTTTATGTTAGTGTTCCACGGAACTTGGAAACATCGTAATCTAATATACCACAAATTCTGACCATATATAAAGGCAATACGAAAATAATAACGGAAAGCTGAAAATATCTAGTACATGAGTATATCACAGTGCGGAAGTTTAACAATATACAAGATTTTCAAAGTACTCTTACTCTAATACAAACCTAACACTCATTCCAAAATCTACATACATCTTGGACGAAACTAACATCACTAAGGGGTGTTGCCCTAGTGCTCACCAAGCAATAGACTCTGATCGTCGATCTGACCGATCAGTTACTCCTCACTTAACGATTTTGAGCCTGTTTCGGTAACTACAAGTGCTGAAACTAAAAAAACTAGGAAGGAAAGGGTGAATAACGATGGTTACCCAGTAAGTCCACAACCAATTCCTATTAATAATCTCCCCTAAACATAGTCGAGTAAGCATGCTGAACAGTTTAACATATGCAAAGTTTTACAAGAGAAAATACAATTAACTAGTACATATAACCAGGGATGAGCAGCTAAACAGTTTAAAAGTTTGCATCACATCAATCATCAGTACTCACTATACATTTTTCATCTTATGCAAATATAGTTGACAACATTAAAATAGTTGACATGCTTTTCAGTTTATACTTCGAAATATAACAACATATACATAATACAATTGGTGGAGTATTGGAATTAAAGAGTTGGGATTCACGACTGGATCGCGCCCAGTCGGGACATGATATTCCTCAATAACATCGTAGTTCCTGATTTTGTGGCTGGTCGCTGTTTACCACGCTTGCGGGACCATTTATCCGGCTCAGGCTGGCCGTTTGATATGACCGTAAGCAATGGGTCTCTTTTCGATGTGTCAGAACATTCGACTACTACTAGATTGTTAGTGATCACTGACTAATCATCTTCATCTATGCCTATCAGGCTTGCATGTGATTCCCAAAATAACATTCCATTCGTATACGACCACCTTTACAATACACGTTCACTGGTAAAGATAAGAAAGGAATGGATCCGAATTCCAGTTATGACTCCACTCTCTTACGCGTCCCATACCACGTATGAGCTTGGTGGTCCCTACCGTACATCCCAGGATAGTACATCCCTTCAGATGATGTGACGCACTATCCCTTCAGGCATTCACAAACCCTTTAACAGCTCACAAAATAGCTACATATATATATATTGTTTTCCATTTAAAACAAGAGAGAAATTAACAGAACAGGTTGAGAATGGATATCCAGTTCCTACCATGCAACTGTGGCCACTTGGCCTAAAATAAGCAACAGTACTCGAAGCCTCTGCGCCAACATAAACTTAAATAAACATGCAACCCTTTCGTTAATAACATGGATATTCTTTCGCCAACCTACATATAACATACAATGTAAAATGTAGACATCACCCCTCGGGTGTGACTCTGACATTTTACCGATTCATCCCTTTTTTCATTCTCTCGATATTCTCACTTTTGATTTTTTCATCGAAAATCATCAATGTCTATTCAAACGAGGTCACAACAGGTATGCAAAGGCAAACTGCCAAAATTAGAAAAATTGATGAAAATTTAGCTAAGTGTCGAAAACTCAATTTTTCAAAGTTATGAAAATTGAAAATAGATTTTCATAAATGAAGGCCCTCTACAACATAAGAAGATCCATGTAGTTTTGTAACCTAATTCAAATAAATGCAAAAGATATCACGCGAATACTTAAAACATTCCTCGTCGTGATGAAAATTTATTTATTTTTTTTTCGCTTCATTTGAAGGAGTTACGGGGGCCATAGTCGTTTTGGCATATTAAAAGCATGAGGAATCCAAAAACAATATCAGAAAAAAAATTTGGGCACTTTTTAATTTTCACGGTGGCTCACGGTAGCACCGTGCTTAGAGCATGGCGGCTCACGGTGGAACTGACAAAAACTTCATTTTTGTGAATTTTTTGATTATTCTTCTTCGTTTCTTCAAGTTTTTCACTCATTTTCAATTATACTAACCCACCCACAAATTAAACATTTAAACTACGATAAAAAACATCAAACATAACTATTTCTAGCATGAATTTGAAGTAAATTAAGCGACATTCTATAAATTTAAAACATACAAAAGTTTCGAAACATCCATAAATGCAAATTTTCAAAATCTATGATTATTAATAAGAATCGAGAGTCCCTTACACTTGTGGTTGTTGAACACGATAAGCGAGCTTGGAAATGAACGAGTGGCGGTCCAGAACATCGAATTTGGTGGAACTTGAATGTCAAACGAATTGGTTTGGTTGCAAAACCCTCGATGGAAATGTTCTTCCCCTTTCTAATGACAAACAATGACTCTCCTACGATTTGGATGAGGTTCCAAGTTGTTATAAACAAACCCACTTACTGATTTTTAGTGGGAGACCAAGAGAACGAAAAGGAAATGGAGGTTAAGTGGGGTAAGCACGTGGAGCTCGACAACGCCGATGATTTTGCCTTCTTCGTCGAGGTTCAACTCGGACTCGCTTACGATAGATCTTGATGGAAAGGGTTGAAACCCTAAGTTTGGAAAAATAGGCTGATATTTTGTGAGTTGGAGAGTAGAAAGTGAATAAAAGAAATGAGTTGAATCTTTTTATAATAAAAGTTGAGGGCATTTTTGTATTTTTCCTTCGTTTACATTTTTGACAAAATCTTGACCATTTAGAACTCGAAAATTGACATATGAGTACTCCATTTCAAATAATTTTTCGTTACAGACCTCATGATATAGTTAAAATTTTTTAATTCTTCTTCTATAAAAAATTCACTATTTTGGGTCCTACTTAACGCGAAATTCGAGGATTTTATAACTTTTTCTTCCGAACTCGAATTTGAACTTGCTTACAGGCTAAAATATATATTTAGACCTCTTTGAATCCAATGGCGGAGTCAATTTTTATTAAAAATGATCGGAATAATATCCGAGTGTTTTACCTAATTTCCTTCTTCGGTATTTTCCTCAAAATATCACCATTTGACTTCTTCGAGATACGAGTTGAAAATCCGGGGTGTTACAAGATTTCCTTAAGATGATAAAAAAGTGAATACAACCTCGTAGAGCAATTAAACAAAAGTACCAACCCAGGTATCAATATTAGGGTTGCTACAAAGCTTAGAGATGCATCGTGTGGTACTATTCAAGGTTCTCAGGGAGTCACATGTGACAAAAATCACTTCACCTGAGCAATTGAGTAAGATGGCCAGAATGATCGTATCACCGAACGTCATCACATTCACAAAGATGAATTCAATCTAAAAGTTTGTGGCCGCATAGAGTCACTACATATCACAATGATGTGCAAAGGTATGATCATTGTTCACGTGTTGATAAATAATGGATCTGCATTGAATGTCTATCCTTACACAATCTTAAAGAATCTAGACGTGTACTGATCTCTCTTAAGACCTAATATTAGGTAAATTTGAGCTTTTGATAGCTCAAAAAGATAAGTAATGAGTGAAATTGATTTATCGATGACAATTGGACCTTGCACGTTCCAAATCACTTTCAAAGTGATAAACCTGCCTAATATTTTCAATTTTTTTCTTAGGAGGCCATGGATCCATTTGACCGGGGCAATGTTATCATCTCATCATCAGAAGGTGAAGTTCATTATCAACCAAGAATTGGTGTTAGTAAAATTTGAAAGTCTATTGCCAGCAGACAGATCTCTAGATGTACCATACATAAATATTAAAGGATCGAGTAAATAACTCATGTATTACTCTTTCCCATTTGAGCCAGTTAGTTACATTACAAAAGGCACAGAGATCACGAAGACAAACTTGTCACCAATTATGATAATGATAGGAAGGGTGATGAAAGAGTTATGAAAGAAAATCAAGGTAGAGCCAAACTTATTTCAAATCATAAAGCCATGTCATAGTTTGACCTTAATTTCAAGCCAACCTGGAAGGACATGTAAGTGATGGAGGCCAAAAAAAGGGAGCTCAAACTAGAAATTATAGAGTATCGAGAACCAATGATCTGGGACCTTGGGAAGGTCCCTCACATTAGGAAGACTTTCCTCATGCTAGTTTATACAATGATGAGTGGTGATAACCCAACTAACGACTAACAAGAGCAACCACAACAAGAGTAAGGTCAGAAATAGCTGAAAGTACTGCTCGAGTATCGGCCGTCCCTCGATGATGGCATCAATAGCTTATTCAGGGAGGACTTCTTAGAAAGAGAGCTCGTGAAAATGGATAATGCTAGCAATGTCGATTTCATGATCAGACCCAGTATTGATTAGGATCCTATTGTAACCTTACTTCTTGGAGAAGTATCACTATCAGATGACCATTATGATTCCATGATGATCATCACGATTGAGTCGTGGGAGTCTCCCTCTGCCTCAATAGTCTATCATAAAAAAGGAACAAATGTTCTTTGCAATTGAGACATCATCCCAGTCACCCTTGAGGTCATTTTGGCTTAAAAAGATGTTGTTAGTTTCTTACTTTCCCCCCAAGGATCCTAATGAACTTTTATTCTTGGAGGGTATTTGTTTAGAAGGTCCACCTTTATTAATAAAATCTATAAAAAAATAGAAAATAAAAAACTTGTAAAGTTGTCTGAGCCAGGAAATGTGGGACTAAATGAGTGCAATATCGAACCCAATTTAGATCTAATGGAGATTGAGGAAGAGTTTGATGTACAAGAGGTCGTCGTGCCAAAAAAAATGGAAGAACTTGTATAACATCATGAGAAAGAGCGTCAAACAAATGTTGAAGAAACAAACTCGATTAATCTTGGATCCAAAGATGATTCGAAAATAGTCAAAATTGGATCTCTTCTAAATCTAACACAATAAGACGTGACATGTTCTTGTTTATGGATAGATTTTCTAGTTACAACTAGATCAAGATGGTAGAAGAAGACCAAGATAAGGGCGTATTTATCACACCTTGGGGCATGTCTCAGAGAGCCATGATTGCTTTTTTCACGATATCATTCATAAGGAAATGGACGTATATGTGGATGATATGATTACTAAGTCAAATTTAGAAGAAAACCATCTCATCAACCTATGCAAAATCTTCGATCGTTTGAGAAAGTTTAGTTTGAGGCTTAATCCTTTTAAGTGCGTATTTGAGGCAACTTCGTGGAAGTTACTAGGCTTTATCATAAAATGGAGAGGTATCGAAGTAGACCCGACAAAAATGAGAGCAATTATTAAGATGAAAACACGTAAAATACAAGTACGAATATGAGGTTTCTTAGGAAGTATTCAATATATTAGCAGGTTTATCACACAACTCACGTCAATCTATTAACTTATTTTCAAGCTTTTAACAAAAAATGAATCTTCAAAATGGAGTAGTGACTATTGGGAAGCGTTTAACAAAATCAGGAAGTTATGTTGAATCCTCCAGTCTTGGTTCCTCCTTCCCCAAGAAAACCCTTGTTAATGTATTTATTAGTGATCGAAAAGTCTATGGGATGTCTATTGGGACAACATAATGAAATCGATTGCAAAGAAATGTCAATATACTACCTCAGCAAAAAATTCATAAATTATGAGGCGAAGTACTCCTCTCTTGAGAAGACATGTTGCAATTTAGTTTGGGTGTCTTAGAGACTATGTCGTTACTTGTTCAACTACAAGGTGAATCTTATAACTAGGATGGATCCATTGAAATATTCGTTTGAGAAACTTGTATTTATTGGTCACACTGCCAAGTGTTAACTATTGTTATAGAGTTCGATATTGAGTATGTCCTGCAGAAGGTACTTAAGGGCCAGGCTATCGTAGACCATCTATCAGAACACCTTTTTTTGGATAATGAACCATTGAAGACTAACTTTCTAGATGAAGCCATCTTATTCATAAAAGTCCAAGAAGATGAAGACAAATCGGGATGGAAATTGTACTTTGATGGTTTAGTAAATCAAAATGCAATGAGATCAGGGCCATTTTAGTTAAGTCTGACAAATCGCATGTACCTATAGTAGTAAGGTTACGTTTTCAGTACATAAACAATCAAGCAGAGTATGAGGCATGAATAATGGGTCTCAAGACATTGATAGATATGGAAATCGATGAAATAAACGTATTTAGGGAGTCCAGACTAGTTGTCTACCAAACTACCAGGAATGACAGACATGAGAACAAAGACTGGTACTGTATCATGAGTATATCGAATAGCTGAATTCAACTTTTTCTTGAATCACTTTCACCTACATACTGAGAGCCAAGAGTCAGTTTGCAAACATATTAGCAACCTTAGACTTTATGATCAAAGTCACTAAAGAAACAACTATCGATTCCTTGAAAATAGGGATTGAGGATGAACCATTCTATAATTTTTCAATTGAGGTAGAGGATATAGAAACAAAAATTCCATAGTTTTTCGACATCAAGACTTATATAGAAGTCAAAACCTACCATTCAGAACTATAGAAACTTAGAAAAAAAACTATTCAACAATTAACATGACTATTCTTCTTAAGAAATGGGACACTTTACAAGAGATCCCACCATAAAGTTTTCTTTCAATGTGTAGTTCGGGACAAAGCCAAACATCTCATAGAAGTTTTTCATGGAGGGATTTACGATCCTCATATGAATGAACACAGGCTAGCACGAAAAATAATAAGGATGCGCTATTATTGGTCCACGCTGGATAGTGACTATTTTCAACATGTCAAGAAATGCCATTAGTGTCAGATATATGCCAACAAAATCAATGCACTACCAAATGAACTCCACAACATGATGTTACTGTGGTCTTTCTCACTCTAGGGCATTGGCATCATTGGTCCAATCAATCCTAAGGCATCAAACAATCCCAAATTTATTCTGGTTGCTATCGACTACTTCACAAAGTGGATGGAAGCTATGTCTTACGTGAACGTTGTAAAATGGTAAGTTATTAGATTTTTAAAGCGGAACATCATTTGTAGATATGAACTACCTAGCACCATTGTATCAAATAACGCTTTCAACATAAAGAATAAAGACATGAAAAAGCTCTGCGACAATTTTCCTATAAAGTACTGTAGACACGGGATTTCGTCATTACGATGACCACATCTACAATGGTTTGGAGTCGCCACCATTCATTTTTGTAAGTGGGTGTGAATGGTCACCCGATGTGCATTTTTTAGAAAATGTGACATTTTTTACATTTAGTGACTCTCGATGGATAGGAACTAATCGAGCCTTGAGATTCGGGGTAAGCGACTCGGTTGGAGAAAAGGGAAGGTGTTAGGCACCCTTTTCTCCCCACTAAATAGTGGTAACCTCAACTCAACTCGGTCATTTTAATCGAAAATACAATAATAAAAATGATGTGCCACATGTTGATAATATGTACCCTAAGTAGGGTTTATTTTTGGCTTGATTATAGGATCATCCCATTGAAGGGGATGATCCTTATAAACCTTTGCCTTGAGAAGAGAGGAGGGGGATAATAGAAGAGGGAGGAGGAGAAAGTAGAGAGAGAGAGGGGGAGATTGCCTTGAACCCACCTTGAAGCTTCTTTCTTCTTTTCTTCTTGTTCTTTGATGTCTTCTGAGGTCCTTAGTAGTTTAGGAAAATATTATTTTTTCTGTGTAATTGAAGGAGTAGAGAAGAGATGAGAGAGGTGAATGGAGTATAGTAATTTTTTGTGAGACTTGGGGAAGAGAATTGAGAGTATTTTTGTAATGAGAATTGGAATAATGGTTGGTATTAAGAGTTGGGGGGAGAATTTTGTAGTGAAAAGTTGGGAAAATTTTTGAAAAGAGGATGAGGGTATTTATAGATGTTGAGGAGTTATTTTAGGGATATAATGGGGTGAAGTGAAGAAAAAAGATAGAATGGTTATGAGTTTGAGAGAGAAGTGCATGTAATTTAGAGGAGATTGGAGGGTATTTAGGGAAGGGGGTTAAATGGGTGAGTTTTGACCCAAATGGTTTGGATCCTACCCAACCCATTTGGGTGGAGTGTTTGGTGAGGTGAGTTTAAGATGGTGGTTGTGATTAAATGGTATTTGATTTAAGAGAATGGATGATTTAAAGAGGTGATTGATGATATTTTGGGAGGGTGAAGGAGATGATGCCATATGTCAAAGTGGGTGAAAATGAAGGGTTGAGATAGGTTAATGGGAGAGGTTGAGTGTTTGACTTGAGAGGATGGTGTAGGTTTATGTTGTAGATGTGGGTTTTGTAGGGTATAATGAGGGTAGATTAGGGGAGGTATAGGTTTGGGGTGTGGGTAGATGTGTTTGATTTGAGAGAAAAGGTGATGGGTTGATGTGTGGGTAGATGGGATTTAAAGAAAATTAATGGGGTGGGTAGTTGGGTGAGGGAGGTGAGATGGGGTGATGACATTTGTCATCTTTGATTATCAAGATGGTGATTGGTTGATGTGGGTAGTGGTTGATGGGTTAGGGTTGTGAGTTGGATATGAATTGGATATGGATTTGGGCTTAGGGGCTTTGGAGTGTTTTGGGCTTGGGTTATGAAATGGTTTTGGATTTTAGGAATTGGTTGGGGGTTATTTTGGAATGGATTTTGAGGGTGTAGGTTGGTATTAGATTTTAGGTGATATGGGATTGATTTTAGGTTAGGGGTAAGGTGAGAAATTGATTTAGGAAAGTGTTGAGGGCTTGTGGGTTTAGATTTTTTTGGATTCGGAGATGGAGCGGTGGAAGGTATAGGAGGTGGTAGGCATCCCAAGTCTCGTTTTTTTAGTTTTATTTATTTTTTGAGATTTTTGAAATCATTAGTTTGATCGAGATGCCACGTGTTGGCAAATCGGACCTTTTAGGCCCATTGGAGAATTTCATCGAACATTCAGGTATTCTTAGATACAATGGCGGAGTAGTGATGGTTTAGACAAAATAGAGGATAGGTCAAACCCCTTTGGTGGGTCCTTTAGACCATTGAGAGGTCTCAGGGGCCTTGGTTTAATTAAAACATCACTTTTTAGTGATTTGGGCTTTTGAAGCCCGTTGGCCAATTTTGTCTAAAAATCGATGTTTTGAGTGGAGCGGGGTAGATGGGAGCATGCCAAATCTTTTTGGTGGACTTACTAACCCATTGAGAGGTGTTAGAGGCTTTTATTTGTCAAAAAAAATCATATTTCGATTGGTTTGGGCTTTTGAGGCCCGTTGGTAATTTTTATTGAAAAGTCTGTATTTTTGGGCCCGTTCAAATTGGGGTGTCTACTGCTGCCCTTCTTTACAGGAATTTCTTGTAAAGAATAGACTAAACCCCTATTTGCACGGGAAAGAGAACTTTGTAAAACACGAGTTCGAATTTCAGATTAAATTGATGAATTCTGTGAAAAATGGCGCCTCAAGCATGGGGTCTAACAGAGTTTTGCCTTATTAATTCCTTGATCTCGATGGCGCGGAGCTCGTGTGAGATCTTGGATTTGATTAAAATTTGATGAGTTTTGAAATCCGACTATTTCTTCGATCGTGTTTTGACAAATCAGAGTTGAGTGCAACTCGAAAGATTTTTGAAATTCTTTTGATTTTTTTTTTTTTTTTTAATTTCCTCTTCATTGCCTTCTTTTGTTGATCTTACTCTGTTTCTATCATAAGCTAACCCTCTCAATTCATGCATTGTCCTTTGATACCTTTGATCCTTTCAACGGTGCAAGCAATGAGGTTGTTAGCAGTCGCCACAAATCCAAGAGAGAGTTTTACTGTTTAGAGCACAAGCAATATGGTTATTAACAGCTGTCACTGATCCAAGAGAGAGTTTTGCAGTTGGAACTGAATCGACCAAGACCTGTTGCATCGATGCTACTCTCTTGCAGTATCAACATACTCTTTTGCACTTCTTGATTCATTATCACACCAATATCTCTAGCTGGCATGTTACTAGTCATAATACTTCCCAGGCGTTCGCACTGTCAATCTAAGGTAGCAACCCATCACTTTGTTCCCAATCCAAGGTCAAAGTTAATCAGTATTCTATATATACTGTGAACTGCTTTGTCATCCACTTCTGTATGTTCGACCCATATGACCTCGGAATGACCATTTGGCATTTCTTGGATTAACCACCCTGATGGCCTTCTTCGACACCTTGATATCGGGCTAGGACACAAATGATCTAAGGAAACATCGACCACCATTCAAATCCCCTCGGCATGTTGTTTACAATACCTTACAAAGAAATTTTCTCAAATCAGAACCAGAGGTGAAGGGACTTGAAATTCTGTTGTCATCACTTGAAGGGCTCCATTGTAGTTTTCTGTTACTCTTGTTGATACGACCTCAAGAGTCATCGCTCTTGAAACAATGCTAGAAAGTACGGTGGACTACTGATTCACATCCATAAGGATCTCAACAAGGTTAATGTGATTCATGATAACAACGGTCGTTTCTCGAGAAGCTTCTGACTTCAATCCAAATGGTTTTAGTCCAATTCCCCTCGGAAATATTTGTATGTACTCATCTTCACTTAGAATCTCATAAGCATGATCAAGACTATGCAATCACAATGGTTTCCTTAGTTGGACCATTCTTATAAACTCTTTCATTGCTGCAACTACGAGTTCGATGATCAATGGTTTATCTGCCTCAGTCAGCCCGGAAAGTAATCTTAGAAAGGGCTCGTTCGGGGTCCCTGCTTCGATGCCCTTTGCGTCTTGTCTAGTGAGTCATGATGCTTCGGCCGCTGAAAAATTGATGATGAGTCGAGCTGCTTGGATCCGTGCTTTGTAGGAACGCCTTGACTCTTTTTTCATAATGTTTGATTGATTGCGTTGTATTAACTCTTTTTGTATTTTCTTTTCATTACAAAATGTTGAAAGATTAATGCAAAGAAAATAGGTTTTGTACTTACTTGACCTCAGGTGTATCTAATGCTTTGAAAACTTGAAGTTTGAATAAGTCCTAGAATCTTCATCATCGACCAAAATAGTAGTTTTTCTTTTTTGAAATTTTATGAAATATCTTTATCAAATGAGTATGATAAATTCAAAGTTTGTAAAACCTTTGGTTGCGACGATCTTGGTGTTTTTGCCAATCACAGAGGATATAAACGTCAATTACTCTTTTGATTCCTTTAGAGTCATTCCCAGTGCCATGGTATTGGAAGACTATTTTGGGTCTCGGGATTTTGAAAATATTTTACCGTTCACAGTTTATACTCTTGCGGGCTAGGAGTTGTTTTTTTTTTTTTTTTTTAACCTTTATTGCCCCTGATGCCAATTACGATTTTCATCAAACCCGATTTCCACATTTTTTACGCATCGACGTCCCTTTTGGGATTTTCATCGTGTTAGTGGCTTTGATCTTGCCATAGTCTGATTCTTTTACTCATAGCGCCTGTAGACACCCCATAGTCCGAGAAACGAGACTCCAACTTTTTGAATAATAAATAGGCTTTTTGAAGTGCCTATAAACCTAAGTTCGAGTCCGAGAAACGAGACTCCAATGTTTTGAATCATAGGCTTTTTGAAGTGCCTATTAACCTTAGTTTGAGTCCGAGAAACGAGACTCCAATTTTAGTAGGATTGTTTAAGTTCCTGTAAACCTTAGCCAGAGTCCGAGAAACGAGACTCCAGCTTTGTTTGAAATCATATTGAATTAATAGGATTGTTTAAGTTCCTTAGCCTGAGAAGCTTGGCTACAATAGGCTCCAGTCCGATAAATGAGACTCAAACTTTTTCGAACTCTAAAGAAGAATTTCAAATAGGATTTAACGAAGTTCTTACAATGTTATAACTCCAATTACCTTTGTTAAACCTGGCTATGATTGTTTTCGTTGTATAAGTGCATCTCAATTTTGAATCATTATTGTCAGTGAGAGAAGATCTCTAAAATAATGACTTTTTGCTAGAGTAAGAATTATTAAGATTTGATTATGCCATTGGATTTATAATGAAAAATTATTGAACATGGACTACTTACTTGTCATTTTTGGAGACCAAAAAGTTGAATTATCGTCAAAAATGAAAACGACGTCAATTTTAGAGTCCCATCGAGCCAAATATGTAAATTTTTGTTAGAGACAGAATTGGTAGAAATTGACCATACCATTAGACCTAAAATAAAAATTAACAAAATAGAGTATTCATTCGTTACTTTTGAAGTCCGAAAGGTTAAGTTATCGTCAAACGAAACAATAGGTAAAATATTGATTTCGTCCCAAAAATTTACATAAATAAATTTTTTAAATTTTTTTACTATTCATATTCATTTTAAACAACCCAAAAAAAGCCAACGAAATTTTTTTTTTAAATTATTTTTTTTCAAAATTTCAAACTTAGATCTGTCGTGAACGGACCGTCGTTAATTTTCACCGTAGAAGAGAAAAAGGTCGGCAACCTCGACATCTACAAAACCCACCCAAATTCTCTTGTTTCCTCTTCTTTTCACCTCGTATCATCAAAAATCAATCGTATATATATACAAGGGTTTTGTAATTTCGACTTCGGATTTCATCTATTTCGGGGTCAAACCGTCATCCATCGTATAAGGGAGAAAGGACGACGGCGTCAAGGTCTTCGAAACCACTGGGTCAGATTCAAAAATTAGCCACCTCCAAGTTTAGTCTGTCTCAATTTTTGTGCCAATCATCTCGATTTTCGTGCACGTATTTCAATTTTTTGTACAGAGATTGTAAGGACTCTTAATTTCTATCGGTAATCATAAATTGTGAAAATTGCATTTAAGGTTTTAACGAAAACTTGTAATGTATTTTCAAAAATATAGAATTCTTTTTATTATTTTAAATTCACGTCAGAACTTGCATATTTGATATGTTTAATTTCATTTTATAACAAATTATACGTGTGAAGAATATTTCACCAGATTATTTCCTCCAATTGGGTTCTGTGCACTGCTCGAACCTTGTTTTGGTATAAGTTTTGTAATTTTTTAATATTATTGATAAAAATAAATTTTATAATTAAAAAATGTTTTAATATTCAATGAACTCATATTGAGTTGATGAATATTAGAAAGTGAATATTTTGTTTGATAGATTGAAAATTACAAAAATAAAAAAAATGAGAAAAATGGGATGTAACGGTAAAATGTAAAAATCACACCCGATGGGTGATGTCTTCATTTTACATTGTAGTGTTGTATGTAGGTTGGTGAAGGGATATTCGAGGATAATGATTGGTTGCATGTTTATTTAAATTTTGTTAGCGTAGAGGCTCCAAGTTCTGTTATTTATTTTAGCCCGGGTGATCACAGCTGCATGGTAGGAAACTGGATATATATTCTCAACCTTGCATTATTAATTTCTCTTTTATTTTCATATGAAAATAATATATATATATATATATATATGAGTTGTTAAAGAGTCTGTGACTGCCTGAAAGGATAATGCGTCTATCATCCGGAGTTGTGTACTATCCTAAGATGTACGGTAGGGACCACCAAGCTCATATGTGGTATGGGACATGTATGAGAGTGGAGTCACAACTGGAATCCGGATTTATTCCTCTCTATCTTTATCAGTGAACTTGTAATGTAAAGGTGGTCGTATACGAATGGTTTGTATATTTGGGAATCACATGCATGCCTGATAGGCATAGACGAAGATGATTAGTCAGTGATCACTAACAATCTATAGTAGTCGAATGTTCTCACACATCGAAAAGAAACCCATTAATTACGGTCACATTAAACGGCCAGTCTGAGTCGGATAAATGATCCGCAAGTGTGGTAAATAGTGACCAGCCATAAAATCAGGAACTAATACTTCATTATGAAACATCATGTCCCGATTACGAGCGATCCAGTCGTGAATCCCAACTCTCTAATTCCACTACTCCACCATTGTGTATTATGTATATGGTGCCTTACTTTGATATATAAAATGAAATGCATGTTTAATATTTTTATTTGGTCAATTAGATTTGTATAAAAAGAAAATGCTATAGTGGGCACTATTGATTGATGTAATATGAGTTTTAAAATATTTAGTTGTCCATCACTGACTATATGTACCAGTTAATCGTAGTTTCTTCTATAAAACTTTGCATATTTTAAAATGATTCAGTATATTTATTCGTTCATGTTAGGAGAAGTTATTGGCAGAAATTGATTGCTTCCCTACTGGTAACCATTGTTACTCACTATTTCCTTCTCCATTTTTTAGTTTCAGATTTATAGCTTAGCAAGACAGGTATAGAGCACAAGTGAGGATTATCTGGTGGGTTAGATAGACGACTAGAGTCCTTTTCATGGTAAGCAATAGGTTATACCTAGCGGCGTCAAGTTGTCTAGGTAGTAATATAGATTTTGGTTTTGAGCGTTAGGAATTTTGTTAGAGTAAGGAATTTCTGTATAATCCTGTATATAAACTTCTTCTTTTGCACTCTTATTTTCGTACGTTATTAGATGTATATAGGCTTCCGCTAGTATTATATTTTGTATGTTTATATGCAGGATAATGTATGTCATTTATCAAGTATAGGTTGAACGCCTTGGAATGCTAACATAAATAGAGGAGACCATGCCAAAATTTTGAAGCGCCACATAGTGCCTCGAGATCTGACGTAGGGCATTGTGTTAGCATTTGGCGAGGTGCCACACCTACTAATGTCATAATCTTTCCTAACTCGGACAATTTTGCAAAACAAAATTTTTTAGTTACTTTCTAACATAGCTTTTAGATTTTCAAAAATCGAAAAAAAATCTTAAAATCATAACTTTTTACCAATGAGGAAAAATCTAGAATTTCTATAAAATATCAGTTTTCAAAACAAAATGTAAATACATTTGAGGTCAATAATGTGAAAAATATATTTTCCCATTCATTGCATAATTTTACATCTCAGTTCAATGTGTAGGAAAATAAATGTGCAAAAATACAAGTAAAATCATATCTAAGGATGAGAAGGATAAGAAGTAGTGTCATCTCGAGCACTGGAACTCAATCATAGGTGGAGGTAATCTATATCTAATTGGAATCTTTCAGTGTCACTTTGCCTCAAAGCCTTACTCTGATCTAAGGCAACTGTCAAGCAAGCAATGTTTGCTAGCAATCTCTACTCAGATTGGAGTCAGATGCTCCTAACTCGGCGGTCGTCAACTTGAATCTTCTCAATCCAATCATGATAGTCATGAATATGTGAAAGGCGAAACTTATGGAGAGGATCAAAAGGTGGCAAGACATGACCAATTATCAACTCTCAAATTCAAAACTGATAGCACACAAAATCATGAGATACATAGATTGGAACAGAAATAACCTCGATCTACAACCACCTTTTGGCAAGGCGTTCTCTCAAATGAGTATTGGGATAGCTAAAGTCACCAACCAAACTACTAAAGTCCTCGGGAAAGTGTGTATCCTGAATGTGGCTATAATGGCGAAACACTCAGAAAAGAAGATAATGTATAAACCCGTGCAAGCCAATAAGGACCAAAAATTGACATTTGCTAAAGACCAAAGTAAATTTATCAAAGTACTGAAAATATCCCACCTAGCAGATCGAACTTTTCTCCAAAAACTGAAGAAGAGTATACCATCCCTCCTTGCCACCAATAAAGCCAGGATGCTCTCCTTGAAGCATCATGATCACCAAATTAGAACTAGAATAGAATGGGCGGTCAATCATAGGAAAATATGAGATGATCGCCAAAATTGCATTTGAACAGAGAGTAAATTAAAAATAAATATTTTTCAAAAAACCATAAAAATTAGAAATTTCAAAATCATAAAAATGCATTTAAGTCTTTCAAAAACTATTTATTTATAATTATTCTAAATTTTTATTCACTAACTTTACTAATAAAGTAGGAAAGGGTTCACGACCCTAGAAAAGTTATTTTTCTCTCGGTAGCGCAAGCCATCAATACTCGATAAAGCTCAGCTAAGATCATAAGAGCCAATCGGTCACCATCCTGAATCTACAGAATAATGTCAATTATAATTGGGTCCACATTGTCATCCTTGTGTTGAAATAATATTTGGTTCACCAACACTAGGGTTGAAGCGTTAAACCTATAGGTTGGGTGTGAACTCGAGAACATCTTGTCTCTAAGAAAGGTTTAGAAAATCGGGCCAAAAAAGAGTCCCCAGGTAGAGGTTTGAGGTCAGTTCTAGGAATGTTGAGAAACATGGTAATCTTACTTTTTGTAGCTCTCGAGAAGGGGTCAAATCACTATCTTCGAATAGCTCTATAATCAGAGTATCCGCTCAACTTCGTCAATAGTTGGTGTTAATTCTTATTCCCCAAACCGGAACACATTAGTGTTAGGTACCCAACATCTGATCAAAGCCTCGATTAACTCCCACTTGACCTTTACTATGAAAAGAGAAAGGGCGAACCCAAGTTTATTCTCTTCCACCCATCTCCTTTTTTCACTCTCTGACTTCAAATCAAGCCATTGATTTGTGAGTGGGTCACTCATAGATTTTATATCTAAGTTAAATAGTTGAGTTCGAACTAATCTGGACCCTTCCCCAACTTCAACTTCATTGACATGTGGATGCTTAATAGATTCCATAAGATTCTAGGACATACTTTTTGAGATATTTGTGAGCAAAAATCCAAAGAGAAAATATTTTTATGAGGTGTTGTTGAGTAGAATTCGAGATTTAAAAAGTTAAAATAGTGTTATAACATTCGGTAACCTAAAGCTAGAGCAAAATTTACTTTGGCCATTCCAGAATCAATAAACAAGTAAAACATGCACTAGGCATACCCTAGGTACGGCCAAACCATCTATTTGACCTGTCCATACCCTACGTACAGCCAAGCCATTTATTTGGCATGTCCTTAACTCCCGTATAGCCAAGTAAAAGCCCAACCTTGGTTTTCTTGAACCTATGACCAGGCAAAGCCTTGGCTTGATTTTGGAATCCTTCAGACGTGCATTGTCCTATTTTAACTCTTTTTAGACCCCCAATTTCATCATTATCCCAACCCTTATACCATACGATTTTACACATTTACCATTTCTTTATAGCTGAATAATTCGTTTCCTAAGTTTATGTCCCCAGTGGAGTTAACTTGATTTTATTATAATATAGGAAATGGATTAAAGCATAACAGAAAGGGTATTTTCAATAACAATTAGAATGCATGAATACAAATATAATCCAAGTCAAATATAGATGCCTATCGTATTACAAACAAAAATATAAATAAATTATGGTACAAGTGTCGGGGTATACAAATCACATATCAAGTGAAAATATCTTCTTTTTTCTTCAACTTCCTCCTAAAAAAATCTAATCCCAAAAAGTTTATCAAAAAAAGGAGATAAAGGAATTGGATTAGAAGGTAGCATAACACTAGGCTCGAGCTCACTAGAAGGTTCAACAGAAACCTCATGAGTTAAGTTAACTTTGACTCTAGAGACTAACTCAGTAGGAGCCTCGATAGCATGCTCAACTTCTAGCTCAACATCATCTCCATCAAGTTTAGGCTCTTACTCCTCGTAGATGGATTTGAAAAGGGACCTGGATGCTTGCCCAACCGCCTTAAGAGTAGAAGAGGTCAAAAAATAAAAGGATTTTGATGATAAAACTCAGTCGAAGTGAAGCCAACCAATCATATCATGCCCCAAGTAGCACTGCCCAAAGGCCTAACAAAAGAAAATTTCAGAAAATTCAAAAAGAAAAGAAAAAGAAAAAATCAAGAAGAGAAAATAATAAAAAAAATTAAAAATTCAAGAAAAAATGAGAGGAAAAATTCAAAAGAAAAGGAAAGTTGAGTGAATGTTAGAAATACCCCCACAAACTTTTTGAGGGATACACTTTAATTTCTAGTAGACTATCGAACAGCGCACAAGTATGCATTTCAAGAATTGATCTCGAAAGCACAAGTAAGAAGTAATCACGAAAGTCAAGTATCGAAGTACAATAAATATGACAGAATCAAAAAGCAAGAAGTTCTCGAAGATAAGTCCAAGGTCATCGTACCCACCATGGGTGTGGCATAGTGGTAGGAGCTTGAGATCCCCCCAAGGGGGTGTGTGTTTAAATCTCAGCTATATTTTAAATAAAAGAAGATTATGAAGATTTTGAAACAAATACTAAAGAAATCGATACAATTTTACTGAAAGCAAAAAAGAATTGAAGTCATCTTTTCAACATTTATATCTCTTTATCAAACGATCTTAAACTCCTACATCATAGTAGAAGATTGATTCGAGATTTCCAAGAGCCATATATTGAGCCATAGAGTTGAAAATAAAGAGGTATCTCATCTTTATCAGACTTAAAGTTTGAGAAGGTCATCTCTTACTCATACTTTAATATTCCATTTCAATTCAAATTTGCTTAAGCGATGCTGAGAAGCTTACATGCTCGAGTTTATCCAATCAAATAGGTGTTTGAGTCTACATCTTTGTGATTTGTTGCTCGCAACTTTCATAAATAGAGATAGTTGTAGACACCCCAATTTGATCGAACAAGCTCGAGAACTTGTTCGAATCCAGTATCGAGGGTCAAATCGAGAGAATTTTGAACAATCAAGTGGACCAAAAACAAACCAATTGAGAAATCAGATTTAATAAAAAAAATAGCTTTTGCCTGGCCATACCTACCAAATGACCAAGCATAGAAATAACATGGCCATTTGGTACATATTTTTTGTTCTAACCTTGACTTTGGTGATGCTCGGGTTTAATTTTTCTTGGCCATACATAACATACATCCAATTTAGTTAGGCAGTTAGAGAGCCCATGTTCGTACAAGATTCTTCATAGGAAATAACTACTTAAACCCATTTCTTAATGACTTATTCTCTAAGAAAGTCCTCTTAATTCCATTTTTACCTATGTTAAAACCTTCATAATTCCTTCTACTTAGGGTCTTTTAGTAAACCATTCATTCTCTTAATCTTAACCCAAGGTCCTACTTGTTCTCCCCTTATGGCCATTTATCTCCTATAACCTTGGTTTGTTGAGAGTCATCAAATGAAAATCCCTCTTTTACCATTCTAACCTTTTTTAAAATTCAAAAGTACTCCATGGAATTTCATTTAACTTGACTACTTTTCAAATCTTATGACCACTTTGTCTATCTTAGAGAAGTTTCTAGAATTTGTGCCAATAATCTATATATCCCTAGTTTATTAGAGAGCTAGCTTAAGGAAGTAAAAAAGAGGGCATAAAGCCTCTACCTAATTACATGCCATTTGACTTAGATCTCTCATAATTGACCCTAATCATAAGGTCTAATACCATTCTAACCCTCCTATTAAGAATTCTTTAGAACTTTGGGTGCAAAGACTATCCTATCTCTTGATCATCAAGATTGGTGTGACTCTACAAGAGGTTAAAGACCATCAAGGTCAATGTTAAAAGGTAGAATTGATGTTTTTCAAGAAATTTTTTTCTAGAATATTTAGGTAATCATAGTTTTAGGACAAGTTTACCCCCAAGGGTCTCCCAAAATCTTATAAATAAGAACCTTCCAAAGAAAATAGGAGGAGTACATTTTGGTGATTCAAAATTCTACTCAAATCTCTCCAAAACCTTTTTAACCTTCTTATTCTATCAAACCTCTCTCAAAATCTATAAAAGAAGAACCCAAGAAGAAGAAGAAGAAGAAAACCAAGGTGGGGCTAAACACTCTATTTCCCCATCTAATCTTCTCCTTCTTACTACCCCTCTCTCTTTATTTTAAATATTTTTCCTATTTGCAAGTTTACTTTCATACTCTCTAATGTAGTTCTTTATATTTATAATCTAGAGACTTAGGGGAGAGAGAGAGTAATCCCTCCTAGAGGTTATCTCCCCCAATAAGTCTTTAATAAGCTCCTTGAGAGCATTATATTAGGTTGATTTACTTCAATTTATTTTTCAAGCTATTTAAATTCATAGATAGGATGTCTTTAATTTCATCTATTTTGCATGCAATTTAAATTCCTAGAATAATGATTTTTTATTATTTTTATTTTTTTCTTTAATGGCAATATAGCTAGAGAGTAAACCCTCTTAGAAGGTAATCTTCTTTTACTGATTCCATCTCATGCATACACCTTTTACACACTCACTCTTAAAATGATTACAAAGGGGGATATTAGTCTTTTTAAGCTTATATCTAACCTTTAGAGCTAACAACAATAGTAAAAAATGAACAAAAGTCTTATGCATATGGTCTTGATTCTTACATGGTGTGATTCAAATCATGAACCTCACCAAAAGGTCAAACCAATAAACAAAGTCTCTTAGGGGAGTACATAAACTTGTTTTGAAGTTTTGGAATCCCAAATGATGAAATCTTTGTGGATTTTCATCAAAGTCCAGAGCTTACAAAAAAATCTAGTAAATACATTTTTCTAGTAGTGGCTTGCTCATTATCTTAATTTGCTTATTTTTCAAAATAAACTATAGGCAATTTTCCTAATAACTCCTTTATAATCTCCTCTTCTTTTAAAACTAAAAAAAAAATAGTTTTAATGCTTCTTTTATGATTATATTAGTAACTATCTTTGGATGGAAGGACAAGGTGCCTAACACCTTCCTTGCTCTTCAATCGAACTCCCTCAGTTAAAATTTTTCGTAGACCTTTACCTATTCTTTTAGATATGAGAGTTATTACAAGCCAAGGAAAATGAATTTCAAAATAATTTTATGATGTCCATTTACACCTTAATTGAATGGTGGCGATTCCAAAATCCAAGTAGATAAGCTCAAACATTCAAAAGGTTTTGCAGCCCACATATCTACAAAGGTCATTTTCGGATTTATTTTATTTGATTAAAAAAGTCTATCTTGGATCCATTTTTAAAATATTATAGTCGTTTATGAAAAAAATTTCAATACGAATCTAATGGTGTTATCAGATTTTCAAGAATCATTTTTTAATTTTTTTAAGTAACTAATCAGTGTATCAAAACATTGATTTATCCACACTTTTCTCAAGTATTTATCTCGATTTCCATCCTTATTTCATTAGATTAGGCAAATAAGTATGTTATGCCTCAAATTATTACATTTCATATTATATCATGTTAATTAGAGGCTTAATTGCACAAAATAATTGTAAATATTGAAAAACTGATCATCTGTATTTACTATATAAGTCAATGATCAACTCATCCAAATGAATACCACATCACTTAAGTAAGAGTACACTGCAATTAAGAAGACCAATCAAGCTACCATGCAAAATTGGAGATCCAAATGTCTCCAAAGCAATACGATGCAGTCAAATCTCTATGTAGAGCAATTAACCTTGGTTGGATTGCCTTAAAATTACTCTAGTGTGCTTCGCACGTGAGATTGCACTTAGATAATTTTCAATACGAACCTAATGGTGCTCTCGGATTTTCAAGATCATTTTCTAAATTTGATTTAAGTGATCAACGTAATCATTAATTAGAATTCTTTGAGATATGTAATGAATTTTTAAGACATTACACAACAACTCAATATCCGCGAAGGAGTAAATGACACAATAATGACCTCATTCACGAAGTTTCGAAAAATCCCAATAGTTGTGACATTAAGGCATTTTCGTACTAGCAAACCACTTGAGGAATGACATTTGCACCACTACCACCCATGCCAAATGTCATAGTAGTAAAATCATAATACATGGACCATTGCATCGAGTTTTACGAGATAAGGCACAGAGAAATATCACGTATCACTTTACTCAAAGTCCCAAAAGTTTATCTTTATTTAATTATCTCCTTTTTGTATCCTCCAAATTTTGAAATACGCGTCAATCCCACATTAAATCTTAGCATGGACACTTACCATTCCCCTCTTGAGAGGGGACATGAAAAATTCATTCCCATTGATAAGCATTGACATTTAAATAAAGATTGGATGGATGATTTCGTGGAATGCTCACAATAACTCAACAAGACAATTTAGTTCACCTATCTGAGCATGCGCTCTAATAAAAGTGGTAAATTGATGGAAAAGTTAACTAACAAGATTACTAAAAAACCAAGCCAAGGGGGCAATTGATTGCGCTTCAAAACGCGATTTTACCGGCGTTTGCGTCAAAACGCGGGGTTTTGTTTTTTTTTTTTTGAGTGTTTGATAGAGCGTTAAACGTGGCGTTTTGATATTTTTAATGCGATTTACGAATTTTAACCGCTATTTTGAGAAGCGGACGAGAGACGCTTCGCTCAACAGCGTTTAAACGCAGTCAAGTGAAATGACTACTATACCCTTCGACATTATTAGAAATTCCATCGTCTGTCCGCGATAATAACTTCATTCATCGAATGGGTTTTCCTCACCCATCGATTTCGACAGTAGCAGCCGACTGAACTCATCGACGACGACCACCACCAGTACCGATCTAACATATCTACGACGCCGACGACAACTCTAACTTAGTTCAAGCAAAACCCATTGACGACGACGGCGGTAAACCCATTTGAAATGCAAAAATCCATATCGATCGACACCCTTCATCGTTGAACTCAACCACGATCAAGATAACGACGAAGATCGACGGCACTGACGACGACGATTCGAAGTCCGATCAAAATCAATATCTCCGTTTTGACCCATTTTTTGATCGACGCCATTTTCCAATCTCTATGAGCTCTCTCTCCCATCGATTTCAATTTTTTGTAATTCGTTTTTTTTTCTTTTCTTTTTTGATAAAAAAAGGGCATTTTTGTTGGTTTTATTTTGAATTTGGATTTGGATTTGAATTGGTGGGTGTTTAACTTATGATATGGGTTGGGTCAATTTGACTTTATTGGTTTGGAATTGAATTCAAGGTATTTAGCTATTGTATTGTTTAGAGATCTGGAAAAGGAATGGATCTATCTTTGTTTGATTGTATTTGAATCTCATTGAGATTTTTTGTTTATGTTTTGTCTTTGAATTTTGATTATTTGTTTGATTTTATGTGTTTATGTTGAATGCATCTAAGTTTGAATTGCTTGAACTTTCACATTTTTTCTGATATTTTTCTTGTTCTAGTTATTAGTTATGTTATATCTTCATATTATTGGTTTCAAACTATTTGTCATAATTTTTTTTTCTTTGACGTTAGTGTGGATTAATTGAATGAATTTATTTAGATTATTTTTTTAATACACATGGGCTATTTTGTTAGAAATTAAAATTAAATGGCTATTTTATGACAATATTATTGTCCCATCACAACATTTTTTAGCCTTATATGTTCTTTCAATGGAGTTCTTTTGTTTTTATAATGTATAAATTTATAAAAAAAAATTACACAATTCAATTACACACATACACAACAATTACTGTATTTTGTACTAGGGGTGCAACTTGGTCTGGTTCAAGCCGAGAACCAAACCAAGCTGATGGCTTTGGGGTGGTTTGGGTTGGTTTGGAACAAGTTGCGGTTCGGTTTCGAGTTACAAAAATGGAGAACTCATCAATTTGGTTCAGTTTTTAGATCAAGCTTGTATAGAACCGAACCAAATCTCTAAACCGAACCAAATCGAGAACTGAACCCCTATGCATTTGTATGCATTTGTTGGATGTATATTTTTCATGTTTTTTTATTTATTTCGATTTTACTTATTATATTAACGATGATTATTATGTTTAAATGATGTCAGAATCTGAATATGGTGGTTGTGGATGTGTTGTGTATATACGATGTAATGTGGATGTGTTATGTAAAATGTGAAATTTGGATTGCATACTATGCAGGTATTTTGCTTATCAGGAAAATTTCATATATTCAATTTTAAGAGGAGATGCTGCCGAAATTTTTATAGAATTTTATTGTATTTATCTATATTTATTGTAATTATATATTTATAGGGGTATTTTAGCAATTTTTAATGCATTATACGTACATTATGTTGGATTGTGTTTTATGCAGGTATTTTGTTTATCAGAAAAATTTTATATGTTTATTTTTAAGAGGAGATGCTGCCGAAATTTCTATAGAATTATAAATTTTTCTATAATTTTTTTTAGAATTATAAACATTTTAAAATTAAAATAATTATTTTTTTAATTTTTTATATAATTTTATTATATTTATATATATTTAGTGTAATTATATATGTATAGGGGTATTCTGGTAATTTTTATGTATTCTGGTTGCATTATCAACCTTAAGGGCATTCTGGTCATTTTACCCTACTACAGCAGATTTTAGAAGCTGTATCAAACAGTAATTACCAGATTCTAGTCAACATCACAGTAGTTTTAAAAAGTTCTATCAAACAAGTTTTTCAACTTTTCAGATTCAGACAGCAGATTCAGACAACAGATTCTGACAGTAAAAGCTGACAGCAGTTTTAAGAAACTGAATCAATCAGCACCTAAGTAACCAACCTTGTACTTACAAAATACAAATCAAGTGTATACCCAAATCATTCAAGAAATGGTAAATCAAACCATTCCAGATGTTAACACTTGATTAAAATAAGGGGATCATTTGAGGGCCACAATTTTCTCCTCTTTGAACCCCTTACTTTTCTAGATTCTTGTTTAACTTGATCATTGAAGTTCTTGCAAATGCTTCCTCCCACGGGTAAGGTATGGAAGAAAGATAAAAATGACCCTGATTAATTAAAGGAGAGGGATAGAGACTAAAAAAGGTAGGATAAAAAAATTGTACCTACAATAGTTATCTACTTAACTAATATTAAATTGAATTTACCTTTATACCCTTTTTCAAATTCATAAAAATTAGAATTTACCTTTACACACTTTTTTTCAACCTAAAATGAATCCTAAATGTGGAATTTTCATAGGGTGTAGGCTATCTACACCCACTTTTTTGCTTGCTATACCCACTTAAACGATAAATGTCAATAATGTGTAAATACCCTTTTTTAATTTTTTTACATTTTATTGCATACACCCACCTAACACTCATTGAGCAAACACAACATTTCCCTCCTACCGATTGCATATTAAACCCTATTGAATGATCCCTACTAAAAAATCCTATCAAAATTCAATCAAATCCACATAACTAAACGATTTTTCTTTAGAGATTCATCAGAAGACAGTGTTTTGATCCATTCATGGGAGACATTATTCACTAAAATCCGATTTTTACCATTATTTGGTATTGGGTGATGTAATTCAATGCAAATAAGAGTTTTGGGCTGAAGTGAGTACAATAGGGAGGATAAACCACATGAATCTACTGTATGATAGCGTATTCCTCGATATGTTTCTATCGAATTTATCATTTTAGATTGGTAGTTACATATCAAACAATTACTTCCACGGGATCCCATGTGAAAAATGTTTGGTATGTTAGTACTGAACCTTTTCGAAAATGTTCGTTGTATATATACCAAAAAGTAATAAAAGGTTTGGTAAGTTATTTTTAAGTTTTAAATAAATTGGTGGGTGAAAGTAATAATAGACAATTTTTTGCTGCTTACACCTGCAAGTACGATGCGTGTAGTAATAGCCTGCACCTTTCCATAATTTTGAAAAATAACATGATCTTTCATTTGAGATTCACAAGAATGTTAAAAAAGTACCAAGGACAAATATCACCACACAATGGATACCTGTTGGGTAAAGTATAATAACATATACATGGGCTCTTTTGAAAAATACTTTTAAAACATGGTCAGGCTGGTAATTTTGACCTCATACCTAACCGTTTTGGTACTTTCCCCAAAATTTATTATTCAAATGCCATTAAGCATATTTGTTTTAATGTAAGTACCGTAAAATGCAAAATATAGATGCCTCTCTTAACTACATAAACCTACATTTCTTTGATAACTTGACAGTAAAACAATTATGTTCTATTTCATAAAATTCAACATTTTGCTTAACCCTCTTATTTTATTTTATTTTTCTACCATTTATTGTTTGTGTATCATAGTTCATTATGGTATATGATGTGCATTATGCAAATTAACTATTAAGTTCATCTATCTCAGGGCGGAACCATGATTTTGCTCACGTGAGAGTGACTAAGTGTGGCAAATTTTTTTTGTTCTAACACTTTTTGTGGGGGAAATAAAGAGTGAAAAATTTATTTGTGAAGGAAATAGGGGAGGAAATTTTTATCTGCCAATGTTATCTGTTGCAATAACTCATAAATCCTTACTTTTTTAATTTTTTGTTGGGGGCACTCTGTAAATCCACCCCTGATCTATGTCATATATATATATATATATATATAGGGGATGGTTCAGCAGCCCTAAAGTTTTAAATATATCCATGTCATATAATTTACATTAATAAAATACTATAAATTTAAATGAAGGTTTAGAATCGCATTTGGAAAGTTTATCCCGATGAAGTGAAAAATGAATACAGCTCGTTGGTTGGATTCTGGATTGGGATATTTGTAAGTTAAATTTGTATTGTGTGATCGGAGAGCATGTTGAAGCTTGGACCAGTAGCTCGTTGACAAATTGCATTACAACTTAGAGGCCATGCATTCAAGTTTTGCTTTTCAATAATAATAGTAATTTGTGAAATTGTAATAATAATAGTAATATATATATATATATATATATATATATATATATATATATACACCAATGGATTGAAATTGTTTAGTTTCATTGTTTTTGTTGAATGCATAAATTAATCAAAATATCTTGATGGAGATTCCTTTTTTTTTTTTCACTTCTTGTATTTTGGCCCTCTCATATTTCAAGATCATTCCACCGAGATGAATTGAAATGAAACAAAAATTTGAACCATGCTTTTCAAGAAAAATATTATGATTCAAATGGGTTTTATAAGGTTGAGAAGTTTGATTGCTCTAAATTTGAAGAAAAATGATATAGTTTCTAGGGAATAATATAATTTAAAATTTTCAATAAAAATATATTGTTTATCGAAAAAATAAAATAAAATGAACATTAATTTTGAAAAAAAAATTGGAAAACAAAAAATGTAGTTGCCTTTCAAAATTTAAAGTTAAATATCTTAGTCTCTTGCAAAATTGGATTCCTCTCTATTTGGTACTATGAGATGAATATTGATTTCTTTGTCGCACTTTTAAGTGACACATACAGTAGTATCACTGTCACCATCACCTTCTCTCTCTCTCTCTCTTACTTAGGGTTGGCAATGGGTATCCGTTTACCTGACGCATCCTACTCAAGTTATTCGGGTATGAGTACAAATTTTTTATTTGATTAAGAATTCGGATAAATTTATCCATAATTATTTGTAACTGAATATTTCAGGGTGGGATATTGATAGGCATACTATCTAACCCGAATATCCGTTCATTCGACTTTAATATGATAAATGCACAATAAAAACATATGTATAACCCAAAATTAAGAATTTTCTATCTTCATCACAATGAGGTATATATATACGATTTCGATTTCCGCTTGAAATTTGGGTACAAGTCAAATATGGATATCCTTTAAAAAAGTGGATAAATAGTTGGATATGGATATCCTTAGTATGATCAGTGGGTAAAAAGTCGAATATGAATAATCGACTATAAAGTTGGATAAGAATATGAAAATAGTTTCATCTTACCCACACCTTGTCCATTGTTAGTCCCATTCTCACACATGCTCACACTTTGAATCCCACTTTTAGGCCCACAGACCCCACTAGACATTTGTCTCACCTTAAGATGAATCTTCAAATTAAAAATCATTGTTCTTTACTACATATATTTTTTGAACAATATGATTTTGAATCATTTTCATTTTGGTATTATTTTGTAATTGTTATGAGACACTAAAAATAATTTTCTTTATTACAAACATTTTGAACATGAGTTTTAATCATTCATTTCATTATTGTATTGAATTGTCACGAGTCACTCATGAAAGTGATTTTTTATTGATAAGGCCACGAAGAGTAGATCCAAAGATTCATAGGGTCAGTGGGCCCAAAAACTCTTTGGGTCTGCACGAATATCGGCGAAAACAGAAGTTAAAGGAAAGAAAAATGCTGAAATGACAAAAAGAATTTACTGCGATTCTCACAAATCTGACGTGAGATGTGCACATAACCATTGATGTGTTTTCTCGCGATACGAGTAAAAACCATCTACAATTATGTATGCATATCCACGTCAGAATTGTGAGAATCAGAGTAAATCCTGTGTCACCCCAGCATGACTCGGAAGGAAATTGAAAGCGATTGGCTGATGATTGATTACGTATTTTCATTAAAAAATTATTTTTCGTAGGAAAATGATCCCAATCCCTTATGAAAATGATTTTCCCGTCACAATGGTAAATCATAATGTTATTCTCTTACTATATTACCCATATCTCCAAAATTAAAAAAAAAAAAAAAACATTTTTCTAAGAGAAATAACAATCATGTCTGTGGGGTACATCCTTTGAATCTGGAACTTCCCCACTAGGCACTACAGTTAAAATAAAGCTTTACCTTCCTTAGTTGTGCCTGTCTGATACAACCTATGAACCTAATCACCTTATCTCTCTATGTATATCTGTATAAGTTTCAGAGACGTACAAGTTCAATTGTTCAGCTTGACGATAACTCTGCCCACTTTTGTTCCTAAATGATTTTTGTAAAAACTAAAAGTTTTGTAGTTTTATAGATGAATCAAACAAAAAAATTGGTCCATTTCCAGACCAAACTTATTTGAGTTCTCCATTAGGAATTTCAACTTCTTACGCTTCTAACAAGTCTTATAACGATCACAACACCTCCATAGTGATTGTAATAATTAATGTGTAGCTCACATTAATATCCATTTGGTCAAGAACTCACAACTTCTTTTGGACGTTATAACGTGTCCAATGCTTACGTCATTATTTCATTATTGATGGTTAGTGGGACCCATGGTTGCATCATCACAAAAAAAAAAAAAAAAAATTAAAAAAATTAAAATGATAAAATTTAATTTTAAGATTCATTATTTTGGAATGTAACAACAATATTATCATCATTGTTAGTAATTTCATGCCATTTTAGAATGTTTCGGTGGAGTATTTTGATGTCGGCCAAGAGTAGAATGAAACTACAAAAGATTAGATGTTTTGGATATTTTGATCGAGATCTTTTTCATTTGCCTCAAATCGAGATTTTAAACATAATGACCACTTACATTTTAAAATTTGTCTGTCAACAAAACTAAATTGACTTTGATTTGATTTAGTGCCAAAACTCATTTGGATAAACTATAAAAATCATGATAAGCTCTCTTTTTCATTATCTTTTGTTTTTATCATCATCATTCTCTAGACTAATATACCTAAGAGATCAAAATGGTTATGTCTTACCAAATTTTACTTTTTTGGCTATTTATAAATGTATCTTTTAAGAAATGTATTATTAAAAATAATAAATCTTCTTATGTGATATTCTTTGTATTTCTGTTTATGTAACTTGATAACTCAAATATATAAATATATTATTTTCAGAACTTTTACTTCATTGAAGAAAGCAAGATTTGTGGGGGAGTTGTTTCAACTTTAAGGTAGTATATGCAAGTCTTACATGGGTTTGAGGTATGTAATGGAAGACTCCATTTAAAGATGACTTTAAAATATTAAAATAATTTTAGGATGTTTAAGGAATCTGATCTATAGATGGATTAATAATGTCTAATACTTTATGGGGACACATAATATTGAATTTTTAAAAATATTCTTATTCTTTTGTCTTTTAGGGTGTGTTTGACTGAGCATTGAAAAATAGGTAAAAAATCCATTTTCCACGTTTGATTGGTTTTATCCATGGAAAATAGATTTTCACCCTCATAAAACAGTTAGCAAATTGTAAATTTCATTTAATCTTTTCTCATCAGCATCTCCTTCTTCTTCTTTTCCATCACCATCACTACAATCACCACCCTACCTATTTCTGTTATATCATTTTCTCATAGATTTCAAATTTCATAGAAAATGACTTTCCATCAAACAAACCCCTAATACAAAAACGTGGGATATTAATTTAATACTTGTTGGAATAGATTTTGGGTAAATATCAAAAGATTTGGTGGCACTCTTGAAAAATCATTTATTACACAAAGACCAGAATACCATTAAAAAAATTTATATTTACAAAATTGTCATTCAACAAGTACAAAAATACATTTACTTTTTTGTAACAAAAGAAAAAAATGATATTTTGAAAATCCAAAGTTTTGGAAAATGCTAATGTCTCCACAAGGTCTTAGACACACACACACACACATATAAATCTAAAATATTCCTAAAATATCTCCTTCTTAAAATTTTCTTGGATTATGATTTACGTGGTATGTTTTGAGGTGTGAGAGGAGGATTTCAATCTTCCACCCTGGGTGCATACGATCTTGATTCATATAAAAAATATCAATCTGATTTTGAATGTAGCCTTGGGGTCAAAAATCAAGTTAGCTTATTAATGTCCATAAAGCTAAGGTATTTGTTACATAATCAAAGGGATTGGTTATTTAACTTGACTTATTTATCATTTCATTCACATTGTATTATTAGTCTGGAACATTGAAAGAAGATTTGAATGGCATTAGATTGACAATTACCCTAAATTTTTTGTCATGTCCTAATATTAATCATAACAACTAATTTTTTGAGAAAAAAAAAAAATTAAAACAATCAAATTTCCTAAGAAGAAATATACATAAATAATTGGAATGATAATGTTCAAGGCCTCATTAGAATGTTAACATCTCTACATTTTTTATTTTTTTAATTTGAAAATGACTTTAAAATATATTTATTATTTTATTTTTTAGTACAAATAGGTAATTGTGTTTTAATCAGTAATTGTATAAGGAAAATTTTCCGAATATATTTTTTTTAATTGATTGCAATTTTGTAAATATCAAAAGACTTTGATAACATTTTTGTAATTGTAGTTATCACATTTAATGCACAAATATATTTACTAGAAATGGCCTTTTGTTAAATAATTAAAACGAGAACCAAAATATCAATACTTTTTTGCAATGAAATATTAAATAATAAATAAATTTCAAAGACAACAAACGTTTTGTAGGATGTTGACATCCTTATGACGCATGGGATGTTAGCTGGATGGCATTTGGTTGGCATCCACAATAAAATTTTGCCAAATAACTAAAAACGAGCTTTTTGAGAAAAAAAATATCATCTGTGAGAATTTTATTATTATTATAAATATATACGTAACGATTTGCCTTTCTTTTCAAAGAAAGAAAGACGAGGTTTCTAAATCAACTAGTGAAATTGTTTCAACTTAAGTGGCTTAAAAGATAAAAATGTTATTTTATTTAGTAGTATTTTAGAAAGATTATTTTGAATGCATTAATAGATGCCAGAGTGACTGCACACGATAATACTCCATTCGATATTTTGTGTGTGCTTAAAATCATTGATGCTTTTCACTCGAATTTTAAGGGTTTCTAATTAGTACTACATTGAATGCAGTGCCGTAGAAAGTCACTTTAACATTTTTCTTAATAGATATTAATGTTTAAAAAAAAAAATATTGGGGATTTTACTTCTCTTCCTTTTACATGAGACAGGTACAGTTTAGGGTCCAGCAACAGGTATGCACACTTTATAACATATTGTCATTGGGGATTCATAGCCATTTATATATATATATAGGGTCAAGATCTGTACACGCATAAAGCTACTCATAAAATTACATGTTTTGTCTTATCTGGGTAAAAAGGTTCGGAATGAACTGATTTTTTGTGAGGATGGTCTCTATAGTAATAAGATCATCCTTGCAAAAAAAAAAAAAAATCAACCCATTCCAAAACTTCTAACCCCATTAAAAGTGATTTACAAAAAATGGATAGTCTAAAATTCTTCAACTTGTAAACATGGGGCTAGAAGTTTCAGAATGGACTGATTTTTTGTAAGGATGACCTCCTCACCAAAGAGATCATCCTCACAAAAAATCAAACCATTTAGAATCTTTTTTCCCATATAAAACAAAACACATTGTAGTTTTATGTGTCTGCAGATCGTGACCCATATATATGTCATCATGGGCAGTATATATGAAGACTAAAATTAGAGGTTGGGTGGCGTCATAAATAGCTACCTAACTGGAGGGTTTTGATTATAACTTTTTTTTTAAAATTGAGGGAGGCATGTTGAATATACTTCATTATCCGAGAGGAAAGTAGGCTTAAATTACATTGAGTATATGCAAAAATATTTATAAAAAAAAAAAAAAAATTAAATTACAACTTATATTATATCGCAAAATATTACATTAAAGACATTCACCTCTTTAGGGTTTGAAGAAGACAAGGGAATTTTGAAGTGGCACTGCACCAAGTGTTTGCGCCAGCCTTACAGATAGAAAACACAGATATATAGCCAAGAGCCCACCACCCAAAACCCTATCAAGCATCATTTTCCTCCTTGGCAGGATTACAAGGGCCCAAAGCAAGCCAGCCATTAAAAACCCTATAGTCTCATACAATGAAGGGTCTCTAGGAATTACATAAGAAGAAGGGTATTCAGACCAACATGATAAAACAAGTGGGAAGCCCAAGCCCAGTAGTATATTGAAGATGGGCCCGGCGTAAGAACCCGAGATTGCAATCTGGGCCCCATCTTGCTCACCATTCATTGCCATTGCAATATTGGCAATTAGATCCCCAATTGAGTTACCCCAAGCAAGGAGAGTCAGCCCTAGAATTGAAGGGTTTATCCCAAAAATACTTCCAAGTGACACTAACAATGCAACCAATTCCTCAGCTATAATGTAACTCCAAGTAACACTCATCAAGAACCCCCCTACAAGCCAAGGCAGTAAGAATCTCTTTGGAGGGTTAGACATCTTAGTAGTCACAAATGCAATAATTCCACAAAGTATCCCAACCAACACACTAGCTAAATAGATCAGTAGACTTGCTTTTGAAACCATGTCTCCTCTCCATAGGAATGTCAAGAGAATTGGTGCTAATGTAACTGAAATTACTGCAAAGGGCTTAGACCATTTCTCTTCACAAACAACAGGAATAGTTAATCTCCTTGGTAAGGAAAGTGGTAACTCTAGAATGTATAGAAACCTAACAAAGTAGTCACAACTTGATGAATTAAAATCAGATCCAAAACAATTTCTTCTTGACTTCTGATCATCGCCATCTTCAATACTGCCTTTCTCGATCAAAATAGGCTTTTCATCACGAATATAGCACAACAATGGTGTGCCCAATTGGTCAAGGTCCATGGGTGCATACGGGAAATTTTTCTTAGTGATAGGTAATGGGGAAGATGTGACTAAGAGATTCACCTCTCGATCATTCTTCCACCAAAATTGTGTAGTGGACACGACTAATACGTAAATGAAGTACAATGAAACAAAACCCATTGCACCCCATATGTTAATCCTCCCGACGATTACCATAACCAGTAGACAAAAAAGTGAGAGAAGGAAGAAGATAATATCTCTTATGAAGCTAGACTTATCGACGGATATCTTTCGTGGGCTTATGCAAATACATATGATTCCAACGACGATACTTGACACAAAGAAGGCTCCACCCAAGATGCTATTGAAACCGACGCCATCAGATCCATTACCCATGAAAGAGACGATACTAGAAAAGACGTCGGGTGCTCCATTGCCTAATGAAAGGAGGGTGACACCGGCTATAGTTGGTGAAAGCTTCAAGATTTTTGATAAATTCTCCAAGGAAGAACAGAAATAATTTGCAGCTGTGTTGCCCAATAGATAGAATAGTACTATAAGCCATAGAGTGAGTATAGTGTAACCTAATATTGGGCATCGACCGCAGATACAATAGAAGAGCTGAAGGTAGTCGATGTATCCTTCAGATTTGCATCCCTTATTTGAGCTCACATATAAGCACTTAGCTTTGTGGTCCTGGTACTTATGAATATCGCTGCAATTATCGTCGTTGGATCCTTCGAGGATCAAAGATGGGGTGATGGTGGTGGAGGGTATTTTGGATTGGAGGAAATGAGAATTGGATGGGGAGAGATGGAGAGTGAGGTAGAAACAAAAGAGGAAGAGAAAGGATGTGTTGAGGAAGAGAGAGAGTTTTGTTCTTTGGGATATAAAGAGAAAATTTGCCATTCACAGAAGATGTCAGAAAAGGCTTTAGATGTGTGGACGTTGAGCAGTGAACTTCATACTTGAAATAAAGATTGACTGAATGAGAGAGGATGGAATAATGTGTGTGTGTGTGTGAGAGAGAGAGAGAGTTCCCAACTTTCAGATAAGAAACTCAATGTGCTTAGTGACTTTTAAAGACAAATAAAGCGCATGTTAGAGGCTTATGTTAGAGGAAAGGTAAGCCATCTGACATCTTGTCTGGTTCACTCTTGCCTATCTTGTATTTTAGCTTTGTTTCATCAGTGTCATACTATCATTTAGCCAATCTGTCAATGTCTTCCCTATGTTATATTTTTCGCTTTGTTCATCAATAGCACTTACCCTAGATGCTCACACGCAACTTGGGATTCAGCAATTATTCAATAGGGTCCATTTGGTTAATAATTTGGATAAATTTTTTAATAAATTTGAAAATTTTTTGAGTCTACCAGAAAATATTTTGCTCACAATAAAATCAATCAGAGATTTCATAGAATCCTAACCAATCAAACAAATCAGCCTGTATTGAAAGATACCAAAATTACAAAACTACTCTCGTTAGGCTTTGTAATTGGTCATTCTGGATTCTATAAAATCTCTTGGTCTAGGGACAGACAAAAAAACTCAAGCAGGGGATTAAAATTTAAAAAAAAAATCTCTAATAATTTTCCAAACAGCTAATTAATTGAAGATTTTTTTGACAGATCCACTTTTCGGCATTTTTAAGAATTTTGTACTATGCATACAAATAAAGTTACCTCAACAAGGGCCCGATCTGAATGATTGTGCCAGGAAATCAGTGGCAAAATGGTTTTCCTGAAAAATGCAATTTGTTGACAACATTTCATTTGATCGCACATTTTTATAGGAAAAATATAAAATCCCATTGTGTTTCTCTCACCACTACCCTCACTCCAAGACTAAAAGCAACTCTCTTTTACAGTTTCTTATATGTAATCAAACACCAGAAACCAATTTGCAATCATATACACATCCTGAGTTTCAAGATAACAAGGCCTAGTTAAGGTGCCCTTGAACCCTTGTGAAAAACATTTTGCACTTTCTGTCAGAAGATACAAGTTGAGATACAGCAAGTTGTGCCTCCAACTTGTTGTACCTTAATAGAAGATGAGTGGAAGAAATTCTTTTACCATAAAGAAGAAATCATCAACATATATATATATATATATTTTAAAGAAGAAAAAGAAATGTAAGGTCCTAGTCTTATGAACCATAGTCATCAACGTGTATGATGTTAGTTCATGCATCAGAAAGATGACCCACTAGTTGATGGGTCCAACATGGGAAAATTAACGATTGTTGAGTTTAGTCCCCCATCGGACTCTTATTGCCTTGTTTCTCTCCTTATAAGTTCATGGGCCTATCCACTCATTGCCGATTGATTCCCCTGAATTATCATGGTATCAGAGCGGGCCTTTTACTATTACACCAAGAGGAATAGGATGTGCATTAGTTTAGACTTTTAATGTTGATTTTCAATAAAAATGACATTAAAAACCTATTTTTTGCATGATTGTTTGCATGAAAACTCTATAAAGTTATTTAACGTTGGTTTTACTAAAACCAACATTACAAACCAATTAATATTATATAACCACGCATCTTTTCTATTATCTTAACTCCCTCCCAAATTTCCTTCTTCTCCAACTCAAAACCCTAGACCTTTGAGCAGCAAATTGACCACCTTACGTATTAGGCATATACTTCTTTTAGTAATTGAAAGCACCTCAAAACTTTTTACATAAATAAAATGTATCTCATAAATTTAGAAGATTTTTAGGGGAAAGGGAGTCACCACCTAGTTTAGGTCTAGGAACCCAAATAACGCCAATATGAAATCAGGTCGATCTATGGGTAAGAGAAATGGGTAAGGGGTCAGATAACGAGTTTTAAAAGGTGTTAGGCACCAAACCCATCCGATCGAGATGATAAGTCTGTACTACAATCAAGACTATCCTAGGATCTAGAAAATAAGACTAGGGTCAAATTAATGCCTAGGTTCAAAATTCCCCTTTTGAAGGCAATCACATCATCATTTTATGTTATAATGGCCAATCAATTCTTATGGCTTTGATCCTTCAAAATTAAGAATATATTCACCAGAATTAATGAATTTTGGAAAAAACCTTTATTTCCCAGATTGACAATGCAAGCTCGCATGGCTCAAAAGAATAATGTGCATTCAAAAATACTTGACACACCTTGAAATTTAAACAAGTTGATCTAATCAATTTGTCTTTAAAAAAACAGATATTTACAAAAAATAAAAAATACTTAAGTTGATAGCTTAAAAGTCCATGGATCAACCCAAAACAACACCACCTTTAACCATGTAAAAAGAAATGAGTTAATTCACTTAACCCATAAAATTAATTTGAATTAATTCACATGCCAAAATTGATTAGTCAACTCACTCAATTTATGAGAAAATCATTCGGTCGAGCCACATGTGTTAAAAAATTATTGAGTCAACTCACTTATCTTAGGAAATATTTTGATTAGACCATGTATTAGAGCATCAATGAGTCGACTCACTCACCTTATGAAGTCAAAAATCACTTTCAATCAATTCTCTTACTCAAAAAAAAAAAAAAAAATTAATGAGTTGACTCATATTATGTAAGAAAAACAAAGGTTGATTTGACCCTATGGGTTTGCAAAAATCAATGAGCTAACTCATACCCATTTAAAAAAAAAAATGAATTATTCCTTATTTCTCAATGCGTACGAAGATTAGTATGCCGACTTATGATATCTCCATAAAGAAAATTCCAATTCAATTGATTTTATACTCATCAAAAATCAGTAAATCGACTCACTAATTTCATGTAATAACTTTCATCTTAATTGATCGAACATCCCCCAAAATCAATGAGTATGGTGTTATTAGCCTAAATTGAGCACAAAGAAGTGATCTCGCGATTTCCTCATATGTGATTGGAATTCAAGAGGATCAATGTCATATCGACCCATACTCATGAATCAATGATGACCGATCATGGTCGTCACTCATTTTAGGGCGCACATAAGACAATGGAAAGGGCTGTAAAAGAAAGAATGGCCTTCGATATGCCTATGACCATGTGCAAAGTTCCAACCCTCGTAGCCTTGTAATACGAGATCGATTAGAATTTAATTATAAAATTAAGAACTCAACTCACCTAAATTTGAGTCGTGGTTGCTATATCTCACTCAGAATAGAGAGGAAGGATGATTTGGGCGATAGTGAGGACGTTAATGACTGAGGATGGCTGCTGTGACGGGGCTATTAGAAATGGAGAAGAGGCAGAAAAAAGGGAAAATGATAATTGGGATTAGGAGGTCGTGAGAGTTTGTGAGTGGGAAGGGTCTGGACTGGCCCTGGCCGTGGCCGTGGCCGAGAGAGTGAATGAAAAGAGGAGAGAGTTCTGATATAACGTGGGTGAGAAAAGAAATCTCTTTCTTTTTTACTTCTTATTATTCTTCTCTTCATTTTTCAGTTTTTTCTTTCTCTCTTCCCTTTCGATTTTTTTATCCATCTCCCCTTTCTTGCACGGCTAAGCTCCCTTTTATATGTTTTAGATTTCCAATTCTGTTAACACACATTTTAGAATTTTAATTTTTGGACTACAGAGTGCTAAGATTTGTTCTGAATTTTATTTCAATGTTTTTATCGATCTCCCCTTTCTTGCACGACCAAGCTCCCCTTTGTATGTTTTTAGATTTCCAATTCTGTTAACACACATTTTAGAATTTTAATATTTTAAAATTTGACTGATGAGGACTCAATGACCAATTTCGATTTTAAAAATTTTCTTAGAAATTAAAGTTCCAATTTTTTAGTTTCATTTTAATTTTGGTTCGAAGTAAAAATTTCAATTATTCGACCGTGACTTACATTTCTCCATTTCTTGCGATCGAGGTTGTCGTTCCACTTGGCGAAATTCTCATTTCATGTGAATTTTATATTCATTTTTTATGGCAAAAAAGTATCATTCTATGCAACGGAAATCTCATTTCATGTGAAATTTTTTGGTTCTCTTAAATGCGAAGTCTCTAAATTTATCAATGTACGTGAATATTTTTCGAAAGTTTATTTTCAGTCACATTTTCCTAAGAATCGAGGTTTGTAAGTAAAAGTCAAACTTCAAGGAAACATTTTAGTCATTTTTGCAATTCTTCGTAAATTTTTCTACTTTCATCAATTTTAGTCTCATTAGACTTTAAATCACATTTTAAGAGTAATGCAAGTGAAAATACCGGACTTTGTACCGTGTCTAGTCCTAGAGGGGATGAATAGGATAATTAAAATTTCTTTCGATTTATTTAATTTTAACTTATATATAATATATGACTATTTATTCTAGGTCATTCACCTATCCTCGATTTTGCACTTACGTCTCTAAAATGCGTTTAATGAAAATACACTTGAAATTTAAACATTTATTTCGTCATGTCATTTAATGATCTATTCATATAAGATTTACTTATTTGGTATTCATGGCATCTTATGACATTCAAAGCATTCAAGTGTAAGTTGCAGAATCACAAAACATGTGTAGACATTCCAATTTGAACGGACCTCCCATTCGAAATGACCCAAAAATATCAGATTTTCAATAAAATTCACTAATGGGCATAAAAAATCAGATTCGTCGAAACATGACATTTTGATTAATTCGATGATTCCTAAGACCCTAAAAAGATTATTGAACTTCAAATGAGACTTGTGAAACCCACCACTTTCCCTACCTTTCACTGCTTCACCATTGAAATCGAATAACCCCAAGCCTGCTTAAAGTCCACGAACCCTCAACTCACAAAAAATTCATTACTTTATCAAACCTAACTTAAACTTAATTCCATATTACCCAAACCCTAAAAATCACCAACTCATTAAGGCCCATCTTAAAATAAACCTTATCCAATCCCAAATAACCTATAATCCTCCAAAAATCCAAGCCCAACACACTAAAACCCAAATCAACTCAAAACCAGATCCATAATCTATAACCCTAACCCACATCAACTAATCACCTTTTTGATCATCAAAGGGACACATATCATCACCTCAACTCACTTCCTTCATCCAACTACCTACCCCCTTACCTTTCTTTAACACAACTGATCACCTACATCACAACCCATACCTCCTACATCCTAATCCTTCACAATTCTCTAACACAACCACAACCAACCACCCATATCACAACCCACACCCCAATGTCATAAACCTAACCTCGCCTCTCTCTATATACATCATTTACTCCCATCTCAACCTATACCCTTCTTTAACCTACCATTATCTTTACTTACAAATCCATCTCCACAAACCAAATTACACCCTTCTTTTCCCATTAAACATTCCTTCTCTCCAATCAACCCATCTAAATATCTAATCTCTACCCATTTTTGACACATGTTATCATCTCCTTAACCCTCCCAAAAACCCAAAAACCCAAACACCTAACTCCCTTATATTCATATTATCTTAAATCAAACACCTCACATTTTCAACCTACCTAATACTCAATCAACAAACTACTACCATTCTCTTAAACGAAACACCATCTTCTCACCTCATCAAACATTCCACCCAAATGGGTTGGGGAGGATCCAAACCATTTGGATAAAAAAATTATCCATTTTCCCTCATTACACAACTACCCTCATTCTAACTTTAAATTTCATACCCCCCACCTTCAAATCCTATGTCATTATCTACTTTTTTATTTCTTCACCCCATTATTGTAGACACCCCATTTTTGCATCCACCTGATTAATCAACTCGTCAACCCGATCACAATGATTCCCAATGATGGATGTGTATTCTATTGCTTTATTTTGTTACCAAATATGTTTCAGAAATCCGGATAAGGTATCTCGAATTGACAAAACTGTAGAAACCACGCTACGCTAGGAAAATACGACTCCAGAAACATATAAATCATCACCTTGCATACCCAAAAAGAAGTTTCACGATAAAAATCACTAAAAATGATCAAATTACCAAAATACCCCTAACATCAAAATTACCTTAGAGCCTACTTTACGCTTAGGAAAACTTTCTCAAACACATAAAATAACAAATCGAAACCAAATAAATCATTTCACCAATTTTAACAGAATTCGATAAAATTACGAAAATGCCCCTCATAAAGTTCATGACCATTTCATACACAAAATTTCATAAATAACACAAACCAATAGTTCCATTGAATTCCTTATGAAAAATCGATTCTGAAACATCCTGGAACATAAAAAATCAACTTAAAACGTGAAAAGTCCTCTTTGGGGGCAAAACGATAATTTCACAATTTTCATAATTAAAAATTTTAAAATTAATAAATAAAATATTAAATAATTAAAGTGAAACATTAATGAAATTAATTTAAAATTTTGAATCAAAGAAATCGATCAATCGGGCTCTCAGGCAAAATTGTTGAGGGTTCGTGAGATATTTCTTTAAGGACCCCTCAATTTGGGGGTCCAAAGAATTAAAGATATAATAGAGAGGGGTTCTCCAAAAAATCAAAGTCAACCAAGTAAGACTAAATTCAAGGTATTAAAGTCAATCAAGTAAGACTAAAGTCAAAATTAAAGTCAATTAAGCAAGACTGAAGTCAAGATATTAAAAGTCAATCAATTAAGATTAAAGTCAAAATATTAAAAGTCAATCAAATAAGACCAAAAGTCAAAATCATAATAGAATTCTAATAAATAATAACTCTATCTAATAGAGTTTTAATTAAAAAATAATTCTACCTAAAACAATTCAAATTAAAACACAATTCTACCTAAAACAATTCTAACTAAAACACAACTCTAACTAAAAGAACTCTAATTAAATACTAACTCTATCCAAATCAACCCTTAAAAAGTTCTATAAATAGAGGTCTTCACACCCTATTTTCGTATCAAATCATAAACCCTAAGAGAAGTAGGTCTAAAAGCCCCTCTAGCCTCCCATAGACCCTAGTTTTGGAGCCCCAACTCCTTACCTAACATCCCTCCTTCGATTTTAGCCGAAGAAACACCTAAAAGCCTTTCAAAAACATCTCAAAATTCACAACAAACTTGAAGTATTCAGATCCAAGAAAGTAGAGATACTTTGCCTCGGAGATCAGGAATCAAATCCGAAGACAGATTGAAGCAAGGAGTACGGTACAAGGAACAATTTTTGTCGGATCTGAGGGAACAAAGTCTTTGCTATCGGAAAGGTATAACTTTTTTTTATTTATTTATTATTATTTAGGTTTTTAGCAATGTAATTTATTTGGGAAGTTAGTAGAGACCGGCTTTGGCCGGGCGGGGTTGGTGCCTAACACCTTCCAACCCCGTAAGATGATCCCCGAATTCAATTTTTTTCGATTCTAGATTAGTTTTCTTATCTGTTTAGAGTCATTGATCGGTTCCTAGACCGTAATAACTACGTGGTGACTCCCAAACCCGCGGATCAAGGGCGCTTTAAGTGGCGACTCCACTGGGGACATTGAGGATCAGACTTGAAAAACCCCAAGTATGGGAATATTGCCATTGACCTAGATTTTATTTTATTTGGTTTTTGCTCTCTTTCTTTTATATTTAATTTTTAGATAATTTCTTACTATTGTCCGGTTACCGTTTTTTTGTTCATTTATTTATCGACCCAATCATTAATTTCTGTTTAATTCCGAGTACGGTAACGTGGCACATTTTTTTTGTAGTTCGATTGAAAGTCACTTAGGGTGACTTTAAATAATACTAAATTTCAAAGAATAATGTGTTTGAGGGCAGAATAATGATGATGGAATAATAAAACAAAAAAAGGTTTTTTTTTTCTTTATTTTTCTTCCTTTTTTTTAAGGTATGTCGATCCATGTTTGTTTGGATAACAAAATATTTTTTAGAAACATAGTTATATGTTATTTGATAATGTTTTTTTTAAAAAAATGAGAGATTTTTTTGTTTATTTGTTTAGTACTTAGGTGTTTAATTTTTTTTTAGGCAAGACATGCTGCCCTTTGACAGCATATAGAAAGTAGTAAAGTAAAAAAAAATTTAAAAATTAAAAAATTAAAAAATTTTGACATTTTTTAGGTTCTGTCGACAGCAAAACATGCTGGAAGGGTGGTGTGCCATGAATAATATATATTTTTTCAATTTACACACCATCTTAACAACAAGAGGGTGCTGGTGGGTTTGGTGTGCTACCAATAAGATTATTATTTTTATTTTGACACATCATCTTCCTCAATGTGTTTATACCCAGTTTTCCAAATTGCTCAACAGAGACTGATTCTATCCCTTGGTTCTCTCGATGCAAAATCAACACAATAGGTGTAGATCTACTCAAATCTCGTCGTCTTCAATGGAAGCCGATTGGTTCGAACCAGAAACCGATTGGTTCAATCTCTCAAAACCGATCGATTTAGACGAGTTGTGATCCTAGCCCTCAAAGAGAACTCTTGTTTTTTTTTTCTGGAAATTTGGGATCATCAGCCCCTGTTTAATCAACTCGACATTGATCTCTCTGTGTTTTCTTAACATCATATATCGTTTTGATGCTCGATCCCAGCAGTGGTTTTAAATCAGTTTTTGTTATTTCGGAAGGTTTTGACTACAACTTCTAGCGTAAGGGGAGTTATTTGAATCTCGATTTCTTTTGTTTTCTTTCAAATAAAAGGTTCAAATAACCAAAAGGAGTTTTTTTCTCTCGTCTCAACGCTAAGATGGCGAATAATTTATCGATGAATTCTGTGAGTTTCTGTTATAGGCTGCAACTCTGTATTTTTTTTCCTTTTTTCTCTCGGTTCTATTCTTCACACCTTGCTCGCTGGATGCTTCTGATTTACCAATGGATTGTGTAAAAACAGATTACATTGAAGACCCTGGTTTTCATGTTGAATAGGCTCATTCATTTGTTTTCCTTTGAATTAGATTCAATCAGTTATTGTTCATTAAACTGCACCTAAAGGCTGATTTCGAATTTGTAGTGGTTGAGTTCGAATTTTCTTGATGGCAATAACATGTAATTTCTTTCATAAAATTATTTTAGTTTTTTTTGTTTTTTTTTTTTTTTAAAAGAGATTAAAAAAAAAGGATTAAAAAGTAAAAAAAAAAAAAAGAAAGCAAATCAATTTTTAAATGTTGCCTACAACAACATATGTTTGTCTTTTTGGTTTTGTTCTGTTTTCCAAATTTCTTTTGATTGGGCTCAACTCTTTTTCTTTTAAAAATAAATAAAAATAAAATATCCTCTTTATTTCATCAATCATTATTATACCCTCAATTCAATACCCTTAGAAATTTTGAATTATTTCGGGTCGCCCCAAAATTTCTTTTGATTGGACTATATAAATTTTTGTGAGACTTGGAACCATGGGCTTATTTCAATGATTCGGACCATATTGTTAGTTTATGTTAATTGCCTATCTAACATGCCATAATCTTGCTTGAAATAGATGTTTGATGGTGATCATAATGTCGATGTGATGTGATCAGATTGGTATTTTAATATTCATGTGATTCATGTTATAATGAATGGTTTAATTGGACCCATGGGCCCATTTGTTTGAAAAGGCCCCAGGCACACCCCACCCTATTTTGCACACACCACATGTACGTTTATTGTTTCTTCCACTTATACATCCCATATAGCCAACGTGGCACTAGTGCGTGGCCCGATCTCTTCGGAGATGCGACATCATTCATGAAAACCACAACTCCATTCACGTACCTTAGGGTATATCAAACTGGGGGCATCAATACCGTCTGATCAGGTGATTTTGAGAGATATATTGATGCACCCAGGCTGGAGCGACCTGAGCCTTTGACCTATTGTAAACCACACAGTCACATGTCCCGATTGCCAACGTAGTACTAGTACGTGGTCAGTCCCCTCGTGGGATGCCAAACCATTTATGAAAGCTACAACTCTTGACTCGTACCCATAGGTATGTAAAAGATAATCTAAGTATATCAATTGCACTTCTTGATCAAAACCGGTGCCTAAGCAAGATCTTGCCCCGATGTACCCTACTGTACGAGGGGGATAGACTACGTCTATTCTAGACGAGAGGTATTTAAGTGGGCCCTTGCTCAGCATTGTGCGCCACCTCTCAACTGGAGATCAAACTGGCTGTTTTTGGTTTCAGAGAAGTGAATTGAGGTTTTAGATTATCACCTATACGGTATATCAAACCAAGTCACCACGTATCGAAAAGGTATATGGTGTGCTTGGGCAAGGGTGGCCATATAGAAATGCATTGCACGTAGTAAGCTTAAAGTCTAGAAACCTTCCCAGTAGGTCACGACCCGAACTTATCGTGGGTGTTCCCGGGTTGTTTATTGAATGGACCCTTTTGATTGATGAATGTATGTGAGTGCTGTGAATGATGAGATCAAAGTATATGATTGTCCTCAAGGATCAAAAATTTTATTTTTGAAAATTAAAATGGGTGCACCGACCCAATAAAGAATCCATTCTTTTACAATAATGACCCAGTCCATCCCGATCCAACAATCATGATGGATCGGGCCATTTAAATCAAAATGGAAATCGAATTTTCAAAGAAGAAAAAGAAAATATTTTCCAGAAAAGAAAGTTTTCCAAAAAAAATGTTCTCTAGAAAAAATATTTTCCAAGAAAAAATATTTTTCAGAAAATATTTTCCAAAAGAACAAGATTTTTCAGAAGAAAATAAAATACTGATCTTTTACATGGACCTTGGAAGAGTACTAAACTACCCTTTTGTGTCGAACCAGGATATTAGCCTCTGGCAATAACACGATCAACCAGTTAGTCAAAACAACCGTCATAGGGATGCACCCTGTAGAGAAGATCAATTTTGGGGGATTCATGTTGAGGAGTGCTCTCTACTTCCACGAATTTGGGATATACTGGAACCTATTACATGCTATGGCTAAGCGATGGAACCCCTATCTTCACATATTCCATATGGGGTATATGCATTTATGCCCTACTCACAAGGATTATTGTGGCATCATGAGGATATCCATTTCATGACCTCTAGTCAGGCCCTCATTAAAAATAGGATATTCTGGTGAACTCGTCACAGGACTAAACATTTCCAAGGAAGAAGCCAAGTCTTAGTCCATGACGGGAGATTGAACTTAGTACCTTTATTGGGCCCGTTTGCTCCCGCAGTCATCCTATCAATGTAAAACCCGAAGCCTGGCGAGCCACTAGAGATTATCGATTGTGCCTAGGAATCCTAGCCCAATACATACTGACCTCCAATAGTGATGGCCAAACTATCCTTGAGTCCTTCATAGATATAGCCTCTCAACTCTCAAGGAAAGCCAACCCCGTCCCTCTCATCCTAGCTGAGACTTTCTCAGGTTTAGATGTCATAAAAAATGGTGAGCGGGAAAGCTTCAAAGGAAGCCCCTACTTACTCTATATGTGACTTTGTGACCGTCTCAAAATCGTAGAGGTTCCCTCAAACCTCGAATATGGACCAGAACACTTTTCCAAGAGAAATCTGTTAGTGCGTCACAACTCAGTCAAAGCTTGGAGCAAATGGTTAGACTCTTGCCTCACTTGTCATATCGATTTTAGGTGCCCTTGGTGGATGACTGAGCCCCCTGTTCTAGGAACCAAAGGATCCTACTATGTCCGTCTGATTGGTTTTGAAAAAACGTCTTTTTACCATCCTAATCTGATTCCAGTACGATGTACCTACAAAGTTATCCTTACCTCAGCACAAAGCTTTCTTTTCCCCCGAGCCTTTGACTGAAAAGTTAGTATACCTCATTGAGAAAGCTTGGAACAAGCGCACCTTAGGGTATCCAGATGGACTAGCAGAATTCAGAGAGCCAGTTATTAGAGCCAAGAGGGTCAAGCCTGATAGTAATCCTGATGACCATCAAGACAAAGCCAAGCGTCCATGTAAAAATAGTTCAAATCAAATTTGTTGAAAGATATTTTTGATAAGAACATATTGTTTGTCAATCATTTTCAATAAAACTATCTTTCTTTTTGAATAAATATTTCCTTTTCAAATACTCATTGTGTGAATGGATTAATTAATGGATTGGTGCACAAACCTCAATAAAAGGATTCTTAAAAATGTTATCAAGGGGGTAATACTGAAATTGACTAAATCTACATTTGATGGGGTCATATAGGATTATCATTGCGCCCAAACTCAAGTGTTCACCTCCTAGTTGGAGTCGTAAGTCTAGTCGATTAGAACGAACCATAGTACCAAGTCCACAAGTAGAGATGGCGTCAGAATCTGAGCTCACAGAGATCCGTAAGATCTTGGCAGCCTTTGCCAATGATATAAACAATATAAAAGGCAAGGTGAAAATGTTAGAACAGACCTCAGAATCGACAGGGAATCCTCTAGATGACCCAAAAGGAAAAAAGGTAGAAGAGAAACGTCCACGTGAACTCTTCGAACTCGATGGAGACGAAGAGTATGTTGATGAAAATCCGACGTTATCTAACAGAATGTCTCAATTGGAGTCAGCTATGAAGAGTATAAAGGGTATTGATTAAATTGTAGCAGGCATTGAAGCCCTGAATCGCATCCCCAGAATCCATTTACCAGAGAAGTTTGTGATGCCTGAAATGGACAAGTTCAGTGGGACAGGGTGTGCGAAAACACATCTTAAGGTGTATGTTACCAACATGCGCACTATGGGACTCAGCGACGAACAGATGACATTATTGTTCCAAAGGACTTTATCAGGATCAGCACTACGTTGGCTAATATCTCAAGATCCAGTTACTGTGGATACATGGAAGAACATGTCAAAGGCCTTCTAGCATCAGTATAAATACAATACTGAGATTGATACCTCAAGAAGGGATTTAGAAGCAACTAAACAGAAAAATGGGGAGACATTCACTGATTTCATTGGTCGTTGGAGGGCCAAGGCTTCTCAAATGTAGGATAGACCTTCGGAGAATAAGCGATCATCCTAAAGAATCTCTCTCAAGGATATGCTCAGCACCTAGTGGCTCAATACCTTCCTACTTTTGAGTCCCTACTACAAGCCGGAAGCCAACTCGAGAATGCATTTGCCTCTGGGATTCTTTCCAACCCCTCAGATAACAAGCCTAAGAAACCATATGTTCCCAAACCCAATATCAACCATACTTACATTGCCAATACCTCAGTTACCCCAGCTCAACCCCCGGTCCGGACTAATAACCAGGTTCACCCAAATCAACCTCAAACTCCGCATCAATTTGCCAATTTAGGGATGACCCTTACCGTAGCTTTGCAAAAACTATTGAAAAAAGGGTTGCTTACCCCGATTCAACCTCGACCTTTATCAAATCCCTTGCCAGCAGGACACAATCCCAACTTATTCTGTGAATTTCATCAAAATCCTGGCCATCACACGGATCGATGTATCACCTTGCGCCATGCTATTCAAAACCTTATTGATAACAAAAAGATCACAATCCCTAGCCCACCAAATGTCACAACTAATCCACTACCTACCTATCAACCTCCACGTACCTTAAATATGGTTTCTCACACCTCATTGCCATTTGATCCCGTCTCTCTTATCCACCCAGTCCAAGTCAAACCACCTAGTTACCCCCTTGTCGGGATAACTTTCACTGATGAGGTTTTCACCACAAACTATGAACCATTTGATCTAACCTCGGACGATATATATTGTTTATCCCCACCTCGCTACGATAGTCCCGCATTCACTAGTTACCTGCTGGCCCAAATGAATCTGAAAAGCCCTGTACTTTTGACAGACGAAGATCCATACTTGTTGACTGAAGAAGATGAGCCCTTTCCTCTCTCCTGTGATGAAGTTAGACATATGACTAGAGGGGGAAGAGTTTTTAAGCCACAAGAACTCTGTGTTGATAATCCTGCAGCCCTGGCAAGAAAAGAAGGAGAAGATCCCACCAAGGAAAGCATCGAAGAAGATAACTCTGTGATCAAGCAGTTGAAAAAATCAGGGGCCAATATCTCAGTATGGGGTTTACTCATGGCTTCCACTGCTCATAGGGAGGCTGTTCTCAAAGCACTAAACACAGCCCAAGTCTCCCTTGATACTTCTCCAGATCAGCTGGCCAGTATAGTAGGGGCAACTTACGTGGAGAATATCCTATCCTTCTCGGACTCAGATCTCCCAAAAGAAGGGGCAAGCCACACTAAGCCGTTGCACATTACAGTTGACTGTAACGGGATGAGGGTACCTCTGGTTTTGATCGATAACGGGAGTGCACTGAACGTTTGCCCGTGAAAACGCTACTTGTCTGGGTTTAAGGCTGAAGATCTCAAGCCCACTAATCAAGGTGTTAGGGCCTATGATAACACCAAGAGGGATGTACTGGGAATTTTGCACCTTCGATTGTCCACAGGCATAGCTGAATTTCCTGTGGAATTTCAGGTTATTGACATCCAGTCTTCTTTCAATTTACTGTTAGGGAGACCATGGTTACACCAAATCAAAGCCATCCCTTCTACGCTACACCAGAAGGTCAAGTTTATCAAGGATGGGCTAGTAATTACTCTTCATGGAGACGCTGAAATTGTAGGGATCGTAAATAGTACTGAGGCTAAGAATGAGCCGTTGCTTGAGATTCACCAGAACAACAGGGGATAGAGCTCAGTGGGTTCGAATTTGAAAAGATATGCTCAGTCCAATGGGATCAAGCCATGAAAGAACATTTTCCAATGGAAAATACCTCTAATTTCTATATGGCCAATATATTCAAGAAATTGAGATTTTCCCTAGTATGGGCTTGGGTCGCAAGCAACAAGGTATTAAAGAGGCACCAGTGATTAAAGAGGTCATCGACACATTCAGACTAGGATATAAGCCTACTAAGGAAGATTGGGCCCAATACTGGAAGACAAAACGGGATAAGGCCATTGCTAAAAGGCAAAGGCGTACCACAGATCTCATTAAAATGAAGCCTATCGAAAGACCCTCAATGGTTATTTTGTGAAAGAAGGAGAAGACTTCCGTTACTGTGGGTTCCCAGAGCCTTCATTGATCACATCACAGGTACTCGTTGCCGGGGTTTGAAATCTTCTTTGGCATGGAATGGCCCGAAAAGGAAGCAAGCACAGAAGTTAAGGAGAAGAAAGTTGAAGACTGGCAGCTCGATCTGGACTCCCTCAACATCGATCAGCTATTCATTGAAGATCATAGTATCTTAGTGTTGTCAGTTGAGAAAGGGATCCCAAATCCTCAGTTTGTAATCAAACCCGCTGTTGGGTCTCTATCAAATTATCACGTAATCAGTCATGTGTTGCATGTCAAGGCTGGGTCTGTCGGTCCCATTAGTCCTGTTCAGTTTGACATGCCAGTTGAGTCCTTTATTTCTGTTGAGTCAAATAAGTTAGTTGTTTCTGCTGAGTCTATTTTTCCTGTTGAGTCAAGTGAGTCTATCAAGTCTGCAATGAGTCCTGTTACCCCATCTCTTTTCAATGAAATGAAAGAAATTTTTGATTACCCCGAGCACATAATAATTTAACTAATAATCTGGCTTCAGAGGGAGAGTCTTCTGACGAAGAACCTCCCCTTAAAATAATCAAATTACTTGAACAAGAAGAGGAACGTCGGGCTCAACCTTTAATAGAGGAAGTAGAGGTTATCAACCTCGAAACAAAAGAAAGTCCTCAAGAAATTCGTATAGGGGTCACTTTATCTCCTGATGAACGTAAAGGGATAATAGATTTTCTCAGAAAGTTCAAAGACGTGTTCGCGTGGTCTTACGAGGATATGCCGAGGGTAAGCACAGATATTGTCCAACATCGGATTCCGTTATATCCTGATGCTCGACCAATCAAATAGAAACTTCGACATATGAAGCCGGAATGGACTTTGAAAATCAAAGAAGAAGTTACGAAGCAGATTAACGCTAGATTTTTGGAAGTAGTAGAATACCCTGAGTGGATTGCTAATGTCGTCCCAGTACCGAAAAAGGATGAAAAAGTTAGAATGTGTGTGGATTTCAGAGACTTAAATAAAGTAAGCCCAAAGGATAGTTTCCCTTTACCACACATAGATGTTCTAGTGGACAGTACAGCAGGACACGCATTGTTGTCCTTCATGGATGGATTTTCAGGGTACAATCAGATAAAAATGGACCCTCGAGATATGCAAAAAACTTCATTCATCACACAGTGGGGGACATTCTGCTACAAGGTCATGCCTTTGGTTTGAAGAACGCTGGAGCCACCTATCAAAGAGCAGCCACGACTTTACTACATGACATGATACACAAGGAAGTCGAAGTCTATGTAGATGATATGATAGTCAAATCTAAGGAACGACTAGGGCATGTTACTGCGTTAGAAAAGTTTCTCACAAGGATTCAAAAGTACCAACTCCGCCTCAACCCGCAGAAATGTGTATTTGGAATAACTTCTGAAAAACTATTGGGATTTGTGGTCAGTCAGAGAGGGATCGAAGTAGACCCTGTAAAGATTAAAGCTATCCAAGAGATGCCGTCGCTCGAGACTAAAAAGCAGATTCGAAGTTTTCTGGGCAGAATCCATTATGTTAGCAGATTCATCGCTCAACTCACCAACGTCTGCGAACCTATTTTCAAGCTTCTCAAGAAGAATGAACCAACAGTTTGGAATGAGCAATGTCAAAAGGCTTTCGACCAAGTCAAGGAGTATCTCTTAAACCCACCTATTTTGGTCCCACCTACACCGGGTGAACCACTTCTTCTTTATCTGTCAGTCACAGAAGAAGCTATGGGATGCATGCTTGCACAGTATGACAAAGATACTCGCAAAGAAAGGGCCATCTACTACATCAGCAAGAAGATGTTAGAGTATGAACGAAAATATTCATCCTTGGAGAAAACTTGCTTAGCACTGGTATGGGCTACTCAGAGACTCCGGCACTATATGTTGTCTCATTCAATTATCCTGTTATCTCGGATGGATCCTCTCAAGTATCTTTTCGAGAAGCCGGCGTTGACAGGGAGAACCGCACGATGGTTATTGTTGCTATCAGAGTTTGACATCACGCATGTTACACAGAAATCTATCAAAGGGAGAGCTGTAGCAGAATACTTGGCAGATCACCCTGTAGTAGAAGGAATAAGGCCTGTCGATCAATTCCCAGATGAGAACATCCTGCACGTTAAAGAAGAACCGTAGAACCAAACATGGCAGTTATACTTTGATGGAGCCGCCAATTAAAATGGGTATGGAATAGGGGCAGTCCTATTTTCTCCGGAAGGATGCCACATTCCTATTGCTATTAAATTAGCCTTTTCGAACACTAATAACACGGCTGAATATGAGGCATGCATCGCGGGGCTCGAAGCTACTTTGAACCTGGGCATTACAGAAATTGAAGTTTTTGGGGATTCAGCCTTGGTCATACATCAGTCATTGGAAGAATGGAAGACTAGGGATGAAAAATTGAAACCTTATCATGAGTATTTGTTAAACTTAGTCAGTAAGTTTAAAGCTATCCTGTTCCAACACTTGTCAAGGGAGGATAACAGATTTGGTGACTCCTTAGCAACTTTATCTTCAATGATCCATTTACCCCCTGGCATGGAATTGAGGCCGATCACTGTTGAAGTCAAAGACAAATCCGCATACTGCCATCAGATCAACATTGCTACTCGATTACCCGATAGAAAGCCCTGGTACACAGACATAAAAAAAGTGTTAGAAAAATAAGAATTCCCGGAAGAAGCATCGAGGAAGGAACGCCAAATCCTACTAAGATTAGCATCTCAATTATTCATCCTATGCGTAGGAAGTTTGTACAAAAGGTCTTATGATGGGATTCATTTGTCGTGTGTTGATGAAGATCAAGCTGAACAGATAATGATTGAACTACATTCAGGAGAATGTGGCCCTCACATGAGCGGAAAAATGTTAGCTAAGAAGATTAGGAGACAAGGATACTACTGGCCCACGATGGAAATAGATTGTCATCACATGGTTAAAATCTGTCATAAGTGCCAAATACATGCGAACCTTCTACATGTGCCACCATCTCAATTAGTGGGTCTGATTTCACCATGGCCATTCTCAGTCTGGGGAATTGACATTATTGGTAAAATATCGCCTAAGGCATCAAACGGGCATGAATACATTCTAGTTGCCATCGATTATTTTACCAAATGGGTCGAAGCTGCCTTTTATGTTGACCTCACTGCGTCTCGAGTTGCAAAGTTCATTCAAACAAACATCATCAGTCGATACGGGGTACCCTCGGAGTTGATATCTGATAAAGAGTCGCACTTCAAAGCTGAGGTTATCAAATTGTGTTCAAAGTTCAAAAATATCACACCATAAATCATCTCCTTACCGTCCTCAGACTAATGGAGCAGTCGAAGCAGCTAATAAGAATATTAAAACCATCCTCAGGAAAATGTGTCAATCACATCGAGATTGGTCAGAAAAATTGCCATTTGCATTATGGGCATATCGAACCTCAATTCGATCCTTCACTGGAACTACTCCCTACTCCTTAGTGTATGGCATGGAAGCAGTCTTGCCAGTTGAAATGGAGATTCCGTCTCTCAGGGTTTTGTTAGAAAGTCAGTTGTCAAAAGCAGATTGGGTTCGCCAACGGTATGAAGAATTGAATTTGATCGAAGAAAAACGACTAAGAGCGTTGTACCACGTGCAAGCTTATCAAAGAAGAGTCGCCCACGCATTTGACAAAAAGATCAAGGCCCGTCACTTACAAGTCGGGGACTTAGTACTCAAAGAGAATCGGGCACCTATTTTTGACCCTAGAGGGAAGTTCAAACCAAATTGGGGAGGTCCGTTCATCGTCAAGGAAATATTACCAGGAAAAGCTGTCAGACTTCAAGATCATGATGGAATCGAATTACCAGAACCAACCAACCTTGACCAAATCAAACGGTACTACATTTAAGGAGGCCATCTTTGACCGAATCAATCCTCATATTACCTAGTTACCCAGTTCAACATATCCTTTCTCAACCCGATCACCTAACCTAGGGGAGGGAAGCTTCGAACTACATTTTGGTCTGATCCCAAATTCTGGGGTACGTAGGCAACCTGAGAAGTTACTTCAGGCCCGACCACATCAAAATAAAAAAAATATTTCCCACACAATAAAAAAATCAAGAAAAATTCAAAAGAAAAGAAATATCATCCAAAATGGGGAAGAAAATTTAAAGAAAAAGAAATAATTTAAAAGGAAATGCCACATAAGGGGCATTTGGGTTTTTGAGCCTCAAAATTCCTTTCTTTTTATACCCAGTCCTAAGCCTACCCATGAAAGTCCTCCTAAGTACTGAGCGAAAAGTCAAGAAAGATAGCAAAGCATGATCAGACAGCAACTCCAGAAGTTCAGAGGAGAAGAAAAAGATAAAAAAATGAAAAGGCCTGCTAAGTTGAAAACCCGAAAAAGGCGACTTAGACAAAAATTAAGGCAAGCTCACAAGGTTGAAAATCTGAAAGAACAACTTTGGCAACAATCAGAGCCAAGAAAAAAAGAAAAGCAAGCTAGATTGAAAACCTAAAAAGGCAATCTAGGCAAAAGTTAAAGCAAGCTCGATAGATTGAAAACCTGAAAAGGCGATCTAGGCAAAAGTTAGAGCAAAAAAAAAAAAAATAGAAGAAGATCCCAAGCTGAGAGTAGTCCAAGCCGAAACATCAGAAGTCCGAATAATCAAGTTCAATACTTAGTTTAAACCAGGCATATACTTAGAAGCAACAAGTATCTTGTCTACGATCGATCTGAAAATATTTACTTCCCCGAGTGAACCAATGGAGAAAATGGTGAATTCTATGATGAGTCCGAAAATGAAATATTTTGTTCTCTTGAGCCTGACTCAAAATCTTCAATTAAATTAATCAAAATTAAAAGTTTGATCTTTATTGCGTTTATGGTAATCAAATATTTCAAACCTTCATACAAGGGGCATTTTCTTTCTTCTTTAATGTAACTTTTCCCCCTTATACTAGGGGCATTTTTTTTTAAATTTTTGCATGATGTGTTTAATTATCTTCAATGCCACATACATTGTCAAACTAGGGTATTTTGTCTTGAGCAATGTTAATCCTAAAAAATAATAGGAACCCTAAACTTAAGGTTACCCTTTTGATAACAGTTTTTCGAAAAACTTTTGAGGTTCAAAAGAAATAAAAACTCAGGTTTTAAATTCATAAAACTTTTTGGATAAAACCTTGAGGTTCAAACAAAAGCACTTTGGATCTCACATTTGACTGCGCCCAGAGATTAACTAATAATTCGCTTACCTAGAGTAGGTGATATGGCATTCTTTCGTTCCCAGATTCCTTTCCAGATCCAATCATTCTTATATTCGATCATTTCTCTCCAGATTCATTATCTTTCAGATTTATTCATTCATCGATTCATTCCAATCAGTCTTCTCCAAATTCATTCATTATCTTCCAAAATTTCTTCATTCCTCTGCCAGTTTTGCTCAGTTACCGCCAAGAGTTATCTTGGATTTTTCTTAGATGCCGCCAAGGGTTATCTTGGATTTTACTCAATTACCGCCAAGGGTTATCTAAGATTTTGCTTAGATGCCACCAAGGGTTATCTTGGATTTTGCTCAGTCGCCACCAAGGGTTATCTTGGATTTTGCTTAGTTTTCGCCAGGGGTTATCTTGGATTTTGCTCAGATGCCGCCAAGGGTTATCTTGGATTTTGCTCAGTTACCGTCAATATCTTGGATTTTGCTCAGATGCTGCCAAGGGTTATCTTGGATTTTGCTCAGTTTCCGCCAAGGGTTATCTTGGATTTTGCTCAGATGTCGCCAAGGGTTATCTTGGATTTTGCACAGTCGTCGCCAAGGGTTATCTTGGATTTTGCTCAGTTTTCGCCGAGGATTATCTTGGATTTTGCTCAGTTTCCGCCAAGGATTATCTTGGATTTTGCTCAGTTTTCGCCAAGGGTTATCTTGGATTTTGCTCAGTTTCCGCCAAGGGTTATCTTGGATTTTGCTCAGATGCCGCCAAGGGTTATCTTGGATTTTGCTCAGTTGCCGCCAAGGGTTATCTTGGATTTTGCTTAGATGCCGCCAAGGGTTATCTTGGATTTTGCTAAGTTGCTGCCAAGGGTTACCTTGGATTTTGCTTAGTTTCCACCAAGGATTATCTTGGATTTTGCTCAGTTTCCGCCAAGGGTTATCTTGGATTTTACTTAGTTGCCGCCAAGGGTTATCTTGGATTTTGCTCAGATGCCGCCAAGGGTTATCTTGAATTTTGCTCAGTTGCCGCCAAGGGTATATCTTGGATTTTGCTCAGTTACCATCGAGGGTTTTCTCAATTATGCTCAGTTCATGCTCAATCTATGTTCAGTTATGCTCAGTTTATGCCTAATTTGTGCTCAGATTTTACTCAAATTTATCTCAGATTTTAAGTCCACACACTTGCACAGTTGTTACATCAGTCAAGGAGAATTTTCTAAAATTCAAGGATCTGACACCGTCAGTGAGAGTTTGCGCTCAAGGACCTGACAACCTTTTAGTTCGGGGAGAGTTTTACCCTCAAGGATCCGAACACCCTGACGAATTGCTAAATCAGGCTGCAAAATGAACTGTCACTAGCTTTGGCATTCAGATATAACACTATCTACCAAAATAGATTTGCTATCTAGTTTGCTTCAACCTTCTGCCAAAGAGGGGCATCTGTAGACACCCAATTTTTGCATCCAACTGATTAATCAACTCGTCAACTCGATCGCAACGATTCCCAATGATGGATGTGTATTCCATTGCTTTATTTTGTTACCAGATATGTTTCAGAAATCCGGATGAGGTATCTCGAACTGACAAAACTGTAGAAACCACGTTACGCTAGGAAAATACGACTCCAGAAACATAGAAATCATCACCTTGCAGACCCAAAAAGAAGTTTTACGATAAAAATCACTAAAAATGACCAAATTACCAAAATACCTCTAACATCAAAACTACCCTAAAGCCTACATTACGCTTAGGAAAACTCTCTCAAACACATAAAACAACAAATTGAAACCAAATAAATCATTTCACGGATTTTAACAAAATTTGACAAAATTACGAAAATGCCCCTCATAAAGTTCATGACCATTTCACACAAAAATTTTCATAAATGACACAAACCAATAGTTCCATTGAATTCCTTACAAAAAATCGATTCTAAAACATCTTGGAACATAAAAAACCGACTTAAAACGTGAAAAGTCCTCTCCGGGGACAAAACGGAAATTTCACAATTTTCATAATTAAAAATTCAAAATTAATAAATAAAATATTAAATAATTAAAGTGAAATATTAATAAAATTAATTTAAAAATTTGAACCAAAGAAATCGATCAATTGGGCTCTCAGGCAAAATTGTTGAGGGTTCGTGAGATATTTCTTTAAGGACCCCTCTATAAAGAATTAAAGATATAATAAAGAGGGGTTCTCCAAAAAATCAAAGTCAACCAAGTAAGACTAAAGTCAAGGTATTGAAGTCAATCAAGTAAGACTAAAGTCAAAATTAAAGTGAATTAAGCAAGACTGAAGTCAAGATATTAAAAGTCAATCAATTAAGACTAAAGTCAAAATATTAAAAGTCAATCAAATAAGACCAAAAGTCAAAATCATAATAGAATTCTAATTAAATAATAACTCTATCTAATAAAGTTCTAATTAAAAAATAATTCTACCTAAAACAATTCTAATTAAAACACAATTCTACCTAAAACAATTCTAACTAAAACACAACTCTAACTAAAAGAACTCTAATTAAATACTAACTCTATCCAAATCAACCCTTAAAATGTTCTATAAATAGAGATCCTCACACCCTATTTTCGTATCAAATCATAAACCCTAAGAGAAGTAGGTCTAAAAGCCCCCCTAGCCTCCCATAGACCCTAATTTTGGAGTCCCAACTCCTTACCTATCATCCCTCCTTCGATTTTAGCCTAAGAAACACCTAAAAGCCTTCCAAAAACATCCCAAAATCTACAATAAACTTGAAAAATTCAGATCCAAGAAAGTAGAGATACTTTGCCTTGGAGATCAGGAATCAAATCCGGAGACAGAACGAAGCAAGGAGTACGGTACAAAGAGCAATTTTTATCGGATCTGAGGGAACATAGTCTTTGCTATCGGAAAGATATAACTTTTTATTTATTTATTTATTATTATCTAGGTTTTTAGCAATGTAATTTATTTGGGAAGTTAGTAGAGACCAGCTTTGGTCGGGCGGGGTTGGTGCCTAACACCTTCCAACCCCGTAACATGATCCCCGAATTCAATTTTTTTCGGTTCTAGATTAGTTTTTTTATCTGTTTAGAGTCATTGATCGGTTCCTAGATCGTAATAACTAGGTGGCGACTCCCAAACCTCAAGGGTCAAAAGCGGATCCGCGCACCCCGCGGATCGAGGGCGCTTTCAATTATATCCCTAAAATAACCTTTAAACACGTATAAATATCCTCCTCACCTTCTAAAATGAGTGCCAAGTCTTAAACTAAAAAATCCTTTCTCAATTCTCTTCTACTTCATTCTCATATTCTTATACTGATCTAAAAGGAAAACGTTCTCATATTTCACTAAGTACTAAAAGAAGAAGAAGACGAAGAAGAAGAAGAAGAAAGAAAGAAGGAAATAAGCTAAGGCCTCAAGGTGGGTTAAAGGCACATTCCCCCTTCTCTTCATCTCCTCTCTCCATATCCCTCTTCTATTATCCATTCACTTCTTTTATTTTTTAGAAAGCTTTTAATATATAATGCTCCCTTCCACTATCTCCGGTAGATTAAATTCCAGTTCAATTGAAAGTATAGGGGTTGTAATCACTTTTAAAACAAAACCAATTTAATCCTTCAAATCATTTTTAGGCAACCAGTATTCGAGTCCTTCTCAACTCATGAGAATGGACCCATAACCATAGCCAATACTCATAAAAAAAAATATGTTGCCCCCAAGGCTAATGTCCCTAAAGATTATTTCTTAAATGAAATGATCTATATGAGTTAAGCTGATAGTAAATCCCTACTTAAGGTACAAGTTGTCGACACGTGACACTTTGTTTTACTTCACATTTTCAATCCAAAATGATTGAGTTACCTTTGAGGTTACGAGAGAGAGGGGTACCTAACACCTTCCCCTCTCTTCAATCGAGCCGCTTACCCCGATCTCAAGTTGATTGATACTTTATCCAAATGAGAGTCCCTAAATGCCAAAATAACACTATTTAAAAAAAAACATTTCGGTGACCATTCACACCTTCTTACAAAATGAATGGTGATGACTCCAAATCTTAGTGGAAGTGGTATTTGGAAATCCAAGAATCATGTATCTACAACTGACAACTCAAAACCTTAGTAGAAGTGGTATTTGGAAATTCAAGAATCACGTTTCTACAGCTTCTAACTCCATTGGGGAGATTAGGTTCAACCCTCGGGTCAACTTGGTTATTTTGTAAAAAAATAAAAGATTTTATTTTGCTAGTTAACATTGTTTGTTTGTTGCTTGTGTTTTCTTTCTTTTACTTACATGTTCTTATTGTAATATTTACTTACTTGTTCTTTTATAACATACTTGTAAGGGGGTTGATGAAAAAAAATTGAATGAAAAGAATGCACAAGCACTTGGCGTACCCCATTACATAAGCCAGCCAACCCTTAATATATCTAGTCCCGATGCCTAGTAATTCTACGGCTTGAGATCGTTATTTCAAGTGTCGGGGACGAACACATCAAATCCGATCACCAACCAACAATGTGTGTATTCTGATATGCATCAAGGTTTGAAGATCAGATAACCATAAACCTACCTATTTGCCGCATGCATGTGCCCAATTAAAGAAATCTAAGATAACAAGTTCTCAAGAACGTATTGACCCCCGAAACAAAGTTGTATTCGCTTAAGATGCTATCGAGCCTCGAAGTCCAAGTTGTAAGCCCACGAAGTCAACCTTATATAGATTATGATTGAATTTTCTCTCGTTGCTTCGCTTTCCCCCTTAGGTAAAAGGGGAGGGAGGTGCTTGCTGCATTATATTCAAGGAAAAACAGTGAGGGACATCCAAAATAGGGGCCAAGAAATCAATTTTTGTGAATTGCAGAAACTGAATTTTTTTCTTGTCCGTGCTCATAACACAGATAAACAAAAATGTGTCTCATCCGTGCTTAAAGCACAGATAAAAATAGTGAATGTCTCATCTGTGCTCAGAACACGGAAGGATAAAAATGTGTCTCATCTGTGCTTCAAGCACGGATAAAATAGTCAATGTCTCATCCGTACTTAAAACACGGATAAGACAAGGATAGTTCTATCTGTGCTCCAAACACAAACCAATATGAATCCTGAACGTGGAATGAGCACAAGACTAGATTCATGGGAACTCCCATTTGTTGTTTAAACATCAATACCACTTTCAAAAATATATATATATATATATACCAAATTTTGGAAAACTAAGCAAAGTGGATTTTCTTCAATGTGCTGTCAATGAGCCAAATCAAAACTAAGCAAAAAAAAAATCACCTGTCGCTGAGTTGAATCAAAACAAATTTAAGACCTTGGGCCTCAAATGGGCCCATGACACCTCGTGCAACCATGAGGGGTTATCCAACCAATCAAGTTGACCTCGAGATCCAAGGACAAGTGGGATATAATACCCTCAAGACTCCCGTCAACCATTTTCAAAAAAATATATATATATGTGGATTTTCTCAAATCAAACCAATCTCGTGGTCTGACTCATGCCAAATCTGGATCAGGTCCACGACCCATATCCGTTTTAAATATGGGTCCATGACCCATATCTATTTCAAATTGGGTTCACAACTCATATCCATTTCAACCCATACCCATCCAAATAGGGTCTATAACCCGTATCCATCCAAACTAGATCCACGACCCGTATCCAATCCAAACCGGGTCCATGACCCATATCCATTTCAAATGGGTCTACGACCCATATCCACTTCAAATATGACTCCTCGACCCATATTCATTTCAAATCGGGTCCACGACCCATATCCATTACAAATCGGATCCTCGACCCATATAAAATACGGATTGGGTCTCCGACCCGTATCCATTTCTGACCAGGTCCACAATCCAATTCTAACCCGAACCAAGTCCATGATCCATATGTGATCCAACAAGATCAACAACATATCGATCAAACCAAAGGAATTCAATCTTTTTCCAATAAAATAAATTTTCAAAAAAAAAAAAACTATAGAGATTTAAATGCACCAATTGCAGTTCATGACCAAAGTCGATGGCTTAGAACAATCTTGCCCTATTGATACGAGGGGAGGAGATTACGTGTATTCAAGAAAATTAGGTGATTTAAAACTGTCTTTGCGAAAGTATCGTGGGCCACCTCTTCCTTGGAGATTTGATAGGCCAACTTTGGTTCAGATAACTGAATTGGAGGCTAACAAAAAAATGCGCGTGTTCTTCCAATTAGATTTCTCAAAAATTTGATTTTACGAAATGTCTTCCTACTCCGTGTTGATGCCAGTCATGTGTTGATGCAATCTACTATTTTCAAATTAATCCAATTCCGTGTTGATGCCAACTTCGTGCTAATGTAATTATTTTCAAAAAAATGCAACCTAGCTCCGTGTTGATGTTAACTCTGTGTTGATGCCAAATCCATGTTGATGTAATTATTTTTTAAAAAATGCAACCCAGCTTCATGTTGATGCCAACTCCGTGTTGATACTAGCTCCGTGCATATGTAATTATTCTTAAAAACATACAACCCAGCTCTGTGATAATGCCAACTCCATGTTAATACTAGCTCTGTGCTGATGTAATTATTTTCAAAAATGCAACCCAGCTCCATGCTGATGCCAACTCCGTGTTGATGCTAGCTCCGTGCTGATGTAATTATTCTCAAAAACACACAAGCCAGCTCTGTGCTGATGTTAACTCTGTGTTGATGCCACCTCTGTGCTGATGTAATTATTTAAAAAAATGTAACCCAGCTCCATGTTAATGCCAACTCCATGTTGATGCCAACTTCGTATTAATTTAATTATTCTAAAAAACACACAATCCAGCTCCGTGTTGATATCAAATCCATGTTGAGGCCGGCTTCACGTCGAAGAACCTTTTTATTTAAAACTCATTTATCTTATAATAAATAACTTTACTTGACCTAATAAAACATCATGTATTTTCTTTTTTTGTAAAAAAGATAGTAACGTTTGGTCTTCTGCATCCATAGGTAGCCAAACCAAAAAAATATAAACAGCCAGAGGAGCCTTCGTATCTCCTCAGATCCTTAACCACTACCATGAGTACCTCTGAAGTACCATAGCCTGCAATAGTCGAAATGTCATATATTGATGCAAGGATCGCAGCGTTATTGAAAACTACTAAGGATCAAGAAAAGATATTGAGTGTTGTGTTAGCCAATGCCAGCTTCATACAAGCCCAGATAGTACATCACCATGTATTAGGGTCAAACTAGGATCTCCTCGAACAACCTCCACAAGAGTTACAGACCACCCTGCCACCCATAGTTTTGGGATACCAAGGGCCCCCGCTTTACATTTCGCAGAGTCGACCACCTTTTGTGGTCATTCCTGATAACGAGTGAGTAGAAAGCCACAAAGGCCAAAGTCATAACAGACAAAAAGATGGTCCAACAAATCGAGTCTCTTCAGGAGGAAATGAGGAGAATCAAAGGCCTCAACACTATGAATGGAACTCGATTTAAGGACCTTTACTTTTATCCTAACGCACATCTGTCGGCCAAGTTAAAATGTCTAGAATTTTAGAAGTATAATGGGGTAGGGTGTCCTCTATCACACCTAAAGTTGTATTGTGGGTCAATGTGTCAGTATGACGAGGATGATAGGTTGCTAGTGCAGTTTGTTCCAAAGAAACTTAACTGGGCTAGCCCTCAAATGGTTCTTAGGATTGCACCATATACTCATCAAGAATTGGCAAGACCTGGCGGAAATGTTCTGGCATAATTATCGATTTAATATAGCTATAGGTTTGGACCAGAATGACATGGCTAAGATTACTCGAAAGTAAAGGGAAACAGTGAAAAAGTACGTTCAGAGGTGGCAAGAGTCAGCTTCCCAAGTGAGGCCTGCGATGACTGAATAAGAAATGAATACCACGTTCATTTCAATACTAGGGAATACTTTTTATACTCATCTAATGGACATATTACAGGAACCTTCTCAAATCTAGTACAAATAGTAGACTACGTCGAGGATGGGATCCGAATCGATCTGAGATTTGATTTCATGGGTCTAAAGATAGTAGCAGAGATTCCTCAATAGAAAAAGTCGATATCTGTGGGAAAGAAGAGAGAAGAAACATAGATTAACAACATACAACCGAATCGACCCCTCTTCATCCTCGTACCAGCACTAAGACCACAAGTTCTATCAATCTCATAGGTTTCGACGCTTCCACCAACCTGGACCCCCACACCTTAAAACCCATTCTGAGCAAACCCTTCACCAATCGCATAATAGGTACCATAGTATGGACATAACCAACAAGCACGGCCTAACAAAGTAAATAGGGTATTCACTAGGTTGCCCATGGCCCTATCTCCGATTTTGCTTAGGGGAGAGTACCTCACAAAACGACTACCAAATCTAGAAGTTGTTAAAAGACCAGGGTACAACCCTAGCTTATTTTGTGAATTTCATATTGGTGCACCAAGACACTCTACAGATTAGTGCTGGCAACTCAAACATCAAGTACAGAATCTAATAGACAAAAAGGCTCTCATACTAAATGGACCAACGAATCTGGCTCAACAATATAACATAAACTAAAATCCCTTACCTACCTACAATGAAAGGTGAAGCGAGCATGCAGGAAATGTCATTTGCAAAGAACTAGACTTTAATCCATTACCCTTAATAGCTTCTATCAGGTCGAAGATCAGAATCTACCTAATAAAATAACCAAGGACATCAATAATTAATGCCATTGCTCAATACATGACAAACCCACCTAAGGATTCCCGATTACCACTTAGAATGGTTGATCTCACCATCCATCCTACTCATCAAATTCCCAATACTACTACTCGATTACCTCTCATTATACCCTATACATCCCAAATCCCTAAAATATGATTCGACTTCCCCTTCATATACCTTACACTTCATCTTCACGACCACCACTCGTCATTCCTTACACTTCATAAACTCCTTAAGTAGCTCCACCCATCACTACAACGTCCAAATCACAACCACTACCCCTCATTCTCAATGTAAAATTCGATCCATCCCCGATAACCATACTTTTGCCAAAATCATTCCCTTATAACTCTAACCAAGCAGTCCCATGGAGTTACGAGATAACCACCATTACATCGACAAGGGTTGATACAATGCAAAATGCGATGGTGGCTGACATTGATCACATTACAAAAATAAGAAGATGTCAGAGAGTGCCAATAAAAGGGATAAGCATCAGGAAAGAGACAAGAGACAATGAAGGGGTCAATAAATGAAGAGAAAATCAAAGCAAATGGAAATGGGAAATGGACGAAGATGACAAGGAAGAGAAAAGGGAAAATATTAGATAAAGAGGCAACAGACTTTATTAAGCTCATTCGTAAGAGTGAGCATAGTATAGTGGACCAACTGAACAAACAACCGGCTCAGATCAGTATTTTGGGTCTTCCACATAAGTCAGAGGAACACCAAGAAATACTATTAAGAATTCTGGGAAAATTGCATGTACCTATGACCATTTTGCTTGTACAGCTAGAACAAATGGTTGGTCAAATCATGACTCCAATCCCATAATCTTCACAGAGAGCAAATTTGTGCTAGAGGGATGGAGGCACGTCAAACCGTTAAATATCATGGTCATGTCCAAGGGCATGATGGTTGCCGGAGTATTGATCGACAATGGTTCGGCTTTCAATGTCTGTCCTCTTGAAACCTTCCGCAAACTCAAGACTGACTGGTCACATGTCAAACCTAACAATAAGGTTGTCTGAGATTTTTATAATTCAAAAAGGGATTCTTTAGAAGAAGTAGACTTACCAATCACTAAAGACCCTTGTACCTTAGAGGTAACATTCGAGGTTATGGAAATACTGACAACCTTTAACTTGTTGTTGGAGAATCAAATTTATCATGGGACAGAGGATGATATTCGTCTTAGTAGAAAACCTTAACCCGATTGGGAGAGCTCTAAACATTCCTTTTATTGACATGAACTAACCAAAGACAAGGCATTGTACCATTCCTACCAATTCACTATTATTAATCACGTCGAGAAAGGAAAAAAAAAGGTAAATGTAGAAACTATCAAGGGTAAATCTAATGATCGAACAGGTCTTGAATAAAGTAGTTTATCAGCCTAGACAAGGGCTAAGATCGGGAGGAAATGGAAAAGCCACCCTGGTTGAAGCGAAGAAACACACCCCTTATTTTTGTTTGGGGTTTAGACCTACGAAAAATGATATATTGGATATGAATCACAAAAAGAGGAAACTATGATTAGTCAGAAAACAAAATTGTGAACTGAATGTCTGGAATTTGGGCATAGTTCCTCACATAATGTCAGCTTTCCGAAATCTCAAGCTAGACCCGACAGCTTATCAGAACAACTACCAACAAAGCCAACCAGAAAGTCAAAATATTTAAGTTTCCAATCTAAATGCATTTAATAATACTTAGTTGTTGAGTCCTGACCATCCCTCGTGTAAGGCATTGGCATTTTGTTCAATAGAGATTTCAACGAGAGTCTACAAGAAATAATAAGAAAGCCCGTGAAAGTGGAAGTCACTGTGAGCAAAGAGAATAAATCACCTTTCCCTATCAGCATCGACTGGGCATCAACCATCATCTCACCAAGCTTGGGAGGGACCTTGCTCGAATAATCAACCAGAGGTAATGGTCATCTTTGAATCAGCAAGAGAACCACCTTCCCACCTTAATCTCCACGCCAAAGAAGGGAAGGTCTTACACAATTGAGAGGAATTTCCATTAACTCTTAAGGCTATTGACGTTTCCATAAAAAAAATGCCGTTAAACAAATCTAATTTGCTCGAGGATTATAACGAGTCCTCTTCTTTGGCGAAAGACTATTTTGAGGGCTCCTTATCTTTACTAATGGATTTTCATGATTGTTCTTCTTATTTCAGATATCTAAAAGGTAACAAAAAATCAAATATTTCTCAAAAATAAAAAAAATAAAAAACATCTCAAAAAAATAAAAAAAATAAAAAACCTTTTAAAATTGTAAAAAATAGATATTTTTCAAAAATCAAAAGAAAAATTTTTCAAAAGATCTGTCTCGATCAAATGAGTACCCAAATATAACGAAATTTGAAAGGAATGAGTATGATTTTAATCTTGAACTCGACTTTGACCTCATGGGGATCGAAGAAGAGTATGAAGACGAAATAGAATACTCACATAAAGAAATCAAAGACTTAGTAGAATGTTACAAGAAAGGTGTTCAGTCAAACATTGAGGATACAGATTTAATCAATCTTTGTACTGAAGAGAACCCACGAATCGTCAAGATCGAAGTCTTATTAACATTGTAGTAGAAGGAAAAGATGATCATACTCTTACAAAATTATCAAGACGTCTTTGCATGGTCATATAGAGATATGCCTGGGTTAGATACAGATCTTGTTGTCCACAAACTACCAATTGTTCCCGAAAGCATGCTGATCAAGTATAAATTGAGAAGACTGGAGCCAGAATGGACCCTCAAGGTCAAGGACAAGTTCATGAAGTAATTTCAAACAGGATTTCTTGTAATCTCTACGTACCCCGAGTAGCTAACTAATGTCATTCCAATACCCAAGAAAGATAGGAAGGTATGCATGTGTGTTGACTATAGAGACCTAAACAAGGCCAGTCCTAAGGATGACTTTCCACTATCACATATCAACACTCTAATCGATAGTAAAGTAGGACACGGTATGTTCTCGTTCATAGACGGTTTCTCAGACTATAATCAGATAAGAATGATAGAAAAAGACTAAGAAAAGACTGCATTCAGTACACCTTGGGGCACTTTCCATTACAAAGTCATACCATTTGGGTTAAATAACGTAGGGGCAACTTATCAACGTGCGATGATCGCATATTTCATGATATGATTCATAAAGAAATTGAGGTTTACAAAGATGACATGATCGCTAAGTCTAGAATAAAAGAAGACCATCTGGTAAATCTGAAGAAGTTGTTTGATCGACTAAAGAAGTACAGTCTGAGGCTCAACCTAGGGAAATCTGTATTTGGGACAACATCGGGCAAGCTATTGGGATTCATGGTTAGCAGAAGAGGCATCGAGATAGATATGACAAAAATCAAATATATCCTCGAGATGAAGGTACCCATTTTGGAAAGAGATGTTCGGACATTTTTAGGGAGAATACAATATATCAACTGGTTCATGCTCAACTCACACTCATTTGTGAGCCAGTCTTCAAGTTACTCCGATAGGACACGCCAAAGAAGTAAAATAATCACTATCAAGAAACTTTCGACAAGATCAAACAATATCTGCTCAACCAACCAGTCTTGTTCCTTCCTATGTTAGGGCGACCTCTACTTATGTACATCTCAATGCAAGAAACGTCAATAGGATGTGTGCTAGGGCAACATGATGAATCAGGATGGAAGGAACATGCCATCTATTATTTCAACAAGAAATTTACCAAGTACGAGGTAAAATATTCAACGATTGAGAAGACTTATTATGTACTAGTTTGGGCATCTCAATGACTACGCCATAATTTGCTCAGTTACTCGACCATGCTCATCGCTAGGATGGACCCCCTGAAATACCTTTTTGAGAAACTAGCTTTGACAGATCGCACAATGAAATGACAATTATTGTTATATGTGTTTGACATCACCTATGTCACTCAAAAAGCCATTAAATGACAAGCCATCACTGATCACCTAGTCGAACACCTTTTGTCTGACTATGAGTCATTAAAAACAAACTTTCCTGACGAAACCATATTACTCACTAAGATCAAGGACGATGAAGAAGAACCAGGCTGGAAAATGTACTTCGACGAAGTAGCTATCCCAAAAGGAAATGAAATAAGGGTAGTATTGATCAAGCTGGATGGGTCCCATTTGCCAATCGTTATCAAAATGTCAATGTTCCAACAATGAGGTAGAATACGAAGCATGCATAACAGGGTTTAAAGCAGCATTACATCTTGAGGTAGATGAAATCGACGTATTCAGAAATTCAAACTTAGTAATTTATCAGACAGTTGGAGAATGGAAGATCCGAGAGTAGAGATTGATCCCTTACCACGAGTATCTTGAAGAATTATGTTCAAACTTCAATAGGATTTCATTCAATACATGCCAAGATCTAAGAATCAATTCACAGATGTACTAGCTGCACTCACTTCTATGATCAACATTTCAGAAGACCTAGTCATTGACCCCATCGAAGTAGGAATTCAAGATAAATCGACTTATTTTCTACCTATCGAAGTAGAAGAGCCTGAAGAAAAGCCTTGGTACTCGGACATTAAGTCATATCTCGAAGATTGAACCCTCCCATCAAATGAAACGCCAAATGATTGAAGGACCCTTTAGAAATTTATAGGCCAATTCTTCTTGAGCAATGATATTTTATACAAGAAATCATATCATGAAGTCCTACTCCGGTGCGTAGCAGAAGTAGATGCAAAATGATTGATCGAAACTATGCATGGTAGAGTCTGTGGATCCTACATAAATGGTCATATGCTACTCAAGAAGATCATGAGGATGAGATATTGTTGGTCAACGATAGAGAGTGACTTCTATCAACATGTTCACAAATGCCATCTATCTGAGATTTACACCAACAAGATCAATGCTCTGCCTTTAGAATTACATAACATGACCACCCCTTGACTCTTCTCGCTTTGGGGTATGGACGACATCTTGCAAATCTCGCCAAAAGTGACAAATGGGCATCGCTTCATCCTAGTCACTATCGATTACTTTACTAAGTGGGTAGAAGTGGCATCTTATGCCAATGTCATGAAAAACGTCTTGAAATTTGTCAAGAACAACATCATCTGTCGGTATGAGTTTCCCAACGGATTAGTAACTGACAATGCCAAAAACTTCAAGAGCAAGTATATGATCAAGATGTGCGAAGACTTCCTGATCACTCATCGTAACTCGGTGCCCTACAAACCCAAAATGAATGGAGCCATTGAAGTAGCCAACAAGAACATTAAGAGAATTATCGAGAAGATGGTTGTTACAAACAAGGATTGGCACAAAATGTCACCTTTTGCACTTTACGCCTATCGAATCTAGTTCAAGACTTCGATTGGGCAACGTCTTACTCACTAATATACATAATAGAAGCAATTTTGCCAGTAGAAGTTGAGATTCCCTCCCTTTGGATCTAAAAGAAGTAAAGTTGGATGAAGCTGAATGGGTTCAAGTTTGGTTTGACTTGTTAAATCTGATTGAAGAAAATCGATTTACATCCATTTGTCATGGACAGATCTATCAACGATAAATAGCTTGCGCCTACAACTAAAAAGTCAAACTTAGAGATTTCTCGCCATGAGACCTTGTTTTGAAAAAGATTCTACCAATTCAAGAAGACGATAGAGAAAAGTTTCAGTCAAACTACGAGGGATTGTTTATTGTGTAGAAGGTAATGACAGGAGGAGATCTAATTTTTAAAGAAATTGACGAACAAGCCTTCCCTCTATTGATCAATGCTGACATTTTCAAGAAATATTACGTCAGAATCACCACAAATCTAGTATCATGAGATCAGTAACCCATTCATGGCCCTCTACTCTAATTACACAGTTTTGGCATAATTTCTAGACTACATGATGGTTTCCCAATCGTGTGGATAGTTTCATTACTATACCTATGTCAGTAATTTCTAACTCTAGCAAGTGTGCAATCTCATTAGAAATATATGATTTAGAAGAGCTAGTATCAAATAAAACTCGAATTTTATCATTATAAGTAGAAATCATACCTTCTAAAATTTTGTTGAAAATAGGTACCTCTTCTTAGGTCAAATGATATATCCTATCTTGGGGTTTAGAAATAACCCCTATCTTCGACTATGATAAAGGACAATCCCTCTTGAAATATCCCTTCTGACCACACATGAAATATTCTGACGACTTCGTCTTCATAGGTCTTTGTGAAGCAAGGGGTTGGTAAATTGGAGTCTGCAATCTTTGAACTTGTCTCGTTGGTTCCCTTGGCCCTGATGGTATTACTAGGGCACAATTTCTATATAACTCGATGGTGTGAGAACTCTATAGCTCGGTGGAGGAGGAGCTTTGTACTGTGGATACACTGACCTAGAGATGTTCGGCCTCGAATACATCAGCCTCTTGATCGGATCTGTTTTGAGAGAAAGAAAGGTTTTGGGTTGATTGGTATACCCCCTGCATGTCTGTTATTCCATTTCCTCTCGTTTTTTGCATTTAGTTTTGTCTGGTTGGGGTGGTATGAGTATGTTATCAACCTTGCTAAAATCTCGTGATTATATTGTTCCCTGAATTGGTCCGTCTAATATTTTTCTAAGTCACAAAACTTTAATCGATTGACGTCAATCCAAACATTGTTCCACTTTATGTCCCAACTTACCAAATTCATAACATACCATAATTCTATCTTTTGACTGATTTAGTAGTATATTCTATTTTTCTTATTAAATCCTTCCATCAATTGAGTTGGTATTTCTATAATTTTACTTCTTACATATCGTTATTTTCCCCGTGACTTTCTTAACTTTGTAACTGTTGGCCTTTTATTTGATCTAAATTGCCTTCATTTTGTTAGGTTTTGATATGGTGGTTGTACTATATATATTCTCTCATGTAGTTCTTACTGTATTAGGATATTTACTCCTTAATCTCTTTGGGATTTATCCCTAAAATAGTGGTTGAGTCTTTTTTTTATCCTCTCTAATTTTTTTGTTAGTTGACCCACCATGATCATTTGAACTTATAACATCTCCGACTGTATCTTTTCCATGCTAGTCTGATTCTGGGTTAACTCGAAGATTACTTCCATTAACCGTTTTATTTTAGTAAGTTTACTCGACCCAAATAGATCTTCCCCACCAGTTTAACTCCTTGTCATGGGTCATGTTGTAGTTTTATTTTCTTCCATTTTACATAATTTGCAAATTCAATAAGCTTTTGTCCATCAACAACAAGGCACTTATCGGAATAAGGCCAAAAATTGTTCTTACATAATCATTAATTACTACTTTAACCCAAAATTCAGTAATGGAATCTCATCCTTCATTTACTAGACTTTACGAACTTCTAGACGAAGAAGAGCTTGTAATCCCAATACGAAACTATTAATAAGCTCCGATATCAGATTCCTAATATCACTTTGATATTTGTGATATCAGCTAATTCTTCAAAACATAGCAGATCTGTATCCCATATAGATCTAATGTTATGCTCTGATACCATTTGTGGCACCTCATAAATAATAACACAAAGTCTCATGTCGAATCTCGAGGTATTAGGTAGCGCCTCAAAATTTCGGCATGATTTCCTTTATTTATATTAACATTTCATGGCATTCAAATACCTGTTTCGCTTGATAAATAATATACACAATATCTTGTGTGTGTATATATATATATATATATACATACATATATACAAAATATAATAATAGTAGAAGCCTGTATACATCTAATAATGTACAGTAGATCAGAGTTCAAAAAAAGAAATTAATATACAAGATTATATAGAAAACTCTCCACTCTAACAAAAGTCCTAACGCTTTACAAAAATCTATAATATAACTTGGACTAATTGATGTCGCTATGAGGGTATACTCTCAGTATTCACCAAGTAACGATTTTTGATCGTCTATTTGACCAAATAAGTGATTTTCACTCATTAGCTCTATGCCGCCTCATCAATTGCAGGCTCTGAAACTAAAAAACTTAAGAATAAAAAGGTAAGTAATAACAGTTACCTAATAGGTAAATAAACAATTCTTATCAATAACTTTTCCTAGCATGAACGAGTAACCATTTTGAATCATTTCAATGCATACAAAATTTTACTAAATAAACTACTATTAAAGAATACATACAGCTAGGGATAAGCATCTAAACATTTTAAAACTCATATTACATCAATTAGTAGTACTTTCTATAACATTTTCTTTTTATACAAATCTAATTGACCAAATGAAAATATTAAACATGCATTTCATTTTATATATTAAAATAAGGCAACATATACATAATACACAATGGTGGAGTAGTAGAATTAAAGAGTTGGGATTCACAATTCGATCACTTTCGATAGAGATATAATGTTATAATACTTTACTGGCTTTTAGTTCCTGATTTTGTGGTCAGTCGCTGCACTTACCACACTTGATTAACCATTTATCCGACTCAACCACGCCGTTTGACGTGACGATAAGCAATGGATTTCTTTTCGATGTGTCAACGTTCGACTACTCTAGATTGTTAGTGATCACTGACTAATTATCTTTGTTTATGCTTATCAAGCATGCATGTGATTCCCATTATATAACCCCATTCGTGTACGACACTTTTACATTACAAGTTCACTAGTAAGGATAAAAAGGAATAAACTTAAATTCTATTTGGGACTTCACTCTTATACGCGTCCTATACCACGTATGAGTTTGGTTGTCTCTACCGTACATCTTAGGATAGTACATCACTCTGGAAGATACGACGGACTATCCCTTCAGGTATTCGCAAGTTCTTTAATAGTTCATATACTAATTATTATTACATATCATTTATTTTCTTTGAAAATAAATAAAAAAATTAACACTATAGAGTGGAAAAATGGATATCTAGTTTCCTACCATGCAATTGTGGCCAACTGGCCTAAATTAAATAACAGTAAACAATGCATAATCGTAAATAAACATGCAAACCACCTTATGAAAATAGAAAGTAAATTAACCCTGGATATCTATTCATCAATCTACCCATAACAACACAATGTAAAATGCAGGCATCACCCTTTGGGTATGATTATGATATTTTACCGTTTCATTATCTTTTCTCATTTTTTTTATTTTCATACTTTTCAATTTTTCGAACACAAAATTCATTTTTCGATATTCATCTAATCAATAAGAGTTCATTGAATATTAAATTATTTTTTAAACTTTAAAATTTATTTTTATCATTTAAATTGAAAAATTATAAAAGTTTGATCAAAACGAGGTCCGAGCAGTGCAGAGGACCAAACTTGCAAAAATAATCAAGTGAAATGTCTTACCTACAAATACTTTGTTATAAAACATAATTAAAGACATCAAATATGTATATTTCGCATTAATTTAAAATAAATAACGAAAATTCTACGTTTGGATTTAAACCGAAAGATTTATAAAAATCCTAAATGTATTTTTCACAATCTACGATTACTAGTAAGATCATAGGCCCTTACCACTCTCTAAGCGTTTGAATTGCAGAATGTGTACAAAAATCGAAGTGACTAGCATGGAAATCGAGGCAAATTTTACGTGAAGACTGCTGATTTTTTAATCAGGCTTGATGGTTTCAAAGGTCTCGATGACACTGTTAGTTTCCTTTTGTGATGGATGACAATTTGAGCTGAAAGTCGATAAATTAGAAATTGAAAAATCAGAAGTCCTATATCTTATACATTTCATTTTTGATGTCATTTTTGATGAAATACAGAGAAAGGGAAAATAAAAATAAAAAGAAGTGTGTGAGATTTGTAGAGTTCGACGATACGGATATTTTCCCTTCTTCGTCGAGCGTCGATGTGTCTCGTTCACGACGAAATCTATAATGTCCCACCAAATGCTAATATAAAGTCCCATGTCAAATCTTGAGGCATTAGGTGGAGCCTCAAAATTTCGATATGGTCTCCTCTGTTTATGTTAGCATTCCAAGGCGCTAAATACCTGTACCTGATAAACGACATACATTATATCCTGAATATAAAATATACATACAAAATATAATACTAGCAGCAACCTATATATGTGGCGACCCGCCGAACGTTAACACAAATCCCCATGTCAGATCTCGAGGTATTATGTAACACCTCGAAATTTCGGCATGGTCTCCTCTGTTTATGTTAGCATTCCAAGGCGTTCAACCTACACCTGATAACCGACATACAATCCTGCATACATATATAAAATATAATACTAGCGGAAGGTTATATACGTCTAATAACATACGAAAGATCAGAGTGCGGAAGAATAACTAGAACACAGGATTATACAAAATTTCTCACTCTAACAGAAATCCTAACACTCAAGACAGAATCTATAAAACTATTTGGGGGAATTGACACCACTAGGGGGTATAGCCCTAGTACTTACTAGGTGACGAATTCTGGTTGTCTATCTGACCAACCAGATGATCCTCATTCGTACTCTATACTTGCCTCGCCAAGCTCTGAATCTGAAACTAAAAAAAATTGAGAAGGAAAGGGTGAGTAACAATGGTTACCCAGTAGGGAAACAAACAATTTCTGCCAATAACCCCTCCTAACATGAACGAATAAGCATACTGAATCATTTTAAAATAATCAAAGTTTTAGAGAAGAAATTACGATTAACTGGTACATATAGTCAGGGATGGACAACTAAACATTTTAAAACTCACATTACATCGATCAGCAGTACTCCCTATAACATTATCTTTTTATACAAATCTAATTGATCAAAGGGAAATAATAAACATGGATTTCATTTTATATATCAAAATAAATAACAGATACATAATACACAATGGTGGAGTATTGGAATTAGAGTGTTGGGATTCACGAGTGGATCGCTCCCAGTCGGGACATGATGTTACAATTTATCTCTAGCTTTTAGTTCCTGATTTTGTGGCTGGTCGCTGTTTACCACGTTTGGTTGACCATTTATCCGGTTCAGGCTGGCCGTTTTACGTGACCGTAAGCAATGGGTCTCTTTTCGATGTGTCAGAACGTTCGACTACTATAGATTGTTAGTAATCACTGACCAATCATCTTCGTCTATGCCTATCAGGCGTACATGTGATTCCCAAATATACAAACCATTCGTATACGACCACCTTTACATTACAAGTTCACTGGTAAAGATAGAGAGGAATAAACCCGGATTCCAGTTGTGACTCCACTCTCATACGCGTCCCATACCACGTATGAGCTTGGTGGTCCCTACCGTACATCCCAGGATAGTACACCACTCCGGATGATATGACGCACTATCCCTTCAGGCATTCACAAACTCTTTAACAGCTCACAAAATAGCTACATATGTATATTATTTTCATTTGAAAATAAAAGAGAAATTAACAATATAAGGTTAAGAATAGATATCCAGTTTCCTACCATGCAAGTGTGGCCACCCGACCTAACATAAATAACATAACGGAGCGCCTCGCGCTAACAGAAATTTAAATAAACATGCAACCAACAATATTATCCCTGGATATCTGTTCACCAACCTACACACAACACAACAACGTAAAATGCAGACATCACCCCTCGGGTGTGACTCTGACATTTTACCGTTTCATACCCTTTTTCCCTCTTTCCGATTTTTACAATTTTCAATTTCTTCAATAAAACATCCATTTTCTGATATTCATCAACTCAATATGAGTTCATTGAATATTAAATCACATTTTCCAACTAAAGAATTTATTTTTATCAATAATATTGAAAAAAATACAAATTTCATATCAAAACGGGGTCCGAGCAGTGCAGAAAACCCAATTTATGGAAATAACCCATTCAAATACCCTACTCACGTATAATTTGTTAAAAATACAATTAAACATATCAAACATGCAATTTCTGGCGTGAATTTTTGAAATAACAAAGAATTCTACATTTCGGAAATACATTCAAATTTTTTTTTTCAATAAAATCCTAAATGCAATTTTCACAATCTACGATTATCAATAGAAATTGAGAGTTCCTTACAATCTTCAGGCGAAACGATAGTAGCACGGGCGCGAAAATCGAGGCGATTGGCACGGAAATCGAGATCGACTGAACTTCGAAACGGCTGATTTTTTAAACTGGCTCAGTGGTTTCAAAGATCTCGATGTGCTCGTCTCTTCTCCCTTCTACGGCGAAAGATGGTTTGACCCCGAAACCGATGAAAATCGAGGTCGAAGTTACGAAATCTTCGTATAAAAATACGGCTGATTTTTGATTATACGGGGTTAAAAAGATGAGAAAACGGAAAGAATTTGGGTGGATTATGTAGAGAATGAGGCTGCGAACGTTTCTCCTTTCTGCGTCGGAAGACGGTTTTACCCCGAAATGGACGAAATCCGATGTCAAAGTTTTAAAATTTTCGTATCCAAATACGGATGATTTTTGACGATATCTGGTAAAATAGAGAGTGAAAAGAAGAAAGGTTGGGTGGGTTTTGTAGATGTCGAGGCTGCGGATCTTTTTCTCTTCTGCAACGATCGTCAAAAGTGGACAGTTTGCGAGAGATCTGAAGTGGAAAATCGGAGGAAAAATAATTTAATTTTTTTTTTGTATATGTCTCGGCTGTAATGACGCGTTGGGGGAAGATGAGTTATAAAAAAAAAATTAAATTTTTTTTATATAAAAGTTGGGACGAAATCGGTATTTTGTCAATTGTTTCAATCGACGATAACTAGGCCATCTGGACTCCAAAACTGATAAATGAATACTCTATTTCGCCTAATTTTTCGTTCTGGATCTAATGGTATAGTCAATTTCTACAAATTATGTCTCCATCAAAAAATTACGTTTTTGGCCTGAGGTGACCCCTAAACTTGATGTCGTTTTCGTTTTTGACGATAATTCGACTTCCTGATCTCCAAAAATGACAAATAAATAGTCCACGTTCAATAATTTTTCGTTATGAATTCAATGGTATAATCGAATATTAAAAATTATTCCTCTAACAAAAAGTCACTGTTTTAGCCTGGTCCGACCCGATAATCGAGGATTTTGTAACTTTTATATTCGGACTCGCATTTGAGCGTGCTTACAGTCTAAACGATGTTTTTCGATCATTTTGAATCTAATGGTGAGGTCAAATTTTATTAAAAATGATCATAAACATCATAAAGTTTTACCCCTAAATCCCACTTTCAAGATTTTCTTAAAATTCCACTATTTATTTTTTTCTCGATATACGAATTAAAAATTCGGGGTGTTACATTCTCCCCCGCTTAATAAAAATTTCGTCATCGAAATTGAAATCATACTTATCAAACTTTGTCGTAATTCAACTAACACGACATGTATAATAAACACTACCTGTTTTCGATTACTATCTATTCTTTGTCCCAGGCCAATCTCATTTATAACTCGTAGACTTATGTCTCCCATATTTTGTCAGCCTAATACATTCATTAATTAATCACTCTATTTTAAACCCATACTCCAACTAATCCATTATTTGTATAATCCTAAATAACAATCAATTTAACTTGTATCACTTCCCCACCAATGTCTATCAACCACAATCCTTTCACATCTTATTTATTCTTCATCTTTACTTCTCTCATCAATTACATCGTCTATTATGTTTTACTCATAATTGTTATGAATATTACTCCTTAATGCATAGTCTCACCGCAAACACACCACTATCTTTATATTCAATTCGATATTACATTTTTACTTATTGCGATATTTCCTCAAAACCTCTGTCATAACCTTTATAATTTAAAATCTTACTCGAGGGGATAAATCCTACATTTATTTTCTCACAATTCCATTAAGTCACCATTAATGCAACATTGTCACAAGATTATTCTTTCTCATATTTTACATCGACCCACCTCCTAACTTATACTCTACTAAATCTCTTTAGGATGGATGTGGGCACAGGCAGGTGGTAGTCGCTGCTTCTACGGAATCATTATCTCTACTTATAGTGCTTTTGTTTCGAAGAATGAAAATAAGTCACGATCGAAGTCTCGAAGTTAGCGCTTGGCTGTAGAAAGAATTGATCACGTAACAAAAACGATAATAATGAATTCCTCTATTAGAAAGCGATTGTGAAATGAGAAGGCAAAAGAAGAGTTAGAACTGACACCGATGATAGAAAGATAAAAGGAAAAAAGATGATCTATTTTTTCAAAGGAGGAGAATCGATTCAAGAAGTCGTAAAGCAAGAGCTGCTTCATCTAATAGTTCAGTCATTAGGCCTCTCAATGGTATAGATAATTTCATTACTTGACCTGTGTCAGTGGTTTCTAGCTCTAGCAAGTGTGCAAACTCTTCATAGAATTATATAATCTAGAGGAATCAATATTGAGTAAAACTCTACGTTCTAACATTATAATTAGAAATTGTACCTTCCAAAACTTCGTTGGAGACAGGTATTTTCTCTTAGGTCACAATCCTTGCTCGCGACTATGATAGAGGACATTCTTTCTTGATATGTCCCACCTGATCACACGCGTAACAATGTTAACAATCTTGTCTTTGTAGATCTCTGTGGAGTAGGCAGTTGGTAGACTAGGGTCTGTAGGCTCTGAACCTGCCTTGTTGATTCCTTTGGCCCTGTTGGCATCATTGGAGCTTCAACTGCTCTCTAACTCAGTGATAGGAAACTCTACAACTCAGTAGTGGATGAGTTCTATATTCGAAGGAGATTGGCCTCGAATACATCGATCTCTTGTCCGAATCTGATCTGGGAAGAAAAGAAATCTAAGGTCAACTCATTTGCCCCTTGGAGGTCTGAAACTCTATCTCCTCTCGTTTTATCCTTTAAGCTCGATTTACTGTATCTTTATAATTGGTAGTCTCAATCATCGATCTCTTGACCCTTAGGCAGGGTTATAGTCTTCTAAAGAATCTACGACCTTCTGCAGATCTGTCAAGAGAAGCTCGGGTGCATCTCGTGACAACTTAGTGAACATCATCTTATAGTCTATAATCGATAGATGACCTTGCATTAATCTCAAAAACTCCTTGTGCTTGATTTCTCGAGCAGTCTCGGATATAAATCTATCCTCTCGAATTCTACCCACTCAAACGATCCATTTCCCAATACATTCATCTCAAAATGTTACTAATAATTGGTATCCTCGTCCAACTAGAATGTAATCGACCATCACCCACTGATCTCTTGGGCATTACATGTCACTCAAAATCTTTCAGGTCTTCAAAACCCACTTATTGACCTCAATCAAATCGAAAGAGTCCCAAAATCTTGATAGACGTAATCATTGAAAATTCTACAACCACATACTTGGGATTTACTTGTCCTTTGGGTTGAGGAATTCTCTCATTCTTCAAAGGCACAACAGGTGGTAGTGATCCCTGAGGTGGAATAGTATAAGTCTCTTGAGTATAAGTCCAGCGCTTCCTCATTTCTTGGATTTAATGATGCACCTTACAATTGTGGTAAGTCTTGTACTATCTTTCACTTCCGATCGCTAGTCTTGTATGTTCGGGATGGCACGAATAATTATCAACTTTAGTAAATATATGGTGGCCTTATTATCTTATACATTGGTTTGTCTAGCATCTTTCGGAGCCACACATCCTTAATCAATTGACATTGACCTGAACATTGCTCTCATTTATGTCCCAATTTGCTACACTCATTACATACCACAACATTTTTCTTTCGATGGATTTAGTAGTATATGTTGTTTCTTATAAAATTCTTCCATCAATTGAGTTGGTATGTCTATAATATCACACCTCACGTATAGTTATTTTTCCTATGAATTTATTAATTTCATAATTGTTTGTCTCTTATTAGATACTAATTGCTTTTCTTCCATTTAACTTCGAGTTGGTGATGGTTGTATTGTTCATATTTCCTATCTAAACTTGATGATACTTAGCCATCTATCTCATTAATGACATTAGTTGTGCTATAAGGTCAGTGGTCTGATCAAAACTTGTCTTGTCTCTATTGCGTTTCGACCTCTGCCTCATCCACTCCTCTCGCTTATGTTCATCCGTATTAAGGCACTTATCAGAATAAGGCCAAAACCGCTTTTACTTAACTATGAATTACAATCATAACTTGGAACTTAGTAATGGACTTCATTTCCATTACTAACAGAATAAACTTAGAATCCTATCTTAGGCTTACAAGGCTCTATAGACTTCTAGACACAGACAAACTCATAATTCCAATACGAAATTATTAATAAGCTCGGATACCGAATTCCTAGTGACACTCTATGATTATCGCTCTAATATCTGTGGAATCAACCAATTCTTCAAAACATAGCAGATCTGTATCCCATACGGATCTAATACTATGCTCTGATACCATCTGTGGTGCCTCGCCAAACGTTAACACAAATCCCCATGTCAGATCTCGAGGTATTATGTAACACCTCGAAATTTCGGCATGGTCTCCTCTGTTTATGTTATCATTCCAAGGCGTTCAACCTGCACCTGATAACCGACATACAATCCTGCATACATATATAAAATATAATACTAGCGGAAGCTTATATACGTCTAATAACATACGAAAGATCAGAGTGCGGAAGAATAACTAGAATACAGGATTATACAAAATTTCTCACTCTAACAGAAATTCTAACACTCAAGACAGAATCTATAAAACTATTTGGGAGAATTGACACCACTAGGGGGTATAGCCCTAGTACTTACTAGGTGACGAATTCTGGTTGTCTATCTGACCAACCAGATGATCATCATTCGTACTCTATACTTGCCTCGCCAAGCTCTGAATCTGAAACTAAAAAAAATTGAGAAGGAAAGGGTGAGTAACAATGGTTACCCAGTAGGGAAACAAACAATTTCTGCCAATAACCCCTCCTAACATGAACGAATAAGCATACTGAATCATTTTAAAATAATCAAAGTTTACAGAAGAAATTACGATTAACTGGTACATATAGTCAGGGATGGACAACTAAACATTTTAAAACTCACATTACATCGATCAGCAGTACTCACTATAACATTATCTTTTTATACAAATCTAATTGATCAAAGGGAAATAATAAACATGGATTTCATTTTATATATCAAAATAAACAACAGATACATAATACACAATGGTGGAGTATTGGAATTAGAGTGTTGGGATTCACGACTGGATCCCTCCCAGTCAGGACATGATGTTACAATTTCTCTCTGGCTTTTAGTTCCTGATTTTGTGGCTGGTCGCTGTTTACCACGTTTGGTTGACCATTTATCCGGCTCAAGCTGGCCGTTTGACGTGATCGTAAACAATGGGTCTCTTTTCGATGTGTCAGAACGTTCGACTACTATAGATTGTTAGTGATCACTGACCAATCATCTTCGTCTATGCCTATCAGGCGTACATGTAATTCCCAAATATATAAACCATTCGTATACGACCACCTTTACATTACAAGTTCACTGGTAAAGATAGAGAGGAATAAACCCGGATTCCAGTTGTGACTCCACTCTCATACGTGTCCCATACCACGTATGAGCTTGGTGGTCTCTACCGTACATCCCAGGATAGTACACCACTCCGGATGATATGACGCACTATCCCTTCAGGCATTCACAAACTCTTTAACAGCTCACAAAATAGCTACATATGTATATTATTTTCATTTGAAAATAAAAAAGAAATTAACAATACAAGGTTAAGAATAGATATCCAGTTTCCTACCATGCAAGTGTGGCCACCCGGCCTAACATAAATAACATAACGGAGTGCCTTGCGCTAACAGAAATTTAAATAAACATGCAGCCAAAAATATTATCCCTAGATATCTGTTCACCAACCTACACACAACACAACAAGGTAAAATGCAGACATCACCCCTCGGGTGTGACTCTGACATTTTACCATTTCATACCCTTTTTTCCTCTTTCCGATTTTTACAATTTTCAATTTCTTCAATAAAACATCCATTTTCTGATATTCATCAACTCAATATGAGTTCATTGAATATTAAATTACATTTTCCAACTAAAGAATTTATTTTTATCAATAATATTGAAAAAAATACAAATTTCATATCAAAACGGGGTCCGAGCAGTGCACAAAACCCAATTTATGGAAATAACCCATTCAAATACCCTACTCACGTATAGATTGTTAAAAATACAATTAAACATATCAAACAGGCAATTTCTGGCGTGAATTTTTGAAATAACAAAGAATTCTACATTTCGGAAATACATCCAAATTTTTTTTTTTCAATAAAATCCTAGATGCAATTTTCACAATCTACGATTATCAATAGAAATTGAGAGTTCCTTACAATCTTCAGGTGAAACGATCGTAGCACGGGCGCGGAAATCGAGGCGATCGACACGAAAATCGAGACGGATCGAACTTCGAAATGTTTGATTTTTGAAACTGGCCCAGTGGTTTCAAAGATCTCGATGTGCTCGTCTCTTCTCCCTTATACGGCGAAAGATGGTTTGACCCTGAAACCGATGAAAATCGAGGTTGAAGTTACGAAATCTCCGTATAAAAATACGGCTGATTTTTGATTATACAGGGTTAAAAAGATGAGAAAACGGAAAGAATTTGGGTGGATTATGTAGAGAATGAGGCTGCGAACGTTTCTCCCTTCTGCGTCGGAAGACGGTTTTACCCCGAAACGGACGAAATCCGATGTCAAAGTTTCAAAATTTTCATATCCAAATACGGATGATTTTTGACGATATCGGGTAAAATAGAAAGTGAAACGAAGAAAGGTTGGGTGGGTTTTGTAGATGTCGAGGCTGCGGATCTTTTTCTCTTCTGCAGCGATCGTCGAAAGTGGACCGTTTGCGAGAGATCTGAAGTGGAAAATCGGAGGAAAAATAATTTAATTTTTTTTTTTGTATATGTCTCGGCTGTAATGACGTGTTGGGGAAAGATGAGTTATAAATAAAAAAATTAAATTTTATTTATATAAAAGTTGGGACGAAATCGGTATTTTGTCAATTGTTTCAACCGACGATAACTAGGCCATCTGGACTCCAAAACTGACAAATGAATACTCTATTTCGCCTAATTTTTCGTTCTGGATCTAATGGTACAGTCAATTTATACAAATTATGTCTCCATCAAAAAATTACATTTTTGGCCTGAGGTGACCCTAAACTTGATGTCGTTTTCGTTTTTGACGATAATTCGACTTCCTGATCTCCAAAAATGACAAATAAATAGTCCACGTTCAATAATTTTTCGTTATGAATCCAATGGTATAATCGAATATTAAAAATTATTTCTCTAACAAAAAGTCACTATTTTAGCTTGGTCCGACCCGGTAATCGAGGATTTTGCAACTTTTATATTCGGACTCGCATTTGAGCTTGCTTACAGGCTAAACTATGTTTTTCGATCATTTTGAATCTAATGGTGAGGTCAAATTCCATTAAAAATGATCATAAACATCATAAAGTTTTACCCCTAAATCCCACTTTCAAGATTTTCTTAAAATTTCACTATTTATTTTTTCCTCGAGATACGAATTAAAAATTCGGGGTGCTACAATATACATCTAATAACGTATGATAGATCAAAGTGCGGAAGGATAAACAAAATACAGGATTATAGAAAACTCCTTACTCTAACAAAAGTCCTAACACTTAGTATCAAATCCATAATACTAGCTGAACGAGCTAACACCATTAGAGGGGTATAGGTCCAATACTCACCAAGTAACGTACTCTAGTCATTTATTTGATCTACAAGATAGTCCTTACTGATGTTCTACACCTGTCTCACCAAGTTCCAAATCAAAAACTAAAAAATAGAGAATGAAATGGTGAGTAATAATGGTTACCTAGTAAGAAAAAAAATAATTTTTGTCAATAACCTCTCCTAACATGAACGAATAAACATGTAAAACCCCAAATTTTCAATGCGTATCTCGAGAAAAAAATAAATAGTGGAATTTTAAGAAAATCCTAAAATTGGGACTTAGGGGTAAAACTTTAGGATGTTTCTAATCATTTTTAATGGAATCTGACCTCACCATTGGATTCAAAATGATAGAAAAACATACTTTAACCTATAAGTATGCTCAAATGCGAGTCCGAATATAAAAGTTGTAAAATCCTCGATTACCGGGTCGGACCAGGCTAAAATAATGACTTTTTGTTAGAGAAAGAAGTTTTAAAATTCGATCATACCATTGGGTTCATAACAAAAAATTATTGAACATGGACTATTTATTTGTCATTTTTGGAGATCAGGAAGTCGAATTATCGTCAAAAACGAAAACGACATCAAGTTTAGGGGTCACCTCAGGCTAAAATTGTAAATTTTTGTTAGAGATAGAATTTGTAGAAATTAACTATATCATTAGATCCGGAACAAAAAATTAGGCGAAATAGATATTCATTTGTCAGTTTTGAAGTCCGGATGGTCAAGTTATCGTCGATCAAAATAATTGACAAAATACCGAATTCATCCCAAATTTTATATAAATAAAAATTTTTAATTTTTTTTATAACTTCGTCTCCTCCAACCCACCCAAACCGCCGCGACATATATAAACGAAATATTCATTTTTTCTTCGATCTTCCACCTCAGATCTCTCGCAAACGGTTCGCCATCGACGACCGATGCAGGAGGGAGAAACGTCCGCAGCCTCGACATCTACAAAACCCACCCAACATTTTTTCATTTCACTTTCTTTTTCACCCGACATCGTCAAAAACCAGCCATACATATATACGGAGATTTTGTAAGTTCGACCTCGAATTTCATCCATTTCGGGGTCAAACTGTCTTCTGCCTTAGAAGGGAGAAGGGATGAGCACATCGAGATCTTCGAAATCACCAGACTGATTTCAAAAATCAGTAGCTTCGAAGTTTGGTCCATCTCGATTTCTGTGCCAATCGCCTCGATTTTCGTGCACACGCTTCGATCCTTTCGCCTAGAGATTGTAAGGAACTTTCAATTTCTATTAGTAATCATAGATTGTAAAAATTTCATTTAGGATTTTATCGAAAAAATTTTAGATGTATTTCCAAAATATAGAATTCTTTTGTTATTACAAAAATTCACACCAGAAATTGCATGTTCAACATGTTTAATTGTATTTTTAACAAATTATACGTGGGTAGGGTATTTTAACGAGTTATTTCCATAAATTGGGTCTTGTGCACTGTTCGGACCCCGTTTTGAAAAATAATTTGTATTTTTTTTATATTATTAATAAAAATAAATTCTTCAATTGAAAAATGTGATTTAATATTCAATGAACTCATATTGAGTTGATGAATATCAAAAAATGGATATTTTATTGAAGAGATTGAAAACTGTAAAAATCGAAAAAAAGGAAAAAGGGTATGAAACGATAAAATGTAAGAGTCACACCCGAGGGGTGATGTCTGCATTTTACGTTGTTGTGTTGTGTGTAGGTTGGTGAATAGATATCCAGGGATAATATTATTGGTTGCATGTTTATTTAAATTTCTGTTAGCGCGAGGCGCTGTGTATTTTTCCGTTATGTTATTTATTTTAGGCCGGGTGGCCACACTTGCATGGTAGGAAACTGGATATCCATTCTCAATCTTGTATTGTTAATTTCTATTTTATTTTCAAATGAAAATAATATATATATGTAACTATTTTGTGAGCTGTTAAAGAGTTTGTAAATGCCTGAAGGGATAGTGCGTCATATCATCCGGAGTGGTGTACTATCTTGGGATGTATGGTAGGGACCACCAAGCTCATACGTGGTATGGGACGCGTATGAGAGTGGAGTCACAACTGGAATCTGGGTTTATTCCTCTCTATCTTTACCAGTGAACTTGTAATGTAAAGGTGGTCGTATACGAATGATTTGTATATTTGGGAATCACATGTACGCCTGATAGGCATAGACGAAGATGATTAGTCAGTGATCACTAATAATCTATAGTAGTCGAACGTTTTGACACATCGAAAAGAGACCCATTGCTTACGGTCACGTCAAATGGTCAGCCTGAGCCGGATAAATGGTCAACCAAGCGTGGTAAACAACGACCAGCCACAAAATCAGGAACTAAAAGTTAGAGAAGAATTGTAACATCATGTTCCGACTGGGAGCAATCCAGTCGTGAATCCCAACTCTCTAATTCCAATACTCCACCATTGTGCATTATGTATCTATTGCTTTATTTTGATATATAAAATGAAATGCATTTTTAATGTTTCCATTTGATCAATTAGATTTGTACATAAAGAAAATGGTATAGTGAGTATTGTTGATTGATGTAATGTCAGTTTTAAAATGTTTAGTTGCTCATCCCTGGCTATATGTACCAGTTAATCGTAATTTCCTCTGTAAAACTTTGATTATTTTAAAATGATCCAGTATGTTTATTCGTTCATGCTAGGAGGGGTTATTGACAGAAATTGTTTGTTTCCCTACTAGGTAACCATTGTTACTCACCCTTTCCTTCTCTATTTTTTTAGTTTCAGATTCAGAGCTTGGCAAGGCAGGTATAGAGCACGAATGAGGATCATCTGGTTAGTAAGATAGACAATCAGAGTCCGTCACCTGGTAAGTACTAGGGTTATTACCCCTAGTGGTGTCGATTTGTCTGAGAGTAATATATAGATTTTGATTTTGAGCGTTAGAAATTTTGTTAAAGTGAGGAATTCCTGTATAATCGTGTGTATAAATTCCTTCTTCCGCACTCTGATCTATCATACGATATTAGATGTATATAGGTTTCTGCTAGTTATTATATTACGCATGTACATGCAGGATTGTATGTTGTTTATCAGGTGCAGGTTGCACGCCTTGGAATGTTGGCATAAACAGAGGAGACCATGCCGAAATTTCGAGGTGCCACATAATACCTCGAGATCCGACATGGGGATTTATGTTAACGTTTGGCGGGACGCCACAAAACATATACAATCATTTTAACATATTCAAAATTTTATAGAAAAAACTACGATTAACTAGTACATATAACCACAGATGAGCAACTAAATATTTTAAAACTCACATTGCATCATCATCAGTACTCATTATAATATTTTCTTTTTATACAAATCTAATTGATTAAATGGAACATTAAACATGCATTTCATTTTATATATCAAAATAAGGTAACATATACATAATACACAATGGTGGAGTAGTGGAATTAGATAGTTGGGATTCACGATTGCATTGCTCCCAGTCGGGACAAAATGATTATTAAGAAAGTATTAGTTCCGAATTTCGTGGCTGATTGCTGTTTACCAGATTTGTGAGGTCATTTATCCAGCTCAGGCTGGTCATTTAACGTGACCATAAGTAATGGGTCTTTTTTCGATGTGTAAGAACATTCGACTACTATAGATTGTTAGGGATCACTAACTAATCATCTTCGTTTATGCCTATCAGGCGTGCATTTGATTCCCAAATATACAATTCATTTGTCTACGACCATCTTTACATTACAAGTTTACTAGTAAAGATAGAGAGGAATAAACCCGGATTCTAGTTGTGATTCCATTCTCATACGTGTCCCAAATTACGTATGAGTTTGGTTGTCCCTACCGTACATCCCAAGATAGTGTATCACTCCTGATAAAGTGACAGACTATCCCTTCAAGTATTCGCAAGTTCTTTAACAGTTCACAAAATTGCTACATATATATATACATCATTTTTTTCTTTAAAAATAAATAAGAAATTTTCTTTGAAAATAGCTAAGAAATTAACATTACAGGGTTAAAAATGGATATCCAATTTTCGACCATGCAACTTTGGCCACGCAGCCTAAAATAAAAAACATAGTAACATAAAATGCGCTACGCACTATAAAAAGAAAATAAACATACAACCAATATCGTTATCCCTGGATATCTGTTCATCAACTTATATAAAATATTACAATGTAAAATGTAAGCATTACCCCTCAGGTGTGACTCTTATATTTTACCGTTTCTTCCCATTTTTCCTATTTTTTTATTCTTGTACTTTTTACATTTTTAAAACATGATTCCTTTTTCGGATTCATTCACTCAAATATTTATTTTTCGATATCAAATCCTTTTTCACAATTTGAAATTTATTTTTATTGTTTAAATTGAAACTTTAAGAAATTTATATTAAAACAGGATCCGAACAGTGCACAACCCACGTGGTAGAAATAATCCGGTGAAATATCCTACCAACATATAATTTATTATAAAATAGAATTAAACATATCAAATATAAAATTTCTGGTGTGAAATAAAATTCTATATTTTTGAAACATATAACAAATTTTCGTTAAAACCCCATATGCAATTTTTACAATCTATGGCTATCAATAGAAATTGAGAGTCCTTACAAATCCCTGTACAAGATTAAAGAACGTGCGTAAAAATTTAGACGATCAACACAAAAATTGAGATGGATCGGATGTTGAGGCGGCTAATTTTTGAAATTGGTCTGATGGTTTTGAAGATTTCAATGCTGTCGTAATTTCTCTCTTCTACGACGGAGGACAATTCGGTCCCAAAATGGATGAAATCCGAAGTTTAAGAATCAAAATCCCTGTATCACATACGACTGATTTTTGACGATATGGGATGAAAAAGAAGAAAAATTGAAATGAAATTGGGTGGGTTTGGTAGAGAACGACGTTGCGTACGTTTTTCCCTTCTACGTCGTAGGTCGAAGATGGATAGTTCACAACGAATCAAACTTAGAAAATTAAAAAAAAAAATCAATTTAAAAAAAAAAAATTCGTGGCTGGTTCTGGAAGAATTAAAATATGATGAATAGTAAATTTGTTTAAAAATTATTTATATATATTTTTTGGATGAAATTGATACTTTACCTATTATTTCGTTTGATGATAACTTGATCATCCGGCTTTCAAACATGACGAATGAATACTCCATGTTATCTAATTGTTCATTATAAATTTAATGGTGTAGTCAAATTTTACAAATTATTTTTCTAACAAAATTTTATTTTTTCGGCTCGATGGGACCTTGAGATTGATATCGTTTTCGTTTTTGACAATAATTCGATTTTTTAAGCTCAAACAATGACAATTAAATAGACCATTTTCTATAATTTTTCGTTATGAACCCAATGGTGTGATTAAATTTTAAAAATTCTTAATCTACCAAAAGTCATTATTTTAGCTTGATCTGACTCGAAAATCGAGGATTTTACAACTTTCTGTTCGGATTCGCATTTGAGCGTGCTTATTGGCTAAAGTATGTTTTCCGACCATTTTGAATCCAATGGTAAGGTCAGACTTCATTAAAAATGATCAGAAAAAATTTCAAAAATTTTACCCTAAGTCCCACTTTCAAGATTTTCTAAAAATTTAACTATTTATTTTTCCTCGATATACGATTCAAAACTCGGGATTTTACATTCTCCACCCTTAATAAAACTTTTCTCCTCGAAATAGAAGTTATACCTTATCAAATTCATCGTCACCACACAACATGTATAATAAACGATACCTACCCTCAATTATCATTTATTCTTGGTTTTAAGTTAATCTCATTTTCAATTCATAAATGTTACATCACCTATAAATTAATTAATCACTCCAATTCACATTATATCACTTCCTCACGAATATCTATCAACAACAATCCATTCACATCTTCTCTATTCTTTAGTTTTACTTCTCTCACCAATTACACCGTCTATTATGTTTTACTCATACTTGCCATGAATATTATTTCTCAATCATAGACTTACCGTAAACACACCATTTAATACTTCTTAATAAAATAATACACAACATACAAACTTAATATATCCCTACTACAATATAAATATCTACTAACACTAAATTTGCAAACTACATTAAAATCTTCATTCCCAATACACCACTATCTTTATATTCAATCCAATATTTCATTTTCTACTCTACCTTACCGTACCTATTTCATTAACATTCTTTGTCTTATACTACTCAATAATTTTTTATCAATCATAGTCTCCCTGTGGTGTAGATGATTTAATTACTTGACCCATGTTAATAGTTTCTAGCTCTAGCAAGTGTGCAAAAACTCAGCATAATTATATTATTTAGATAAACCAATATTTAATAGAGCTTCACTTTCTAATATTATAATTAAAAATCATACCTTCCAAAACTTCATTGGAGACAGGTATTTTTTCTTGGGTCACAACCCTTGCTTACGACTATGATAGAGACATTCTCTCTCAATATATCTCACCTGCCCATAAACGTAGCATATCCATGATCTTGTCTTCGTAAGTTGCAGTGGAGTGGACAGTTGGCAGACTTGGGTCTGTAGGCTATGAACCTACCTTGTTGGTTCATTTGGCCATGTTGGCATCATTGGAGCTCCAACTGCTTTGTAACTTGGTGATGGGGAAATTCTACAACTCGGTAGTGGTGGAATTCTAGTCTAATCTAGAAGGAAGAGAGGTCTTGAGTTGACTGGTTTGTCCTTGGGACATCTGTAATTCCGATTCCATTCCCTCTCATTTTCGACCGTTAGTTCGGTCTGCTTGCCATGGTATAAGTATGTCATCTACCATATTAAAACCCGATGGCCTTATTATTTCTTGAATTGGCCCATCTAATATTTTTCTAAGCCATATATCTTTAATCGGTTGACGTCGACGCAAACATTGTTCCCCTTTATGTCCCAACTTTTCACATTCGTAACATGCTACTACTTTTTTTTTTGACTGATTTAATATTATATATTGTTATTTGTTGTAAATCTTTTCCATCTCTTGAGCTGTTATTTCTATAGTTTCGCTTTATATGTATGGTTGTTTTCCCTGCAACTTTGTTAGTTTCGTAATTGTTTACCTCTTATTCGATCCTAACTGTCTTTCTTTTACTAAGCTTTGAGGCGGTGCTTTTACTGTTCCTATTTTATCTTGTAATCCTCCCTATGGTAGGATATTTAACCCTTGATCCTTTTGGATTTATCCTTAAAATAGTGGTCGAGCCTCTCTTCTATCCTCTCTAATCTTTTTGTTAATTGACCCACCATGATCATTTGGGCTTCAAACATCTCCGAATGTCTTCTTTCCATACCTTGACTCTGGGATAACTCAGAGATTGCTTTTATTAACCGTTCTATCTTGGTGAGTTTACTAGACCCAGGTAGATCTTCTCCACCAGACTCCTTACCTGGTCCAAGTTGCACTTCTATTTCCTTACAACTTTTCTAACCTACAAGTTCAATAATCTTCTATTTATCAGAAGCAAAGCACTTCTTAGAACCACGCCAATATCATTCTCATGGAAACATTAACTACTAATACAGTAATGAATTTAGTTATGAACACCATTTCATTACTAACAAAATGAATTTAGAATCTTATCCTACACTTACTAGGCTTTAAGACTTTTAGACATAGAAGAGCTCGCAATCCTAATAGAATATCAGATTCCTAGTGATACTCTATGATTATCTCCAATGTCTCTGGTTTCAACCTATTATCCAAAACTTAACAGATCTGTATCTCATACGGATCTAATACTATGTTCTTTTACCATCTGTGACGTCCCACCAAACGCTAACACAAAGTCCCATGTCAAATCTCGAGGCACTAGGTGGAGCCTCGAAATTTTTGCATGGTCTCATCTATTTATGTTAGCATTCTAAGACGCTAAATACATGTACTTGATAAACGACATACATTATATCCTGCATATATACATACAAAATATAATAGTAGCGAAAGCCTATATACATCTAATAACCTACGATATATCAGACTATGGAAGGATAAACAAAATACATGATTATAGAAAACTCCTCACTCTAACAAAAGTCTTAACACTCAGTACCAAATCCATAATACTAGCTGGATTCTAGTCATCTATTTGACCTACCAGATAGTCCTCACTCGTGTTCTATATCTGTATCGCCAAACTTCGGATTTGAAACTAAAAAATGGAGAAGGAAATGGTGAGTAACAATGGTTACCCAATAGGGAAACAAATTTGTTTTGCCATAAACCTCTCCTAACATGAACAAATAAACATACTGAATCATTTTAACATATGCAAAATTTTAAAGAAGAAACTACAATTAACTGGTACATATAGTTAAGGATGAGAAACTAAATATTTTAAGACTTACATTACATCATCAGTAGTACTCACAATAACATTTTCTTTTTATACAAATTTAATTGATTAAATGGAAACTTTAAACATACATTTCATTTTATATCAAAATAAGGTAATATATACATAGTACACAATGGTGGAGTAGTGGAATTAGGGAGTTAGGATTCACGACTGGATCGCTCTCAGTCGAGACATGATGTTTCATAATAAAGTATTAGTTCTTGATTTTGTGACTAGTCGCTTTTTACCACACTTACGAGACCATTTATTCGGCTCATGCTAGCCGTTTGACGTGACCGTAAGCAATGGGTCTCTTTTCTATGTGTTAGAACATTCAATTACTATAGATTGTTAGTGATCACTGATTAATAATCTTCGTCAATGCCTATCAGGCGTACATTTAATTCCCTAATATACAATCCATTCGTATACAACCACCTTTACATTACAATTTCACAGGTAAAGATAAAGAGGAATAAATCGGATTCCAATTGTGATTATATTCTCATAGGCGTCTCATATCACGTATGAGTTTGATTGTCCCTACCGTATATCACATGACAGTATATCACTTCGGATGATATGACATACTATCCCTTCAAGTATTCGTAAACTCTTTAACAGTTCACAAAATAGTATATATATATATATATATATATATCATTTTTTTTTCTTTAAAAACAAATAAGAAATTTTCTTTAAAAACAACTAAGATATTAACATTAGAGGGTTGAGAATAGATATCTAGTTTCCTACCATGTAACTGTCACCATGCGGTCTAAAATAAATAACAGAACAACATAAAATGCCCCTTCCACAATAAAAAGTAAAAAAACATGCAACCAATATCGTTATCCCTGGATATTCGTTCACCAACCTACGCAAAACAATACAATGTAAAATGCAAACATCACCCATCGGGTGTGATTTTTATATTTTATCGTTTCATCAGCTTTTTCTCAGTTTTTTTCAATTCTTGTACTTTTTACATTTTCAAACACATCATTCATTTTCCAGATTTATTAACTCAAATATTTATTTTTCGGTATCAAATCTTTTTTCACACTTTGATATTCACTTTAATCATTTTAATTGAAACTTTACAAAACTTATATCAAAACAAGGTCCGAGCAATGCACAGAACCCAACTAACGGAAATAATTCAGTGAAATATCCTACTCATGTATAATTTGTTATAAAATACAATTAAGCATATCAAATATGCAAGTTCTGTTGTAAATTTGAAATAACGAAAAAAAATTCTATATTTTTGAAACATATAACAAATTTTTGTTAAAACTCTGTATGCAATTTTTACAACTTAAGATTATAAAAAAAAATTGAGAGTCCTTACAAATCCTTATGCGAGAGAGTTAAAGCATGTGCACGAAAATCAAGATGAACGACACATAAATCAAGATGGATCGGATGTCGAGGCAACTGATTTTTGAAATTGGCCTGGTGGTTTCGAAGATCTCGTTGCTATCGTCTTTTCTGCCTTCTACGGCAAATAACAATTCGACCCCAAAATAGATGAAATCCGAGGTTTAAGAATCAAAGCTCCCGTATCACATACGGATGATTTTTTATGATACGGGATGAAAGAAAAGATAAAATGAAAAGAAATTGGGTGGATTTGGTAGAGAACGACGTCACGGACGTTTTTCCCTTCTACGTCGGAGGTCGAAGACAGACCATTCGCGGTGAATCTATGTTTGAAAAAAAAAAATTCATTTAAAAAAAAAAATTCATGACTGGTTTTGTACGATTTAAAATGATGATGAATAGTAAATTTGTTTAAAAATTATTTATATAAATTTTTGGGATGAAATTGGTATTTTACCTATTGTTTAGTTAACGATAACTTGATCGTCCGGCCTCCAAATTTGACGAATGAATACTCTATTTTATCTAATTTTTTATTTTGGATCTAATGGTGTAGTCAAATTTTACAAATTATTTTTATAACAAAATTTTACTTTTTCGGTCCGATGGGACCCTAAGATTGACATCGTTTTCATTTTTAACGATTATTCGACTTTTTGGACTCTAAAAATTACAAGTAAATAGTCTATTTTTTACAATTTTTCATTACAAATCCAATGGTATGATCGAATTTTAAATATTCTTACTATAACAAGAAGTCATTATTTTTGCTTGATCCGACTCGAAAATCGAGGATTTTAAAACTTTTCTGTCCGGATTCGCATTTGAGCGTGCTTATAGGCTAAAGTATGTTTTTTGACCATTTAGAATCCAATGGTGAAGTCATATTTCATTAAAAATGGCTAAAACAAAATCCTAAAGTTTAACCCTAAGTTCCACTTTTAAGATTTTTTCAAAATTTAATTATTTTTCCTCGAGATACAATCTAAAACTTGAAATTTTACATTCTCCACCCTTAATAAAAATTTTGTATTTGATATAGAAGTCATATCTTATCAAATTCGTCATCACTACAAAACATGTATAATAAATGATACCTACTCTCAATTATCATCTATTCTTAGTTCTAAGGTAATCTCATTTTCAATTCATAAATCTTATGTCACCTATTTTGCGTCAACCTAACACATTCATTAATTAATAACTCCAATTCACATTATAACAATCAATTCACATTATATTTCTTTCCCACCAATATCTATCAACAACAATCCTTTCACATCTTCTCAATTCTTTAACTTTACTTCTCTCACCAATTACACGGTCTATTATGTTTTACTCATACTTGCCATAAATATAACTCATCAATGCATAGACTTATCGTAAACACACAATTTAATAATTCTTAATAAAATAATACACAACATTCACACTTAATATATTCCTACTATAATATAAATATCTACTAACACAAAATTCACAAATTGTATTAAAATCTCTATTTCCAATACACCACTATCTTTATATTCAATGCAATATTTCATTTTCTACTCTACCTTACCATACCTATTTCATTAACATTCTTTGCCCCATACTACTCAATAACTTTTTATCAATCATAGTCTCCTTGTGGTGTAAATGATTTAATTACTCGACCCATGTTAAATGTGCAAAAATTCAACATAATTTTATGATCTAGAGGAACCAATATTTAATAGAGATCCACTTTCTAATATTATAATTAAAAATCGTACCATCCAAAACTTCATTGAGATAGGTACTTTCTCCTGGGTCACATTTCTTGCTTGCGACTATGATAGAGGGCATTCTCTATTAATATGTCCCACCTGGCCACACATGTAACATGTCTATGATCTTGTCTTCGTAAGTTTCAGTAGAGTGGGCAGTTGGTGGACTAGGGTCTGTAGGCTCTGACCCTACCTTATTGGTTCATTTGGCCTTGTTGGCATCATTGGAGCTCCAACTGCTTTATAACTTGGTGATGGGAGAACTCTACAACTCGGTAATGGTGAAATTTTATATTGTGGATTCATTGATCAGGGAAAGATTGGCCTTGAATTCATCGATCTCTTGGCCGAATCTAATCTCGAAGGAAGACAGGTTTTGGGTTGACTAGTTTCTCTTCGGCACATCTGTAATTCCAATTCCATTCCCTCGCGTTTTTGATCGATAGTTCGGTTTGTTTGCTATGGTATAATATGTCATCGACCTTGTTAAAACCCGATGGCCTTTTTATTCCTTGAATTGGTCCATCTAACATTTTTCTGAGCCACACATCTTTTTTCGGTTGACGTCGACCCGAACATTGCTCTCCTTTATGTCACAACTCTCCACATTCGTAACATGCCACAACTTTTTCTTTTGATTGATTTAATATTATATGTGGTTGTTTGTTGTAGACCTCTTCCATCTCTTGGGCGGGTATTTCTATAGTATCTCTTTCTATATATGGTTGTTTTCCCCGCAACTTTGTTAGTTTCGTAATTGTTTACCTTTTATTGAATTTTAACTGCCTTTCTTCTACTAGGCTTTGAGGCGATGCTTGTACTATCTCTATTTCTTCTTGTAATCCTCCCTTTGGTGGGATATTTACTCCTTGATCCTTTTGAATTTATCCTTAAAATAGTGATCGAGCCTCTTTTCTATCTTCTCTAATCTTTTTGTTAATTGACCCACCATGAACATTTGGACTTCAAACATCTCCAGTTGTCTTGGTTCCATACGAGTTTGACTTTGGGATAACTCAAAGATTGCTTCTATCAACCGTTCTATCTTGGTGAGTTTACTAGACCCAAGTAGATCTTCTCCACCAGTTTGACACCTTATCTGGTCCAGTTGCATTTCTATTTTCATGCAACTTTTCTAACTTACAAGTTCAGTAATCTTCTATATATCAAAAGCAAGGCACTTCTTAGAACCATGCCAACATCATTTTCATGGAAGCAATAACTACTAATACAATAAGAAATTTAGTTATGAACATTATTTCATTACTAAAAAAATGAATCTAGAATCTTATCCTACGCTTACTAGGCTTTAAGGATTTTTAGACATAGAAGAGCTCGCAATCTTAATACGGAACTACTAATCATCTCGAATGTCAGATTTCTAATGACATTCTATGATTGTATCTAATGTCTGTGGTATCAGTCTATTTTCCAAAACATAACAGATCTGTATCCCGTACGGATTTAATGCTATGTTTTGATACCATCTGTGACATCCCGCCAAACGTTAACACAAAGTCCCATGTCAGATCTCGAGGCACTAGTGGAGCCTCGAAATTTTGGCATAGTCTCCTCTATTTATGTAAGCATTCTAAGACGCTAAATACCTGTACCTGATAAACGACATACATTATATCCTGCATATATGCATACAGAATATAATACTAACGGAAGCCTATATACATCTAATAACCTACGATATATCAGAGTGTGGAAGGATAAACAAAATACATGATTATAGAAAACTCTTCACTCGAACAAAAGTCCCAACACTCAGTACCAAATCCATAATATTAGTTGGATGAGCTAACACCATTAGAGGGGTATAGCCCCAATACTTACCAGGTAACGGACTCTGGTTCGTCTATTTGAGCTACTAGATAGTTTTCACTCGTGTTTTACACCTGCCTCACCAAGCATCAGATTTGAAACAAAAAAATGAAGAAGGAAATGGTGAATAACAATGGTTACTCAGTAGGGAAACAAATTTTTTTTGCCATAAACCTCTCCTAACATGAACAAATAAACAAACTGAATCATTTAACATATGCAAAATTTTATAAAAGAAACTATGATTAACTGGTACATATAGTCAGGGATGAATAACTAAAATTTTAAAACTCACATTACATCATTAGTAATACTCACTATAATATTTTTTTATACAAATTTAATTGACTAAATGGAAACATTAAACACACATTTCATTTTATATATCAAAATAAGACAACATATAAATAATACACAATGGTGGAATAGTGGAATTAAGGAGTTAGGATTCACGACTTGATCGCTTTTAGTCAGGACAAGATGTTTCATAGTAAAATATTAATTCTTGATTTGTAGCTGGTCGTTGTTTACCACACTTGCGGGACCATTTATTCGGCTCAAGCTGACAGTTTGACGTGATCGTAAGCAATGGGTATCTTTTCTATGTGTCAGAACGTTCAACTAGTATAGATTGTTAGTGATTACTAACTAATCATCTTCGTCTATGCTTATCAGGCGTGCATTTGATTCTCAAATATACAATTCATTCGTATTTGACCACCTTTACATTACAATTTCATAGGTAAAGATAAAGAGGATTAAATCGAATTTTAATTGTGACTCCATTCTCATAGGCGTCCCATACCACATATGAGTTTTGTTGTCCCTAACGTACATTCCAGGATTACATCACTCCGGATGATATGATAGATTATCCCTTGAAGTATTCGCAAGCTCTTTAACAGTTCACAAAATAGTTAAATATATATATCATTTCTTTTCTTTGAAAACAAATAAGAAATTTTCTTTGAAAATAACTAAGATATTAATATTACAGAGTTGAGAATGGATATCCAGTTTCCTACCATGTAACTGTCACCACTCAGTCTAAAATAAATAACAGAATAACATAAAATGCGCATCGCACTACAAAAAGTAAATAAACATTTAACCAATATCGTTATCCTTTGATATCCATTCACCAACCTACACAAAGCATTACAATGTAAAATGCAAACATCACCCCTCAGGTGTGACTCTTACATTTTATAGTTTGATCCCCTTTGTCCCATTTTTTTTTATTTGTGCATGTTTTACGTTTTCAAACATATCATTAATTTTTTCGGATTCATTTCGTCAAATATTTATTTTTCGGTATCAAATTTTTTTTTACACTTTGAAATTCATTTTTATCGTTTTAATTGAAACTTTACAAAACTTATATCAAAATAGGGTTCGAGCAGTGCATAGAACCCAACCGGTGGAAATAATCCGGTGAAATATCCTACTCACGTATAATTTATTATAAAATATAATTAAGCATATCAAATATTTAAGTTCTAGTTTGAATATGAAATAACAAATAAAATTCTATATTTTTGAAACATATAACAAATTTTCGTTAAAATCTTATATGCAATTTTTACAATCTACGGTTATCAAAAGAAATTGAAAGTACTTACAAATCCCTATGCGAGAGAATTAAAGCGCATGAGCGAGAATCAAGATGATCGACACAGAAATCGAGATGGATCGGAGATCGAGGTAATTGATTTTTGAAATTGGTCTAGTGGTTTCGAAGATCTCGTTGTTGTCGTCCTTTCTCCTTTTTACGGCAAAAGACAATTCGACCCAAAATGGATGAAATCTGAAGTTGATGAATCAAAACTCCCGTATCACATACGACTGATTTTTGATGATATAGGACAAAAAATAAGAGAAAATGAAAGAAAATTTATGGATTTGGTAGAAAACGACGATGCGGACGTTTTTCCCTTCTGCGTTGGAGGTCGAAGATGGATTGTTCGTGGTGAATCTGAGTTTATAAATCGAAATAAAATCTAATTTTTAAAAAAAAAATTCACGGCCGGTTATGTATGATTTTAAATGATGATGAATAGTAAATTTGTTAAAAATTATTTATATAAATTTTTGAGATGAAATTGGTATTTTACCTATTATTTCGTTTGAGGATAACTTGACCATCCGGCCTCTAAATGTGACGAATGAATACTTTATTTTGTCTAATTTTTCATTTCGGGTCTAATAGCATGGTCAAATTTTACAAATTATGTCTCTAATAAAACTTTACTTTTTCGACCCGATTGGACCCTAAAATTGACGTTGTTTTCGTTTTTGGCGATAATTTGACTTTCTGGACTCCAAAAATGACAAGTTAATAGTTTATTTTTATAATTTTTTGTTACAAAATCAATGGTGTGATCGAATTTTAAAAAATTTTACTATAGCAAAAAGTCATTATTTTAGCCTTATCCGATTAAAAAATTGAGAATTTTACAACTTTTCTGTTCGGATTCTCATTTGAATGTGTTTATAGGCTAAAGTATGTTTTTTGATCATTTTGAATCCAATGATGAGATCAGATTTCATTAAAAATGACCAGAACAAAATCCTAAAATTTTACCATAAGTCCCAGTTTTAGGATTTTCTCAAAATTTCACTATTTATTTTTTCTTGAGATACAAATAAAAAATTTGGGATTTTACAAAATCAAAATTTAAATTATTGAAAAATAATTTTTTTATTTTAATGTTTGTTACTATTGACTGTTTTAGGGGAGATGATGAATAGTAAAAAAAATTAGAAATTTGTTTATATAAAGTATCGGGACGTAATTGTCTTTTTAAAGTTGTTTCATTTGATGATAACTCGACTTTCTGGACCCTGAAAGTGACGATTGAATATTCTATTTTTTATAATTTTTCATTGCAGATCTAATGGCATGATCGGATTCTACAAATTCTCACTCTAATAAAAATTCATTTTTTTCAACCTAGTTAAAAAAGAAAATCAAAGTTATTTCCATTTTTTTTTACGATAATTCGACTTTCTAAACTTGAAAAATGATGAGTAGATACTCTATTTTTTATAATTTTTCGTTGCAGATGCAATGGTGGAATCAGATTTTAAAAATTCTTACTTTAGCAAAAATTAATTCTTTAGTCCAGTCCAACTCGAAAATCAATGATTTTGCAACTTTTTCGTTTGGACTTGTAATTGGGTATGCTTACATACTAAAGTATATTTTCCAACCATTTTGAATCCAATGGTGAGGTCATATTTCATTACAAATGATTAGAAAAATCTTAAAATGTTACCCTAAGTCCTATTTTCAGAATTATCTAAAAAAATTTCGATATTTATTTTTCCTGAGATACGAATAAAAAAATTGGGGTATTATAAAAAAATCTTACATGTCAAGTTCTCTATTGAGTTTAATTCTCTATTATTACTTTTTTAGGGTTCTTTATCATCTATTTTTGTTGTAAGAAGATTAATATCAATTAGTTTAAGTAGAGAAAATTTTTGTATTTTATAAAGGTGATATTTTTAACCATTTAATGGATTAAAGTGGAAAATGTATTTATTTTTTTATAAAACATGAAATTTTGAATCTTAAATCCTATTTTTGGAATTAATATGAATAGTGGGTTGAAATGTGAATTTCAATTTTTTTTTACCTACTTGGAAATTTCCCCCACAATATTTCTCTTAAAAGAACAAAAGAATTTATTGTTTTATAAAATAGGATAGGCAATAAGGTGGTGAGTTTGGGTTTAGTTTCTTGAAAATTAACATAGGAAACATCGTATTATATAACCCATTTATAAAAAAAATGTACTTTTGTTGTAATTTTGAGTTAGAGTAACTAAGATCTTGAACTTTGATAAATTATCATGTCAAATTCACATAGGAAACATCCCATTATATATAACCCATTTAGCAATTTTCTCATTTTAGATTTAGAAAATAAATTTGATAAATGCACCAGGGGTGTGACTCAGCGGTAAAACGTAGCAACAAGAGTATGCTCCTTTTAGTTATGAGTTTGAAACTAAGTTTAGTCTCTCAAATTAGCGTTAAACGTGTTGAGTAGGTCGATGCGTGTAGCCATAGATTAGTCCTATCAAATACGACTGTTTCACATGGGTCGGGCTTAGTTCGATGGATCGTGTTTCAACTTGCTATCAACTAGAATACCATGTCCAATTATAAACTTGTGTTATTATGCTCAACACCAAGGTCATTTTAGTCAAAAATTAACTAACAAAATTGCAATCCTATAATCACTTTGTTGGTTTTCAAAATTACAAAAATATCTTTTTTTTACTTTGTAATCGTTAAAAACCCTTTACTCAATATTTAATCTATTAACAAGCCATTTTGATACATGTGCATTTAAAAAAATACATGTGTTTTGGGTTTTATCAAAAGGGACACTCAATTTGCGTACATCGAGTTGGCTTATTGCACACCCTTAATTTACATTCTTCTTTAATAAGTTTAATTGCAACAACCTTAGGAAAGTAAGATCTAAGATAGATTTTTGGTTTGAATATCACGATCTGAATGTTAAATTGACTAAAATCAAAAGTAGGTCAAATTGAAATCCAATGGAAATTCTTTAGGTGAAGTTTCAGTAAGTGGAAGTAGCATTACATAATCCAGTGTTAAGACCAATCCTTGAAGCTTAGTTCTTAGGAAATAAGCTTCTAATATCACATGTAATCCCCTCACCATAACTCAATTTTTAATAAAGATTTTGAGATTTATTGGTTATTGAATGTGAACAAAACCCTAGGTTGTCTTTTTAATATGCATATGTCTGAGTTGATTTTTGGTTTTAAGTGGTATTTCCAATATTTTTTGCTTCATATGTTTTAAAGCGTGCTTTGCTCAAGATTGTTGTGTGTCTTTCTCATTTCTCAATTGCAATTAAATTTCAATTTTAAATATGGTCAAAATTCTTTGATTGCAACCTGTAATGCTCCATTCATTTTCAGGCCATCTATTGTTCCATCCACTAACACTACATATTTTAGGGTTAAGAACCATCCATGAAGTTTGACGCTTCGGAAATGAACTTGTGGTCTCACATGTGATCCCTATACCACAACTCGATTCTTAATACAGATAATGAACGATAGTGGATATGAGATAGATCACTATTACTTATTTATCTATTATTAGAATTTTTAGATTTTCAATTAAATCATTCTGCTTGTAAATAGTCTATGAATTAATACATGAATTAATTATCACATTATGTGTATGGATAGAATATGATGTGGATTGATATGAAATATAGAAATGAGATTAGGGTGTATATTTTGAAGTAGATGGTTATATCCAAATCGAGGACAAAAATTATGAATGTGTGACAGATGTAGAAGGTAAAATTGACAACTCATCGAGACCTTACATGTGTCTCATTGAGAATAGGAGTTCAAAAGTAGAGGAAGATTCCGAAGTAAGTGGTACATAGGATGGGCCAATAGTCCAGTTTTGCCTGTCAGAAGAGTAGGGCATAAATTGAAGTCTACTCTCACTAACAGGGCAGCATGGATCAAAGTCTGTCCTGGATAGTAGGGCAGATGGAATTTGAGTTTCCATACAATTATTTACATCGTCTACCAAGATCAGAAATTTTAGGTTGAATCTCTTGATTCCTAGAATATGTTAAGGAAAGTTCCATTTACGATGTAAGATCCCCATGATCATGGGATCTTACAAAGTCAAATCCCAAATAAAAGGGAAACCCTAATCTTAAGGGTAGGATATATAATAGAGGAAGGATTGAGGAGGAAGGGATCTCTAGATATTAGGAGAGAAACATGAGCAACAACTTTTCGAGAATTCTAACTTGATCGTTGAAGAATCATTGGCAGGTACTATACTAGTGCTAATAGGAACAATAAACATCTTTGGAGTAGTAGCAGAATAAATCAAGGTAAGCCCAAATCAATTTCTAAAAATTGGTGTCATCTATGGGAAACCAAAAAAATTGATTTCAATTGAAACAACGGAGACCATGTAGATGAATTAGATAAATGAGATGAGAAAATATCAAGAGGAAATGTAATGAAAGATGGATGAGTTAGCTAAATGAATCAAACGTGAAACCAGCGTATGAAGGATCAACAAAGAGAAAGACAAGACACCCTTGGAAGAGGACGAATGGGATCGAAACACAAAAGAAAGCTCTAGATCAAGGAACTCAAAAGGGAAAGAGGATACTGAAGTTGCAAATATTATAACAACAACACAAGTTAAACCTCCGGTAGAGTTAACCCGAGAAGAGATTAAGGACATGATTTGAAAAGAGAAGGAGGTGGTAAAGAATACAGAAATAAGGTGGTAACAACCCAAGCCATCAGATGGATACAAAAATCACCCATTGTGGCTGAAATCTTTGCCAATGAAATACCAAAGAAGTTTGTTGCTCCACGTTTTACTCCTATTCTATCATGAAATACCTGATTGAGCACCTATATCACTTCAGGTAGATCCTAAATTTGTAGGAAGGAAACGAGGGCTTGATGTGCAGACTATTCCCCTCAAGCTTACAAGAAAATGCTCTTACCTGGTTCCATAGACTGCCAAGTAGATCCATAACTTCTTTTGAAGAGCTCTGCACATCATACATAACTCAATACATAGGCAACAAAAAACTCGTGGGATACGTTGATACCCTACTCATCATGAGGATGAACCAAGGGGATAGTCACAGACACTTTACGAGAAGATTTAGGAAGGAGGCAATGGCCTTGGAGAGATACGATGAGAAAATAGCCTACTAGCATTCAAGAATACTTGGCCTCTTAATTAAGGTTTGTATAAATCTATAGTGAAGAAGATTACGGAAATGCTGGTAGAATTAGTTAAAAGAGTTGAGAAGTATATCAAGTTAGAAGATGACCTTTGTAGCATAGCCAATAAGAGCAAAACGATTCATGTTGTAGCCAAGCCTAGCAAACAACAACAATAGCAGCAACAATAAAGTCAACAACAATAGAAAAGGGGAAAGATGCAAACAAAACAGGGTAGGGGACAGAGGAAAGAGGGAATATATAATCCCATGCCACCAAGTGAGATCTTCTCCATCATAATCAATAAGACTTATTTTGAGTAGCCAAGACTTTTTTTTCATGCCCAGATAAAGCAAGACGAAAAGTATTGCGCATACCACAAAATTCGAGCTCATGGGACCAGCAGGAGTCAAGCCTTGAGGAGCCTTTTGAAAATATTATCAGAGTAAAGTCAACTCAAAAAAGTCGTGAAGAAAAAAATAATTGATCAAAATAGACCAGAAAGATAACATAGAGGTGGATAGAGGTAAGAACAACATCCTACTAAAGAGCATTACGGAAGAGCTACGATGATACATGTAGTATTAAGGCAATAAAAAAGGAAAACAGGGAAGAGCTAGATTGAGAAAAGAATAAAGTGACGATGAGCAGAGTATATGATGCATGTTTACACTACCAGTCCGACTAAGTAGAATAAGTCACATGACGAGTATATAGTAGCCTTCACGGAGAAGGACTTGGAAGGGGTAGTATACCCATACTATGATGCCCAGGGCGTAATACTCTAGGTTGAAACTTTTACTCTAAAGAGATTTTTGATTGACAACAACAACTCAGTAGATATCCTCTATGCTTTAGATTTCAAAAAGATGGGCTGAACAAGAGTGTACTCATAGTGGCAAGAACATTACTCGTTGGATTTGATAGAAGCTTGAATAGACCTTGGGGAAAGATAGTACTTCTAGTACAAGCGAGACCGACAACTTTAATGATCGAGTTTACGGTAGTAAAGGCAGTCTCACCTTATAATGCGATCTTGGAAAGATGGTGGATACATGAGATGAAGGTAGTACTATCAGGTACTAAGGTTCCCAATCGCTTAAGGAATATGAGACATCAGGGGAGACCAGAAAAGATTACAGGTATGCGTGCTAGAGTAGGCGAAGGAAAAGAACATTGAAATACCACAATAGCAATTACACTAGATGGAGGCCGAATGGAATGGTCCCCAATGTTTAGAAAACATAATAATAGTAAACATCGAGGAATAAAGAAAAATCGGGATAGGAACAAAGTTATATTTGGAAGAGTTGGAAGAATTGTCAGACTATTTGAAAAGAAATAAAGATATATTCATTTTGTCATTCGAGGATATGGCAGGGATTAGTCCAAAGGTGATCTACCAACATCTCAATGTCGAGCTAGGTATAAGACCAATGAAGTATAAACCAAAAAGATTAACACAGTACTTGAGAAATGTAGTGAATGAAGAGGTTGAGAAGTTAGTTAGGACTAGATTCATCAGAGAAAGTACAATTCCCAGACTAAGTAGCTAACATTGTTGTAGTACCTAAGAAAAACGGGAAGGTAAGGGTTTTTATAGACTTCATGAACTTGAATAAGGCCTGTCCAAAGGATTACTTTCTAATACCTAAGATAGATCAGCTAGCATTTGCTACATCAAGTCATGAGAGTCTATCCTTTATGGATGGATACTTAGACTACAATTAGATCCAACTTAGCACAGAAGATTAGGAGAAAATAACTTTCATCACCGAGTAAGGGCTCTATTGTTAGAAAGTCATGTCATTCAGGTTAAAAAAATGTAGGTGCCACGTATCAAAAGCTGGTAACAAAACTGTTTAGGGATTTACTTGGGAATACTATGGAGGTTTACATAGATGACTTACTAGTCAAGAACATGAAGAAGGAATATCATATTACAAACCTGAAAAGTGTATCATCCAGAGTAAGGCGTAGTGAGATGAAACTGAACATAAACAAATATACCTTTGAAATGATGTTAGGTAAGTTTTTGAGATACTTGGTAATAAAAAAGGAATCAAAGCAAATCTTAATCAAATTAGGGCTTTGCTAGAAATGCCTTCACCAAAAACTAAAAAACAAGTACAAAAATTAGTAGGAAGGGTAGCAACTCTATATAGGTTCATCTCTAGATCTTCAGATAAGTACAAGCCTTTATACCTACTCTTGTGGAAGAATAGTAAGTTTGATTGGATAAAGGAATGCGAGCAGACTTTCGAAGAATTGAAGAAATACCTGGGGCGTCCCCAAATTCTTTTCAAACCAGATGAAAGAGAAGAACTCAGCTTATACCTTATAGATTCGAAATGAGCACTTTGCTCAGTTTTGGTGAGAACAAGGACAACAAAGGAGTAGCTGGTCTTTTTTCTTAGCAAAACCTACATAGATGTGGAGACTAGGTATACTAAGATGGAAAAACTAGGTCTAAGCCTATTATACTCTACTTTCTGATTGAGACCATACTTTTAGGCTCATAAAGTTTAAACATAACAAATTACTTATTGAAATATGTATTAGACAAGGCATAAGGATTGGGTAAAAATAACAAAATGGGCAATTCAGTTAGCTGAGTTTGGGATCGAATACAGACCAAAAGTCATGTTGAAAGGATAGGCGGTAGCTGACTTCCTGGCTAATTTTCTTACTAAAGAAAAGGTAGACCTACAGGTAGAGGAACTCGGTATGGAAGAAAAGTTGGAGGAGATAGGCATCTTGCCAAGATCGAAGGTCTTTGTAGATGGATCTTCAAATTTGGAAGGCTCTAAAATAGGGATAATAGTGGTCACCGTTGACAACATGACAATAGAAAAGGCAGTAAGATTAGGGTTCAAAGCTTCAAATAATAAAGTAGAGTACGAAGCGATGTTATTTGGACTAAACACACTAATTGAAATTGGAGTCAAGGAAGGTGTAATCTTTAGTGATTCATAGCTTGTAGTTAACTATATCTATGGAAAGTTCAAATAACGAGATCCCAGAATGCAGCTCTACCTAGAGAAGTTCAGAACAACCAATAACCAGCTCGAGGAGATAAGAGTGGAGCACATACCAAGATCTGACAACAGACATGTTCACGCCTTACTCTACGTGGCTTCTATGTATGTAACACCCCGAATTTTCAACTCGTATCTCGAGGAAATTAAATGGTGAGATTTAGAGGAAAATGTCGAAGGAGAGATTTAGAGTAAAATACTCGAATATTGTTATGATTAATTTTGAGGAAAACCGACTTCACCATTAGATTCAAAAGGATCGAAATATATACATTAACCTGTAAGCAAGTCCGAATTCGAACTCGGATAGAGAAGTTATAGAATCCTCGAATTTCGTGTTAAGTGGGACCCAAAACAGTGGAATTTCGTTAGAGCGAGAATCGAAAAGATTTGATGACACCATTAGATCCGAATCGAAAAATTATTCGAAATGGTATATTCGTTTGTCGTTTTCCGAGTCCGAATAGTTAAGTTATGATCGAAACTAGAAATAAGGGGGAAATTACAAGTATGCCCCTCAGCTTTATTATAAAAAGGAATCTGATTTCTTTTATTTCATTCTTTCCTCTTCTACTCTAAAGAACTCAACTCAGCCATTTTCTAGACCTAGGGTTTGGACCCATTCCTATCAAGATCTCTCCCAATCAAGTCCGAGTTGAACCTCGACGAAGAAGGCAAAGTCGTCGGCGTTGTCGAGCTTTACGTCCTCACCCCATCCAACCTCCATTTCCTCTTCTTTTCTCTTGGTCTCCCACAAGAATCAGCAAGTGGGTTTTTATATAATCACTTGGAACCTCATCCATATCATAGGAGAGTCGTTGTTGGTCATTAAGAAGCGGGGAGAACACCTTCAAAGAGGGTTTCACAACCAACCACTCTGTTGGCACCCGAGTTCAGCCACTTTCGAAACTTCGAGCCGCCTAACATTGATCCTTAGTGTTGATTCATCACCATTGGCGTCCACAAGCAAGTAAGGGACTTCCAATTCTTATTGGTAGCTTTAGATTTTCGAAATGTGCATTTAGGGCTTTGAAACAAAACTTATTGTTTGCATTTAAATCGTAGAAATTGGTGTTTGATTTCAAATTCATGGTAGAAGTAGGTGTTTTGATTATGTTTTATCGAATTTTGATAACAAAATCGTAGGTGGGCCGAATGGTTCGAAGAGTGGAAGAAGAAATCGAGAAAGGGGTCGAAAAACCCAAAAATCGCGAGTGAGGTTCAGGCTGTAGGTGGGAAGGGTCGGTGCCACCGGCACCTACCGAAGGCAATCTGTCGGTCCCACCGACAGAATGAAGCTTCTGCCACCGACGAAGTTAAACAGCGCGAGAAATTTTATACTGTCGGCAGGACCGTCGGTCCCACCGACATCTGCCGATGTATATTCTGTCGGTTCCACCGACAGAATCCTGGTTCTGCCACCGACAGCTACCGACAGATACAGTTGTGATCAGAACAGTGTTCTGACTTTTGGCTTGACTTCCTCACACCTTAATTTTTACTTTCCATTTACTTTAAGTTCTTTAATGAAATTAAGGTTTTACCCCCCATTTCGGAACAATGGGAATGGTTTTAAGATCCAAATCTCAAAGGATCAAAATCCGAATTTTGGTTTAAAGAACAAAACGTAATTTTCGACATTTTCGGCAAGTTTTCAAAATGAAATAACTTTCGCGTTTCTTTGAATTAGATTACAAAAACTATATGGTGTCGAATCTCATGATCGAGACTTTCATTTCGAAAAACCCGTTTTTAATTTCGAGAACTTTGAAAATTTGAGTTTCTGACACTTAGCCAAATTTTCACCAGCTTTCATTATTTTTAACAGCTTTTGCCCCGTGCATCATCAGGACCTTGTTTTTGAATAAACTTCGGTGGTTTTCAATGGAAAGACCAAAAGAATGACTTTGAAAGATTGAAAATGAATGGTTGATTTGAAAGGATGAAAAATGAGAATGTTGAGAGAATGGGAAAAGGGAATGAACGGTAAAATGTCAGAATCACACCCGAGGGGTGATGTCTGCATTTTACATTGTATGTTGTGTGTAGGTTGGTGAAAGGATATTCAGGTTATTAATGAAAGGGTGCATATTTATTTCCGATTATGTTAGCGCTTGCGCTGAGTACTGTTATTTATTTTAGGCCGATTGGCCACGGTTGCATGGTAGGAACTGGATATCCGTTCTCAACCCTGTTCTGTTAATTTCTCTTTTGTTTTAAATGAAAAATCATATATGTACGTAGCTATTTTGTGAGCTGTTAAAGGGTTTGTGAATGCCTGAAGGGATAGTGTGTCACATCATCCGGAGGGGTACACTATCCTGGGATGTACGGTAGGGACCACTAAACTCATACGTGGTATGGGACGCGTATGAGAGTGGAGTCACAACTGGAATCCGGGTCCATTCCTTTCTTATCTTTACCAGTGAACGTGTATTGTAAAGGTGGTCGTATACGAGTGGAGTGTCATTTGGGAATCACATGCACGCCTGATAGGCATAGACGAAGATGATTAGTCAGTGATCACTAACAATCTAGTAGTAGTCGAACGTTCTGACACATCGAAAAGAGACCCATTGCTTACGGTCACGTCAAACGGCCAGTCTGAGCCGGATAAATGGTCACCAGTGTGGTAAGCGCAGCGACCGGCCACAAAATCAGGAACTAAAAGCCAGATTTATGTTGTAACATCATGTCTTGACTGGGAGCGATCCAGTCGTGAATCCCAACGCTCAAATTCCATTACTCCACCACTTGTATTATGTATCTGTTGTTATATTTCGAATTATAAACTGAAAAGCATGTCTATCGTTTTAATGTTGTCAACGGTATTTGCATAGAATGGAAAATGTATAATGAGTATGGATGATTGATGCCATGTGTAATCTTTAAACTGTTTAGTTGCTCATCCCTGGCTATATGTACCAGTTGATCGTATTTTATCTTGTAAAACCTTGCATGTATTAAAAATATTCAGTATGCTTTATTCGATCATGCTTAGGAAGGGTTATTGGTAGGAATTGGCTGTGGACTTGCTGGGTAACTTTCGTTACTCACCCTTTCCTTCCTATTTTTTTTTAGTTTCAGCACTTGCAGCTGTCGAGGCAGGCGTAGAGGCAGTAATTGAGGAGTATCTGATCGATCAGATTTTATTGCCTGGTGAGCACTAGGGCCACATCCCTTAGTGTTGTCAGTTTCATCCATGATGTATGTAGTTTTGGATTTGAGAGTTTAGGCCTCTGTTAGAGTGAGAGTGTTTTGGTAAGCCTGTATATTGATAAATCTTCCGCACTCTGATCTACTTACATGTTAGATGTAATTAGTCTTCCGCTGTTATTTTCCTGTATTTACAGCTTTATATACAGGTTTTGTTATAAATTGGTTTATCAGGTTTGAGTTCCGTGAAACGCTAACATAAGTAGAGGAGACCATGCCGAAATTTCGAGGTGCCACCTAGTACATTGGGATTTGGCCTTGGGATTTGTGTTAGCGTTTGGCGGGGCGCTACAATGTAAGCATGGAAAGATAAGAGAGGGCTCTCATTCAATTTTTAAGAAAAACCAACTATTGAAGAAGTAGAGTAGGCCAGCTGTGTAGTGCCATCCATGGGTCAGAGTTAGATAAACCCAATTATTTCCTACCTCCGATCAGGACAACTTCCACCTGACTCAAAGAATCCAGATATATTAAGACTAAAATAAAATGATACTTCCTAATCGATGACCAACTTTATAGAAGATCATTCAGTAGGCCACATCTACATTGCTTGACCTTGGAGAAAGTTGAATAAGTAATGAGGGAAATTGTGAAAATCATTCAAGAAATAGATCCTTATCATAAAAAATATTCTTGCAAGGGTATTTTTGGCCTTTGCAAAAGGATACTATCATACGTGTTATATGCTACGATAAATGTCAGAGGCATAGAAGACTCATCCACCAATCAGTTGTCAACTTAACTTAGTAATCATTTTATGGCATTTTGCTTAGTGGGAGATGCATTTAGTCGGATCTTTGTCTAAAACACTAGGAAATCTAACATTTCAACTTTTGGCAACAGACTAAAATTTACCAAATGGGCAGAGGCATGACAATTGGCAAGAATTCGTCAGCAAGAAGTACAGAAGTTCATTTGGAAAAATATAATCTACTGATTTGTGTGCCACATATGATTGTATCGGATAATGAAAAATAGTTCCCAAGAGAACAGATTAAAGCCTTTTGCAAAGAACATGGCATAACCCAATTTTTCTCTTCTCTTCAATACCCCTAAGGGAATGGACAGGTAGAAGCCACGAATAAAGTCTTGATGGACATATTGAAGAGAAGACTGGGAGAAATAAAGGGAAGGTGGACATTAGTACTACATGCGGTATTATAGGTGTATAAGACAACTGAAAGTGCTTCAATATGACCATCCCCATTCGCTATGGCATACAGAGTAGAAGGGGTAATCCCAACCAAAAATAGTTTTCCAACTACACGTTCAAGGATAGTACAATACGATCAGAATGAACAACAGCTTGTGGCAGACCTAGACATGTTAAAAGAAAAATGAGAGGCAACATGAATAAGATTGAAAAGTTATCATGAAAAGAGCTACAAAGACACTATAACAAGAAGGTTCGTAATAGCGAATTCAGAGAAGGGGAATGTGATGTCCCACCAAACATTGACACAAATCCCAAGGTCAAACCTCGAAGTTTGGACATGGTTTCCTCCGTTTATGTTAGCGTTCCACAGAACTCAAAAAACCTGATAAGCCAATATCCAACAAATCTTATATATAACAATGTACCAAAAATATACAAGATGCGGAAGACGGTAAATTACAAACATCATAGAGTTAGATTAGAGTACGTACGGAGTAAAATATACAAGATTACAAAAAATTACCCTCTCACTAACATGGACCTATCACTCAACCCAAAAATTATATACACTTCTTGGGACCAACAGACTCCTAGTGGAAATAGTCCCAATGCTCACTAGTTAACGGACTCTGTTTGTCAATATGACCTACCAATGACCCTCGCTCGATGGCTTTAATACTGCCTCTCCGATTACATGCTCTGAACCTAAAAAAAAAAATAAAGTAAAGGGTGAGTAATAATGGTTACCTAGTAGGTCCACAAACAACTCGTACTAATAACCTCACCTAACATTAACAAATAAGCATAATGAATCATTTTAATACATGCAAAACTTTATAATTTAAACTATGATTAACTTGTACATATAGCCAAGGATGAGCAACTAAACAATTTAAAAGTCCACATAACATCCATCATCAGTACTCACTATACATTTTCATTTTTATACAAATATAACTCACAATATTGAAATGACCGACAAGCTTTTCAATTTATAATTCAAAATAGAACAACATATATATATTACACAATGGTGAACTAGTGGAATTAGAGAGTTGGGATTCACTATTGGATCGCTTCTAGTCGGGATATGATGTTATAACATTTTACTGGCTTTAAGTTTCTGATTTTGTTGTCGGTCACTGCATTTACCATACTAGATGAACATTTATCCAGTTTAGTGGGCCGTTCACATGACCGTAAGCAATAAGTCTATTTTCAATGTGTTAGAACGTTTGACTACTTTACATTGTTAGTGATCACTGACTAATCATATTCGTCTATGCCTATCAGGCATGTATGTGATTCCCAAAATATACAACTCCATTCGTATACGACCACCTTTACAATACAAGTTCACTGGTAAAGATAGAGAGAAATGGACCCGGATTCTAATTATGACTCCATTCTCATAGTAGTCCCAAATCACGTATGAGCTTGATTGTCCCTACCATACATCCTAGGATAGTACACCACTCAAGATGATATGATGCACTATTCATTCGGGAATACACAAACTCTTTAACAGCTAACAAAATAGCTACGCACACACACACACACACACACACACACACACACACACACACACACACACACATATATATATATATATATATATATATATATATATATATATATATATATATATATATATATATATATTTCTTCGAAAACAAAAGAAAAATTAACAATAAAAGATTGAGAATGGATATCCAGTTTCCTACCATGAACTATGGTCAATGACCTAAAATAGATAACAAAACAAAATCACAATTCAACGCTTTGCGCAAATTGAATTTAAATAAACATGCAACCAATATCATTATCCCTAGATATCACTTCACCAACCTACACACAACACAACAATGTAAAATACAAACATTACCCTCGGGTGTGATTTTGGTATTTTACCATTTTCTCTTTTTTTTCCATTTATCAATATTTTCATTTTTCATCTTTTCAAGCACAATATCCTTTTATCAATCTTTCATAGTCATTTTGATTATTCAATTAAAAAATTACTATAGTTCACTTAAATTAGGGTCATGACGATGCACGAAACCAAAATTGTCAAAATGGTATGAGCTGGTAAAAATTTGGCTAAGTGTTAAAAACTCGATTTTTCAAAATTCTTGAAATTGAAAATGGGTTTTTGGACATGAAAGCCTTGAACACGAGATTCGACATCATAAAAATTTTATAGTTCAATTCCAAATGACGCACAAGATTTTGATTTTGAAAATCTGATGAAAATGTCAAAATTTCCGTTTTGTTCTTGAAACCAAAAAATGGATTTTGATCATTTGAGATTTGGATTTTGAAACCATTCTCATTGTTCTGAAATGGGGGTAAAATCTTAATTTCATTAAAGAAATTAAAGTAAATGGATTTACTTAAATGTTTTTAATTAAATAAATGGTAGAAATACATGTACAAGTGAAGAGGAGTTCAAAACAAAATCATAAAGTAGTTTTTGTTAAACTTTTTCAAGGCACGGTGGGACTGTTAGAAAGTTGCAACTTTGTGAATTTTGGATTTTTTGTCATTTTTTTTTGGGTTTTTCACTCATTCTTCGATTCTACTGACCCACTCACGAATCAATTGTTCAAATCATGATAAAATACATCACACACAACGGTTCTAACATGAATTTGAAATAATTGATACAACACTTTACGATTTTAAAACACACAATAAGTTTCGTGAAAATCCTAAATTCAAGTTCTTCAAATCTACGACTACTAATAAGAGTTGAGAGTCCCCTACTGAAGTTTGTGGTCGTCAAAGGTGATGAGCTAGCACAAAAAATCAAGGTTGGATGGCATGAGAGTCAAAGTTGGGTGGACTTAGGTGCAAAATAAATGAGGGTTTGCAAAGCTTTCAACAACGGTACTCTCATTTTCTTCTACAATAGACAGTGAGTCTTCTATTAACGAGATGAAACTCCGAGTTGGTGGTATCCAAACTCACTCATTGATTTTGATGAGATATGGAAAGAAAGAAAGGGAAGTGAAGATCTAAGGTGATAAGAATGTGAGCTCGTCGATGCCGACGATTTTTTCTTCTTTGTCAACAATCAACTCGGACTCATTTGCGTTAGATTTTGATGAAAATGGGCTGGTGTTTGGTTCTTTGGAGAAAAAGAGAAAGAAACAAAAGAAAGTCACCTTTCTTTTATATACAAAAGGGCTGAAGGCATCTTTTGTAATTTTTCCATTTGTTTATATTTTTAGTAGTAACTTGACTATTTGAACTCGAAAAATGACAAATGAATATTCCATTTTGAATAGTTTTTCATTGTGGACCTAATGGTGACATTGAATTTTCCTGATTCTTGTTCTAACGAAATTTCACTCTTTTAGGTTCTACTCAACACGAAATTTGAGGATTTTATAACATTTTCATCTGAACTTGCATTTGAGCTTGCTTACAGGCTAAAGTATATATTTCGACCTTTTTGAATCCAATGGCGAAGTCGATTTTCATTGAAAATGATTCTAACAAAATTCGAGTATTTTACTCTAAGCTTTTCTTTTAGAAATTTCTCAAAACTTCACCACTAGATTTCCTTGAGATATAAGTTAAAAACTTGGGGTATGACAGGGAACTAGTTTTTTGAAGAGTCTTTTAAAATACAAAAGTGCTAAATAGTGGAAAACTAAGATGATACTAGGAAGGACCCTACTTAGTAGCAAAAATTGGAACAAAAGAAGTTTACTACCTTACAACAATGTCATGTCAAGACCAGCCTAGACTTTGGAATACTTATAACCTTAAAAAATATTATCAATAATAGATAGATTCCTCTATTGTATAGTTCAGCCCTGTGTGGCTCAGGATCTTGAGTCACCTTTACTGTCTTGAGTGGTAGTGGATCCCTTATGGCTATTGTGTAGTTCAACCCTGACAGTGTAGCCCTTGTATCTATTGTGTAGTTTAGTCCTGTGTAGATCAAGATCATGTGTGACATTTGTTGTCCTGATTAGCAATGCAACCCTTGAGCCTATTATGTAGTTCAGCCCTGTGTGGCTCAAGATCCTAAGAGATCTTTACTGTCCTGAGTGGCAATGCATAGTTCAACCCCGTGTGGCTTAGGGCCCTGAGTGACTTTTATTATCCTAAAGGACAATGCAGTCCTTGTGGCTATTGTGTAGTTCAATCTTATATGGCTTAAGGTCCTGAGTGACCTTTGCTATCATGAATGGTAGTACAAGCCTTATGGTTATTGTGTAGTACAACTCTATGTGGTTCAGGGTCCTGAGTGATCTTTGTTTTGTTATTATGCAGTTCAGCCTTGAATGGCTTAGGGACCATTGTTGTCTTGAGTGGCAAAATAACTAACATAACTATTGTGAGTTAATTCATGTGGCTCAAGGTTTTCAGTGAGCCTTGTTATTATAAAATCTAATGTAGCCCTTGTTACTATTGAATTTATTAGCACTTTATGGCTTAAGATACTGATAACTTATCATTTATCTAATGTGATAGATTAGAGCTTGTGAAAAATAATTAGGCAATCTTTGTGTAGGTAAAGGCAATGAGAAACTTTTATTTCCCATAGTAGAAGATCAACACTTAAAACTATTGTTTTTAAGGGTTTATAATTCAGTGAGTTATAGATAATCTTTAACCAGAGAAAATAAAACACTTATGTTATCTTGAATAGAAAATCAATACTTCAAATGTTTGTTTTTAAAGGGTTAGAGTTCAGTGAGTTAAAGATTAAAGTTAGCTTTTTAACCAAAAAAAGGTGTCATCCCAGAAGAGCATTAGAGATGGCACCTAGGGGAGAAGAGTACATAAGAAAAACAAAGAAAATATAAAGAGATTAAGAATGGAAAAAATAAAACTTTATTCATTAGTATGGAAACTAATTACATGGGTAGATTACAAAAAGAAAGAAGAAAAGTACATGTTATATAATGAAAAACTAAATAACAAAAATTATTGATCAGGAGGCAATAGGATCAACCTATTCAATTTACTACAAAGCTTTAATCTACTGCTCTGAAAGCTCAGGCCGAGCAGGGAGAAGAGAAGGAGAGGATGTAGAAGTTGGAGGAGCCTGCTCAACCTCCTCCAAAATTAATAAGAGGATGATAATACCCAAAATGGCCCTACCATTTTGGACGATATACAAGGACTAGAATCACAAACCCCTCATCCTTCTCCACCTCCCCATATTGAACACGAATAGCTTCGAAACCATCATTGTAAGCCTTGCTGGAAGACTACTTCATGGTTTGCACATACGGAGCCTTCAATTGGCTCAACAACTTCTTTTTTATTACCTCGTCTTCTTTGGCCTGCTTGGCCCTAGCCTCCTAAATAACAACCTCAAGCTAAGCATCAAAAGTAGAATTGGAGACTGTTTGTATGTACTCCTCGAAGTCAGCCTCGAGGGAGTTCAACTCTAGGTCCTTCCCCCTGAGCTTTTCCCTCAGATTGTCCAACTCAACATCTTTTCTCTAGATACGATCTTTGAAACCCTCGTTCTCTAATATGAGTTTGTGAGTAGCCAATTCTAGCTTCTGGTGCTTAGCATCTAGAACATCATTGGCCTTGGTATATTCTATCAGGTTGGCCTCCAATTCTATGACAGTCTTCGTGAAAACAAAAGCACAGGAAAAGAATTCAGTAGTAAGCTGAGCCATTTTTTTGCTGTACTCGTTGGTAGTAACAATAGCTTTATTCTGGGCATCACGCCACTTGAGGAAGGCCAAGGCTTCATAAATATTAGCCTGCATAGCAAAGAAAAATAGAAGTCAAATAAAAAAAATTTCCTTAGCAAGATCAGATTTGTGAAGGAAAAAATTGAAAACTTACTTAGTAAAGGCCTTGGCACAACTTCCAAAATGCCAGATCATGATTGGCATGATTTGTAGTCTGCATGTCTCGAGGAAAGAGAGAGTGAGATAAGAGAGAGGTGGCCATCAACGGGTCTTTCAAACCATTGTGTCAGTTGTAGATCAAGTTGGCGCCTATATAAAAAATGGGACGTGAATACTCACGTTCGTTCTCCTCTGTGAGGAGCCCACCTCATCTAATCAGCGGAAGGATAGATCCTCAAGGGATGTTTTGAAGTCAGCAGCCCCCTTGATTCCTTTTTCATCAGTCTCATCACTTCTCTGGGGGGGGTAGGATCCTTCCTCCTCTGCAATCTTCGCCATCTGGGCCTTTGTGGTTTTTCGGAGGGGGTGATCTCCTGATCCTTGTCACCATGGGTTTGCTTGGCCTAAGTAGATGTTTGAATAGGTAAGATAACCCTATCATTGCTCAACATTTCCAAAGGGACCTCAGGAAAAACATCCCCAAGAACTTGTCCCTCTTAAGGGTCTTAAAAATGTCATTTCTTGCTTTGTACTCTTGATCAGGAAGAGTGGTTTGGCATAGTAGGAGGTATGTTTTGAGAAGTGTTAGGAGGTGGAAGGGCAAATTTGTAAAGGTCGATGTTCACAGTATTGAGCTGGAAGGGGTCCACAATGGAATGAAAGCCAAGGAAAGGAGAAACAGACTATTTAACCTGAACGACTAGAAAGGGGAAAGAATTGTTAGATTGGAGGCTAATTATATGAGAATGGCTCTCCATAATTTTCTTTGTAGGATGATCTGGGGATGGTTAGAAGAGGAGAGGTGATTGGGTTGAAAAAGGAATGGGAGTAAGAAAGGGAAAAGTAGGCTAGTTAGCCATGAGCACAGATTGTTTCTTGTTGGCTTTCTTCTTCTTCTTCTCAATTTGTCTTTGCTCCCTCCTCACCTCGACGACAAAAAGAGCAAAAAAATCTAAAGGTCAGGGAAAAAAAAAGTAAGTACCAAAAAAAAAAAGAAAAAACCAAATAGTAAAAGTTCAAGAGTAAAAAAGAACTACTTACCCTGAAACGTTTGGGGCACTCAGAACCCCTTACAAGGAGCACCTGCAGTGAACTCGCAATCCTCATAAATGATTAAGGGGTCTTTGTTCCATTCCTTGTGAGCACTAGGAAAGGCAAACACTACAAATAGTGCTGGATTTTTGGCTAACATGGAGTAATGACCAGGACGGTGGAAGTTGGACTTTAAGTTATACCTAGAAAAGAAGTCATTGGGGGTTACCCCCAAATCCTCCACTCGATCAACTAGGCGAACAAGTTACCTAACATTTGGCCAGGGACCTGGTTTATTTTAATAAGGACCTCTCTCAAAATGGGGAAAGCTTAGGCCAGCCTTAATCTAGCCAGTGTTGACCATTATTTCCACCTAACGATGCCCATTAGGATCTTCAGGATTGGTGCAAACCCTAAAAGGCATTGACGAAGGGATTACGTAATTTTTGTGAAGTTTAGCAAGGTTAATGGCCATTAAGATCTAAAATTCGAAATGAGCAAAGAAGAAAATGAAGAAATTACTTCTGAACAAAGAGTGAGAAATTATCAAAGCTTGGATGGCTCCAAAAGTTCAGAGGTAGAGAAACAAAATTCCAAAAGCAGAGAAGTAGGCAATAGAAAGAGAGAAGTTTCGAAATGACGACCTATTTATACCCTAGATGTGGAAAAGCTCGTACATCCCTTAGTAAAAACCTATCTAACGACCATAGGTTTATTACGACACTAAGTGGGACGCGTGTATGACCAACAATAGAGAACACAACATCTCAGCCGTCCATAACTTGAAATGGCATACCATTTAATGTGATAAGGCGTTAAGGGCAAACGAAATGATTAGAATTAAAAATTACCTACTTTAAGTGACACCCATTCAGGAGAAGGAAAGTTTCTCGAGATGATGATGGAACATTACGTCTTCTCAAGAGAGGGTAAGTGTAGAGGATAAAATCGATAACTTATCGAGACCTTACACATGTCTCATAGAGAACAGGAGGTGGAAAGTAGAAGAAGATTCCGAAGAGTAAGTGGTACATAGGATGGGCCAATAGTCTAGCTTTGCCCATCAGAAGAGCAGGGCATAGATTGAAGTTTACCCTGATTAGTATAGCAGTATGGATCAAAGTCAGCCATGACTAGTAGGGCAGATTGAATATGAGTTTCTATACAATTATTTACCTCACCCACTAAGAATCAAAATTCTAGGAAGAATCCCTTGATTCCTGGAATATGTTAAAGAAGCTTCCATTTACGAAGTAAGATTCCCATAATCATGGGATCTTACAATATCAAATCCCGAATAAAAGAAAAATCCTGATCTTGAGGGTTGGATATAGAGATAGGATTGAGCGGGAGGGGATCTTTTTTTGGGAGAGGGATCTCTGGAGATTAGGAAAAAAAGAGGAGCAACATCTTTTCGAGAGTTGTAACTTGATCGTCGGAGAATCATTGGAAGGTACCATACCAGTGTTAGCAGGAATCAAGAGCATCATTGAAGCAGCAGTAGAGTATATCAAGGTAAGCCCAAATTAGCTTCTACCAAAGGGATTTTCTTTTATGTAGATTTTGTGTATCTTATAATGATTCTACACTCCTTGAGATATGTTTGGATGATGTCGATTCTTTCAAACCGACATGATCAATTAATAGACTTATTACCTAGGTTCCTTAGAATGGTTAATTAAGTCAACTCATTCAAAGATTATGATTGTCATTTACGTGCTCATATATGATTTGCAAGTCAAAATATAATCCTTGAATTGTCCTTTCAAACCACAAGAATTAATTTAGTCTATGTTTTGTTCATACGTATGTAAGTTTATGTGTTATTTGTTCGTAATTTGTCAGTGTTTCCCAAATCCTCATTGTACATTTTTTTTTTAGTTTTATGTGCCTTTTGACTATCTTTGCTAGTTGTATGATAAGGGAATCAATAGAAAATGTTTGCATATATGGGGTTTGCAGGGAGATGTTGTTAGATTTCGGACAAAGCACATAGATTCCAAATGGACAACAGATAGACTAATCAGGTTACTGTTTATACTTTTGGATATATATAATAGGTTTCTGTTTCTGTATATATATTTGTACAAGGCACTACCTATAGCAAAAACAAAAAAATATTTTAAAAAATATATTAGATATAACATCAATTTTACTAAGATCGGTGTTTTATATGTTAAATAACATCAATGTAATGAAAAGTCGACGTTATGTAAGTCATATAATGTCGATTTTGGTAAAGTGAGGTTGAATAACAAAAAATAATTTAAAATAAATTTTTTATTGGTTAACACTCAATGTCGGTACATAAAAAATCAACGTGATTACTTAATATAACGTCGGATTATAACCTTGAATTTAAGACGTTACTCGATTTAACGTCAATTTTTTAACCAACATTAGAGCCACATTAAAAGACAATAACATCGGTTATAAACTGACGTTATAGACCTTTTTCCTACTAGTGTTTCTCTCCTTCATGTCATGCATTTCATATCCCCATATGCTTTGGCCCAATCCGGTCCGCATGTTTAGTTCCACACCCGACACTCATTGCCTTCATATCTCCACGTGATTTGGCCCAATATGTCCCACATGTTCGAGGGTGTGTTGCGTTTACTTCCACATCAGACATGCGTTGTCTTGTTACTCTCCTTATAAGTTCTTGGACCTCTCCACTCATTGCCAATGGTTTTGAGTTGGACCCACAAAATTATCAACCATACATTTTTAGAGAATTTTATGATGACAAATTGAAATTGAAATTTTAAATTTTTCTACTCAGTGACAATCCTTTAGGTGGAAAAAGGACAATATAACCTATCCTGGTGGAACCCTACATATTGTTCATTGAGACCTTTTGTTTTGTCAAATCTTTGTCAATGAGCATTATTTGTTCATTGGGACCTTAGAGGCTTAGTCAGTGAGCGTGAGGGATGAGTGTGACCGTGAGAGAGAGAGAGAGAGAGAGAGAGAATTAATTAGCTAACATACATAATTTCATGGGCATTATTTGTTCTGTGGGACCTTTTTGTTTTGTCAAATTTATGTACCTTAACGCTATGTTAGGATTGAGAGAAGTAGAGAGAAGAGAAACTTAATTTCTCTCCATCATATTTGGATTGACAGGAGAGAACTTGGAACAATTTTAGAATTTTTAAGAATCTTAAAAAAGATTTAGGGGCTGAGTTGGAATTATAAAATATTTTAAAAGGGTTTCTCTCAATTTTTCTCATCTTCTCTCCACTTTAGGAGAGTGAAAACTCTCTGTTTTTTTTTCTCGCCAATTCTTTTCTCTTCTCTTCCCACTTAACAATCGAAGCAAGAGAACTGGAAAGAAACTCATTTATTCTCTTGTATTCATTTTTCACAATCCAAGCACAGCATAAGAGGCATAGACAGTGAGAGAGAGAAAAAGAGAGAAGAGAGGCATTAGCTAAGATACATAACGTGAAGAACACTCCTAGATTCAATAAAAAGAATAATAATTTAGATGTCCCCCACCATGAATTGGTAAATATTTGAGATACTCCCTGCATTTTCAAATTGATGATATATTCCGGTCTTATAGTCCAGATTTATGGACACAATGACCGAAGGGTTGGCACTCAAGAAATGACACAGGATCTTGATAAACACAAAATCCAATGATTGAAAATTATCCTCGAGATAAGTATCTTTGGTATATGTATAAGTTTAGATAAGCATAAAATGTCAACTGTTAAATTTAGTGTTTACGCGATCAAGATCCGGTGTCATTTATTGAGACAATGGAACCCAACCCATGACTTAAATATCCTTTTAATTTGTTCAACGTCTCGCCAAAAACCTTTGATTTTACCCCTAAAAGATTTGGTGACAATATCGCTACTGTTTCTTCCCAAAAATTGATTGACTAGTGGATTTTTTTATTGTTTCATATATTAAAATCAATAAGAAGAAAACAAGTAAAGTTTTTCTTATAAAAAATACCTCTAAATGACTTTACCATATAAATAAAGGGTTGAAATGATAAATTTTAGGAAAAACAATCAAAGGCGTAGACAAGAGATTGAAGAAAAATTAATTTTGATCATTTTTATTAATTTCTAATTCATGGTCAAAGGGTGTCTCAAATATTAACAAAACCAAGGCGGGGTATGTCTTCCTATCCTTGTAATAAGGGTGAAAGATGGTTACAATAGAAATGCCAAATTAAGAAAGATGTTCTTTGGAGTTTGGATCAAGTATCGATGAGTTAACTTGGACCTTCAACTAGTTGACTCGACTAATTTTGAGGTTACTGAGTATGTGAACTCCATTAGGTTTGTTTCACTCAGTTGAATTCAGAACTCATCAAATGAAATCGGAAAATTAAAATGTTAACTCAGCAACTCAATCTTAATTCGGTGTTCCTTCTTATATTTTATCATGCGATACCTAATTTATGATTCAAATTTCTAATAAAAAAATGTTCATATATCCATTCTATATATATATATATATATATATGTGCATTATTGATTCATCCAAATGCCACATGGATAAAAAAATGAATAGTTTATCAAAACGGTATAGTTTTTGAATTATTTACCAAAACGGTACACTATAGCAAATAATTCCGAAAACGGTAAATTTACCATTTTCGGAATTAATTTTTTTACCAAAACGGTAAAAACAGTAAAATGTATTTTTTTTTTTTATACTGAAAATGCCCTTTTTTTGTTTTACATATGTATTTATAATTTTAACCTTAAAAAAATGAAAATCCAACTAAAAAGATTCACTCTCTTTCAGTAATCCAACAATCATATGTATTTACAATTTTTTTTTACCGAAATCAATTTTATTTTCGTAATTTCAGTCAAAAAATAAAAAGGGTATTTTCGGTAAAAAAAATACATTTTACTGTTTTTACCGTTTTGGTAAAAAAAATTAATTCCAAAAATGGTAAAATTACCATTTTTGAAAATATTTTGAATAGTGTACCGTTTTGGTAAATAAACGAAAAGTTGTGCATGTTTTGGTAAATCTGCCTAAAAAAATCATAAAACCTGCCAACCATAACGCAAGATTCTAAACCCTACATATCAACCAATTACTTTCGCTAGGAACTATTGATAATTGAATCAAAATTTTCCTATTAACCTAATACGGCCTAGCCAAAATTCTTTGATTAGTATGTTTATGGCCCTACACATTATAGATAGGTCTCGTATCTAGACTTTTCACTGTATTAAGTAGTAAGTTGGTAATACTTCTCTTTCAACTTGCATTGATTTTTTGCTTAGTAAACATCTCTGTTTTGTAGAATGAAAATGAACTTTTGTGTTGCCACCTTTAATCCAAACTTCCATGTATACAACAAATTCACGACGATGACATTATTTAGAATAATTTTGAAATTTACCGAGATACTAACCATTTGACCATTATTCCTAAAGTTGGCTAAAGTTTTACTCTATTGAAACTAATCATGTACCCATGTGTGATGTTGATACTTAGGATAGTCGTTTGTGGCATAATTACAAGGAGAGTGGAGTTTCATGGAGGGTGCTAATCCCTTGCGAGTTGGATCACGCTCCTTTGCAGAAGTAGTAGCCAGATTGATAGAAAACACAGAGGGGGATCTTTCTGCGAAGGAGGACCCTATGCCTAGATCCCTGAAAAAGCCATCGCTATGGCTGGGAGAACCTTCTATCTCATTCTCGGATGAAGATGTGAAGGCTGGATTGGAAAATTTCAAGTTTGCACTAGTAGCAAAGTTTGCTAAGCCTAAAAATGGCAGAAAACAATTCCGTCCAAGGGTGGAGAGTATAAGAAAGTTAGTTCGATCTTGGAAGCTTGTTGGCTCGTGTGAAGCATGTTAGTTTCTAATCTATCAAAACCCACGAAACCCCCTTTTTCGGATTTATTTAGTGGTCCACAGTGTCTTTGATGACACGTTTCTTGAAGTTAAGAAACGTGACCCACAAATGGATCACGTTGTGGTAACCAACCGATCGTGAATGAGTGCTTGATGAAAGCCTCATTCAAAGTTGGTTATTTAAGTTTGGTTTTGGTCCCCAAACTCTACACTCTCTATTAATCTTCTTCAGTCTACACCATCTAACGTGAGTGTATCCAAGTTTGGAAGTACCAAATCGAGATTGACAGCTCTGCAGCGTAAAAGGATCAAAATCAATGGTTGGAGGTATGTATTTCATACAGTTTTTGGGCATTTTTTTAGATTCCGATTCTTAGATTATTTCCCCATTTATTTTGAGAATCAATATTTCAGATTCAGATTTAATCTAACATTTGGTATCAGAGCCTCCATAATCTCTGCCTTGATATTTTTTAATTTTTTATTATGCATCCGAATATATATATATCATTTTCTGTTTTTGTTTGAAATTTTTATTATTAAAATTTGAGTTTGATGCATATTGGAGCTAGAAATCTTTGAGAAATTAGATTTCTAATTTTTATGTAATTTTTAAACAATCTTTTGGAGTTTTATCTGATGAGTTGTATCAGATCGAAATCGGATAGATATCGAATGGAAATCGGATCGAAATCGAATAGATATCGGATCGAAATCGGATACAAATCGGATAGACTGAAAATTGAAGAAGACAAATTTCTATAAATAAAATAAATTCTAAAATTGTTTAGGCATTTATTTAGCAATATGCCTATCTTTTATTTATTTATTTTGCATGTGATATTCAGTTTGTTTAATTGTATGCAATTTATTCATATTTATATATGTTTGCATGAATTAATTATTTTGCTTAAATTAATTATGCAAAATTTTGGATAAATATTTATGCTCGAAATTAGAGGATTAATTTGCAATAATTATGCTTAAAATATTATTTTTACATATTGTTATGTTTAATTATTTAATTTATTAAGTTCTATTATGAGAATAATTAAGTGCATAAGATTAACATAATTAAACTATGCAATATATTCTCATAAAACTTAAATTTTAAGTACAATACAATAATGTATAAGTGATCTATATAATTTTAGTTAATTAGAGAATAGTCACAGCATCCTTAATTAAATAAAACTATAATTAATTAGGATCACTAAAGTTTATTTAGACATCAATTGTAATTAATTATACTTAATATAATAAATTTTATCCCATAGAAAATTTTATTATATTTATATAATTAATTAGAATAAAATATCAAATTATTCATAATTTACCCACAGGAACTATAAATTAATAATTTGGTAGTTTTATCATAAAGTTTAATCTAAGATAAAATATATATATATATATATATATATATATATATATATATATATATATATATAAAATTATATACCTTGTATAATTACGAATTAAGTGAATAATTTGATATATTCTATCATAAAGAAGGATTGAATCTTTTGAATTAAAAATTTAGCCCACAGGCAATTTTGGTCATTAGATTCAATTTTAAGCATGATTTACATTGGTAAAACATGAAATTATTTAGGTTTCAATTTTAACATAAATATGTAATTTTTTATTTATGCAGCTTCAAAAACTACGAATTTTTCTGATATCCGATGTGATATTCCCGAATTAAAGGGTGATAACTATAAAGTATGGAAAGAGAGAATTCTCCTTCACTTAAGATGGATGGACATTGATTATGCTATTAGGAAAGACGAACCACCTACAATTTTTTATACCAGTTCTACAGCGGACATTACTCTTTATGAAAAATTGGAGCGATCTAATCGCCTCAGCATAATGTTCATTAAGACAAAAATTTCTGCTGGTATTCGTGGTTCCGTAGATCAGCATGATAATGTCCGGGACTTGCTGAAAGCCATTGATGATCAATTCGTCACTTCAGAGAAGGCACTCGCAAGTACCCTAATCATGAAGTTCTCATCCCTAAGACTCACCAATGTCAAAGGTGTACGTGAGCAGATCATGCATATGAGGTATATAGCGGATCAATTAAAGAATCTCGAGGTTGAAATGTCGGAGTCCTTTCTGGTGAACTATATTCTGAATACTCTTCCGCATCAATACGGACATTTCAAAATCTCTTACAATACACATAAAGACAAATGGTCAATTAATGAACTCATGACCATGTGTGTTCAAGAGGAAGGAAGGCTAATGATGGAACTGGGTGAGAGTGCAATACTGGCTACACGTGGAAAAGGCAAATCTCAAGCTAATCAGAAAGGGAAAGGTAAAATATATCCCCAAGCTGATATCAAGAAAAATTTCAAGTGTTTTTTCTGTAAAAAGACGGGACACGTGAAGAAGGAATGCGCCAAATTTAAGAAATGACTTGAGGAAAAAGATAATTCAATCTCATTTGTTTGTTATGAATCTAATATGGTTAATGTAAAAAATTAACACATGGTGGATTGATTCTGGATCAACAATCCACATTTCGAATTCTTTGCAGGGTTTGCAAAACCTAAGGAAGCCAGTGGGAAGTGAGCAAAACATCTTATCCGGAAGCAAGATGGGCTCACATGTGGAGGCTGTAAGGACATGTTGTTTAACTTTAAATAGTGGTTATGTTTTAGACTTAGAAAAGACTTTTTATGTTCCAAGTTTTTCTAGAAACTTGATTTCAATTTCAAGACTTGTACCTTTTGGATATTTCTTTCACTTTTCAGAAACATCCGTTAATTTATTTTATAAATCTGATTGTGTTGAGAATGGTATTTTGTCTGATGGTCTTTACTGCATTAATTTACAAAACAATGCCACTCATAATGCTATGCATGTTAAAACTGATACAAAAAGATGTATTATTAATGAGGATTCCTCTACATTATGGCATTGGAGATTAGGACATATCTCCATAGAGAGGATTAAAAGATTAGTAAATGATGGGGTACTTAGTACTCTGGATTTTATTGATTTTGAGACTTGTGTAAACTGTATAAAGGGAAAGCAGACTAACAAGTCAAAGAAAGGTGCTAATAGGAGTTAGGCCATATTAGAAATCATACACACTGATATATGTAGTCCAGACATGGATTCACATGGTCAGAAATACTTCATCTCCTTCATAGATGATTATGCACGATATATGTATCTCTACATGCTTCATAAAAGGAACGAAGTATTAGATGTCTTTAAAATCTTTAAGGCTGAAGTAGAGAAACAATGCGGCAAACAAATTAAGATCGTGAGATCAGATAGAGGTGGAGAATATTATGGTAGATACACAGAGAATGGACATGCACCTAGGCTATTTGCAAAGTTTCTTCAAGAGCATGAGATTGTTGCCCAATACACTGTGCCTGGTTCACCGGATCAGAATGGTGTAGCAGAAAGAAGAAACCGAACATTATTGGACATGGTGCGGAGTATGCTGAGCAACTCCAATCTTTCTAATTCATTGTGGGCTGAAGCACTTAAGACGGCATTGTATATATTAAACCGAGTTCCAACCAAGACTGTTTCTAAAACGCCATTTGAATTATGGAAAGGTTGGAAATCGAGTTCGCGACAAATGCGCGTTTGGGGATGTCCGTCTAAAGTAAGAATTTATAATTTACAAGAAAAGAAGTTGAACCTAAGGACCATTAGTGGCTTCATTGGATATGCCGAAAGGTCTAAAGGTTACAGATTTTTTTGTCCATCTTACAGTACTGGGATTGTGGAATCAAGAAATGCAAAGTTTCTTGAAAATGACTTGATCAGTGGGAGCGATCAAATCAGGACTATAGGTTCAGAGAATGATCATTCAGAGTCTCAACTTTTCACTTCAGGTGATAGATTGGTTATTGTTCACAGCGCCCCTCAAGTACAAACTGGTATTGAACAACTAATCATTGAAGTTTCACAAGCTGTTGACAACATTCCGGTAGATCAGGTTGTTCAAGAGTTGTCCGAGACTTTTGAACAACGAGTTGAATCTCATACTTCCGAGGAAGATGATGGTACGACATTAAGAAGATCTGCTAGAACTAAGAAGTCAACAATTTCTAGTGATTATGTTGTGTATCTGCAAGAATCTGACTACAACATTAGAGCCGAAAATGATCCTGAATCTTTTCGCAAGCCATGAGTTGCAAAGAATCAAAATTATGGTACAATGTCATGGAGAAAGAGATGAATTCTATAAAGAGTAATGGAGTCTGGAACCTTGTTGAGTTACCTAATAGTGCAAAAGTCATTCGTTGTAAATGGGTCTTTAAGACAAAGAAAGCCTCATTAGGCAACATTGAGATATACAAGGCAAGACTCATTGCTAAGGGATTCACTCAGAAGAAAGGAATCGATTACACGAAGACTTTTTCTCCTATATCTAAGAAAGATTCCTTGCGTGTTATTTTGGCATTAGTAGTCCATTTTGACTTGGAGTTGCAACAAATGGATGTGAAAATAACATTTCTTAATGGAGATCTAAAGGAGGAGGTTTACATGAAACAACTGAAGGATTCCTCTCTAATGATGGTGAGCAATTGGTTTGCAAGCTCAAGAAATCCATATACGGTTTAAAACTAGCATCCCGCCAATGGTATTTTAAATTCCATAATGTAATTTCTTCATTTGATTTTGTTGAAAATATTATGGATCAATGTATATACCAGAAGGTCAGTGGGAGTAAAATTTGTTTTCTTGTTTTATATGTGGATGATATTTTGCTAGCAACCAATGATATTGCTGCATCAGGTGAAACAATTCCTTTCTAAAAACTTTGATATGAAGGATATGGGTGAGGCGTCTTATGTCATTGGCATTAAGATCCATAGAGACAGATTTCGAGGTATCTTAGGTCTATCGCAGGAAACCTATATCAATAAGGTTTTAGAAAGATTTCGAATGAAGGATTGTTCACCAAGTGTTGCTCCCATTGTGAAGGGTGATAAGTTCAATTTGAACCAATGCCCGAAGAACGATTTTGAGAGGGAACAAATGAAAAACATTCCATATGCTTCTGTTGTCAGAAGCCTAATGTATGTTTAGGTCTGCACAAGACCTAACATTACATTTGTTGTAGGAATGTTGGGACAATATCAGAGTAATCTAGGTTTAGACCACTGGAGAGCTGCAAAGAAAGTGATGAGGTACCTTCAAGGAACTAAAGACTACATGCTTATGTATAGACGGACGGACAATCTGGAAGTAATTGGCTACTTAGATTCGGACTTTGCTGGCTGTGTTGATTCACGTAAATCAACATCAGGTTACATTTTTATGATAGTCGGTGGAGTTGTATCATGGAGAAGTGCCAAGCAGACCTTGACTGCCACTTCCACTATGGAAGCCGAGTTCGTTTCTGAAAGCGCCCTCGATCCGCGGGGTGTGCGGATCCGCTTTTGACCCTTGAGGTTTGGGAGTCGCCACCTAGTTATTACGGTCTAGGAACCAAATTGACCCTTAAATGGATAAAAAAGAACTAATCTACTATAGAAATCTGAATCCGGGGATCATGTTACGGGGTTGGAAGGTGTTAGGCACCAACCCCGCCCGGCCAATGCCGGTCTCTACTTATCCCAAATAGATCTACATCGCTAATGATAAACCTAGATTAAAAAAAATAAAAATTAACTTGCCTTTGATCTGCAAAAGTATTATTCCCTCAGATCTGGTGAAAATGGCTCCTTGTACCGTATTCCTTACTTCATTCTATCTCCGGATCTGATTTCTGATATCCGAGGTAAGGTATCTCCTTCTTGGATCTGGATGCTTCGAATTTGTTGTGAATTTTTGGGATGTTTTTGAGAGGTTTTTGGGTGTTTTTTAGGCTAAAATCGGAGTAGGGGTGTTAGGGAAGGAGTTGGGCTCCAAAATTAGGGTTTTGGGGAGGTTATGGAGGCTTCTTCACCTACTTTTTCTAGGGTTTTTTCTTTGATACGAAAATAGGGTGTGGAGGCTCCTATTTATAAAGTTTTTAGAAGCATTTAGGGTTTGATTAGGGTTTCTTTTTAGGGTTTTAATTAGGGTTTTGACTTAGTCTTTAGGGTTTTAGGGTTTTGACTTTAGTCTTATGAGATTGACTTGATTAGTTTTAGATTAGGGTTTGGATTTAGGGTTTTGACCTTAGTCTTATGAGATTGACTTGATTAGTTTAGATTAGGGTTTTGACCTTAGTCTTATGAGATTGACTCGATTAGTACCTTGACTTCAGTCTTGCTTGATTGACTTTAATTTTGACTTCAGTCTCATTTGATTGACTTTAATACCTTGACTTCAGTCTTGCTTGATTTACTTTTAATTTTTGGAGAACCCCCTTCTATTATATCTTTAATTCTTTGAACCCCCAAATGGAGGGGTCCTTAAAGAAATATCCCACGAACCCTCAACAATTTTGCCTGAGAGTCCAATTAATCGATTTTTTAGGTTCAACTTTTTAAATTAATTTCATTAATGTTTCACTTTAATTATTTAATGTTTTATTTATTAATTTCGAATTTTTTAATTATGAAAATTGTGAAATTACCGTTTTGCCCTCGGAGAGGATTTTTTACGTTTTAAGTCGTTTTTCAATGTTCCAGGATGTTTTGGAATCAGTTTTTCGTAAGGAATTCAATGGGAATGTTGGTTTTTGTCATTTATGAAGTTTTTTGTATGAAATGATCGTGAACTTTATGAGGGGTATTTTCGTAATTTTGTCAAATTTTGTGAAAATTGGCGAAGTGGTTTACTTGGTTTCGATTTGTTGTTTTATGTGTTTGAACGGATTTTCCTAAGCGTAATGTAGGCTCTAAGGTTGTTTTGAGGTTAGGGGTATTTTGGTAATTTAATCATTTTTAGTGATTTTTATCGTGAAGCTTCTTTTTGATTTGCAAGATGATGATTTCTATGTTTCTGGGGTCGTATTTTCCTAGCGTATCGTGGTTTCTAAGTTTTGTCAGTTCGAGATAACTCATCGGATTTCTGAAACATATCTGGTAACAAAATAAAGCATTGGAATAAACATCCATCATTGGGAACTTTTGCGATCGGGTTGACGAGTTGATTAATCAGGCGGATGCAAAAATGGGGTGTCTACAGATGCCCCTCTTTGGCAGAGGGTTGAAGCAAACTAGATAGCAAATCTATTTTGGTAGAAAGTGCGATATCCGAATGCCAAAGCTAGTGACAGTTCATTTTGCAGCCTGATTTAGCAATTCGTCGGGGTGTTCGGATCATTGAGCATAAAACTCACCTCGAACTTAAAAAAATGTCAGGTCCTTGAGCGCGAGCTCTCACTGGCAGTGTCAGATCCTTGAATTTAAAAAAAAAAAATTCTCCTTGACTGATATACAACTGTGCAAGTGTGTCGGCCCAAAATCTGAGATAGATTTCAAAGAGTTTGAGTTGGAAATGAGTCAAATCTGAGCATGAAGTAAATATAAACTGAGCATAATTCCAAGAAAACCCTTGGCGGTATCTGAGCATAGTTCCAAGAAAGCCATCGGTGGCATCTGAGCATAGTTCCGAGAACACCCTCGGCGGCATCTGAGCATAATTCCAAGAAAACCCTTGGCGGCGTCTGAGCATAGTTCCGAGAAAATCCTCGGCGGCATCTGAGCATAATTCCAAGAAAACCCTTGGCGGTATCTGAGCATAATTCCAAGAAAACCCTTGGCGGTATCTGAGCATAGTTCCGAGAAAACCCTCGGCGGCATCTGAGCATAATTCCAAGAAAACCCTTGGCGGTATCTGAGCATAGTTCCGAGAAAACCCTCGGCGGTATCTGAGCATAATTCCAAGAAAACCATTGGCGGCATCTGAGCATAGTTCCGAGAAAGCCCTCGGCGGCATCTGAGCATAATTCGAAGAAAACCCTTGGCGGTATCTGAGCATAATTCCAAGAAAACCCTTGGCGGTATCTGAGCATAATTCCAAGAAAACCCTTGGCGGCATCTGAGCATAATTCCAAGAAAACCCTTGGCGGCATCTGAGCATAGTTCCGAGAAAACCCTCGGCGGCATCTGAGCATAATTCCAAGAAAACCCTCGGCGGCATCTGAGCATAATTCCAAGAAATTCCAAGAAAACCCTTGGCGGTATCTGAGCATAGTTCCGAGAAAACCCTCGGCGGTATCTGAGCATAATTCCAAGAAAACCCTTGGCGGCATCTGAGCATAGTTCCGAGAAAGCCCTCGGCGGCATCTGAGCATAATTCCAAGAAAACCTTTGGCGGTATCTGAGCATAATTCCAAGAAAACCCTTGGCGGTATCTGAGCATAATTCCAAGAAAACCCTTGGCGGCATCTGAGCATAGTTCCGAGAAAACCCTCGGCGGTATCTGAGCATAATTCCAAGAAAACCCTTGGCGGCATCTGAGCATAGTTCCGAGAAAACCCTCGGCGGTATCTGAGCATAATGCCGAGAAAGCCCTCGGCGGCATCTGAGCATAATTCCAAGAAAACCCTTGGCGGTATCTGAGCATAATTCCAAGAAAACCCTTGGCGGTATCTGAGCATAGTTCCGAGAAAACCCTCGGCGGCATCTGAGCATAGTTCCGAGAAAACCCTCGGCGGTATCTGAGCATAATTCCAAGAAAACCCTTGGCGGTATCTGAGCATAATTCCGAGAAAGCCCTCGGCGGCATCTGAGCATAGTTCCAAGAAAACCCTTGGCGGCATCTGAGCATAGTTCCGAGAAAACCCTCGGCGGCATCTGAGCATAATTCCAAGAAAACCCTTGGCGGTATCTGAGCATAATTCCAAGAAAACCCTTGGCGGTATCTGAGCATAATTCCAAGAAAACCCTTGGCGGCATCTGAGCATAGTTCCGAGAAAACCCTCGGCGGCATCTGAGCATAATTCCAAGAAAACCCTTGGCGGTATCTGAGCATAATTCCAAGAAAACCCTTGGCGGTATCTGAGCATAGTTTCGAGAAAACCCTCGGCGGTATCTGAGCATAATTCCAAGAAAACCCTTGGCGGCATCTGAGCATAGTTCCGAGAAAACCCTCGGCGGCATCTGAGCATAATTCCAAGAAAACCCTTGGCGGTATCTGAGCATAATTCCAAGAAAACCCTTGGCGGTATCTGAGCATAGTTCCGAGAAAACCCTCGGCGGCATCTGAGCATAATTCCAAGAAAACCCTTGGCGGTATCTGAGCATAGTTCCGAGAAAACCCTCGGCGGCATCTGAGCATAATTCCAAGAAAACCCTTGGCGGTATCTGAGCATAATTCCAAGAAAACCCTCGGCGGCATCTGAGCATAGTTCCGAGAAAACCCTCGGCGGCATCTGAGCATAATTCCAAGAAAACCCATGGCGGCATCTGAGCATAGTTCCGAGAAAACCCTTGGCGGTATCTGAGCATAATTCCAAGAAAACCCTTGGCGGTATCTGAGCATAGTTCCGAGAAAACCCTCGGCGGCATCTGAGCATAATTCCAAGAAAACCCATGGCGGTATCTGAGCATAGTTCCGAGAAAACCCTCGGCGGCATCTGAGCATAATTCCAAGAAAACCCTTGGCGGTATCTGAGCATAATTCCAAGAAAACCCTCGGCGGCATCTGAGCATAGTTCCGAGAAAACCCTCGGCGGCATCTGAGCATAATTCCAAGAAAACCCTTGGCGGCATCTGAGCATAGTTCCGAGAAAACCCTCGGCGGCATCTGAGCATAATTCCAAGAAAACCCTTGGCGGTATCTGAGCATAGTTCCGAGAAAACCCTCGGCGGCATCTGAGCATAGTTCCGAGAAAACCCTCGGCGGCATCTGAGCATAATTCCAAGAAAACCCTTGGCGGCATCTGAGCATAGTTCCGAGAAAACCCTCGGCGGCATCTGAGCATAATTCCAAGAAAACCCTTGGCGGTATCTGAGCATAATTCCAAGAAAACCCTTGGCGGTATCTGAGCATAATTCCAAGATAACCCTTGGCGACATCTGAGCAAAATCCAAGATAACCCTTGGCGGAGACTGAGCAAAATCCAAGATAACCCTTGGCGGAAACTGAGCAAAATCCAAGTTAACCCTTGGCGGAAACTGAGCCAAATCCAAGATAACCCCTGGCGGCAACTGAGCAAAATCCAAGATAACCCTTGGCGGAAACTGAGCAAAATCCAAGTTAACCCTTGGCGGCATCTGAGCAAAATTGGCAAAGAAATGAAGGACTTTTGGGAAAAAAAGAATGAATTTGGAAAAGACTGATTAGAATGAATTGAATAAATCTGGAAGATACTGAATTTGGAAGAGAAATGATCGAATCCAGGAATGATTGGATCTGGGAATACCATATTAGTTTATTTCTGGACACAGTCAAATGTGAGATCCGAAGTGCTTTTGTTTGAACCTCAAGGATTTATCCAAAAATTTTATGAATTTAAAACCTGAGTTTTTATTTCTTTTGAACCTCAAGAGTTTTTTGAAGAACTGTTATCAAGAAGGTAACCTTAAGTTTGAGGTTTTTAGGATTAACATTGCTCCAAGAACAAAATATCCATAGTTTGACAATAAACATGGCATTGAACACATCATTAAAAAATGCCCCTGGTATAAGGAGGAAAAAGAAGAAAGAAAATGCCCCTTGTATGAAGGTTTGAAATAATTGATTACCACAAGCGCAATAAAGACTCAACTTTTAATTTTGATTAGTTTTATTGAAGGTTTTGAGTCAGGCTCAAGAGTACACAATTATTTCCTTCCGAGACTCATCATAGAATTCACCCTTATCTCCCTTGGTTCACTTGGGAAAGTAAGAATTTTCAGATCGATCGTAGACAAGATACTTGTGGCTTCTGAATCTATGCCTGGTTTAAGCTGAGTATTGAACTTGATTATTCAGATTTCTGACGTTTCGGCTCAAACTGCTCTCAGCTTGGGATTTTTTTTTTTTTTTATTGCTCTAATTTTTGCCTAGATCGCCTTTCCAGGTTTTCAATCTATCGAGCTTGCTCTAACTTTTGCCTAGATCGCCTTTTCAGGTTTTTAATCTAGCGAGCTTTTTCTTTTTTTCTTGGCTCTGATTGTTGCCAAAGTTGTCCTTTCAGATTTTCAACTTTGCGAGCTTGCCTTAATTTTTGCCTAAGTCGCCCTTTTCGGGTTTTCAACTTAGCAGGCTTCATCATTTTTTTTTTTATCTTTTTTTTTTCTTTTCCTCTGACCTTCTAGAATCACTGTCTGATCATGTTCTACTACCCTCCTTGACTTTTTCACACGGTACTTAGGAGGACTTTTATAGATAGGCTTGGGACTAGGCATAAAATGAAAGGGATTTTGAGGCTCAAAAACCCAAATGCCCCTTGTGTGGCATTTCATTTAAACTTTTTCTGGAATTTTCTTCCCCATTCTTTTGAATTTTTTCTTTTTAGATTTTTTCTTCATCGGGGAATCTATTTTTTTATTTTGGTGTGGTCGGGCCTGAAGTAACTTCTCAGGTTGCCTACGTACCCCAAATTTTTGGGATCAGACCAAAACGTAGTTCGGATTCTCTCCCCTAGGTTAGGTGATCGGGCTAAGAAATAAAAGGCACAATTTTTTTTTTTTTTTTTTTTTTTTTGAAAAGGCTGCAAAGGGCTGAGAAAGGAGATAATGAACTGGGTAGCAGGAAAATTTATTCGACCAAAGATGGCCTCCTTAAATGTAGTACCATTTGATCCGGTCAAAGTTGGTTGACTCTGGTAGTTCACTTCCATCATGATCTTGAAGTCTGACGACTTTTCCAGACAGTATTTCCTTAATGAATGAATTTCTCCAATTTGGTTCAGACTTTCTCCTATAATCGAGGAGGAGTGTTCAATTTTCTTTGAAGTCTGATAGTTAAATCCTTGACCTGTAAATGATGAGCTTTGACATTTTTGTCAAATGCACGGGTGACTCTTCTTAGATAAGCTTGCACATGGTACAGGGCTTTAACTCATTTTCTTCGATCAAGTTTAATTCTTCATACTGCTGACGAACCCAATCTGTTTCTAGCAAATGATTTTCCAACAAGACCCTAAGAGACGAAATTTCCATTTCAACTGGCAAGACTGCTTCCATGCCATACACTAAAGAGTAGGGAGTAGCTCTAATAGAGGATCGAATTAGAGTTCGATATGTCCACAGCGTGAATGATAATTTTTCTGACCAATCTCGATGTTATTGACTCATTTTCCTGATGATAGTCTTGATACTCTTACTGACTGCTTCAACCGTTCCATTGATCTGAGGACAGTAGGAGGATGATTTGTGATTCCGGATCTTCAACTTTGAACACAGAGTAATGATTTATGCTTTGAAGTACGACCCATTATCAGAGATCAGTTCAAAAGGTATCCCCATATCGATTGATAATATGTGATTTGCAACTCAAGATGTAGTGAGGATAGCACTGATATCTTCTTTGATTCCATTGATATAGACGAGTATCTATTTCATGTTGAACAACACCCAAGCTTGTACCTAGCATACCCTCATATGATCACATGAACAAGTCTTTTGAAATTTCTGAGTCAATTCATTATCCTCTCGTGTTCCTTTAGGGATAAGATGGTTTCTATTTGAATCTCTTTAGGAATTATTTTTTGTTTCGAGGTCAAAGACCTTTCCTTTCTCGATTAAAGGTTGAGCCCGACTCTTATCTTCTTGGTCAGAAACGAAATCTATCAAATTATTAGTTAATTCGTTAATGCGCTCGAGGTATTCAAAAATTTCTTTTATCCGATCAATTTCAGATGGGGCAACAGACACCTATATAGACTCGATAAACTAACTTGACTCAATAGGAAAGAGTAGACTCAATTTAAGGAAGACATGACCTTGTTGGAAAAAAGGACTCGAGCTAACCCAAATGACTCACGAAAACTCAAGACAAGTACCCACACGAGTTTGATTAGGACTGAGGACTGAGATATTGCTTACAACCGGTAGGATTGAAGCACTATGATCTTCAAAGAACAACTGGACGATGTTGATTTGATATTGACGTTTACTTTAACTGACCGGATTTACAACCCTAGCTAGACGATAGACGATTGAGCTTAGATACAATGATAACCTTTAAACCTCTTTGAAGGTGAATTTAACCAATTTCAGTGTCACCCCCTTGATAACATTTTAAATGAACCCTGAGATTTTATTGACTTTTGTGCACCAATCCATTAAAAAATTCGTCTATTCAATGATTATTCAGAAGAAAAATAATTATGTTGCACTCTTGAAAAATATTGGAAAATTAATGTTTTTATTTCACAAATCTGATTATTTTTTTACAACATTTTTTTGGTAGTTTTCCAAGGTCCATAAAAACTTTTCATGCAAAAATAGATCTTTTGCAAATTATTTTTCCTTCTTTTTCTTTTCTTTTGGAAAACATTTTCTTCTGAAAAATATTTTTTCTCTGAAAAATAGTTTTTTATTTGGAAAGTATCTTCTCTTGGAAAATATTTTTTTGGAAAACGTTTTTTCTTAGAAAACATTTTTTTAGAGAATAACATTTTTTTTGGAAAACACTTCTTTTGGAAAATATTTTTTCTGGAAAATACTTTCCCTTTGTAAACTATTTTTCTTCTTTGAAAATTTGATTTCTATTTCGATTTAAATGGCCCGGTCCATCAGGATTGTTGGATCGAGTTGGGCTGGGTCATTTGCAAGAGATGGATTTTTTATTGGGTCGGTGCACTCATTTTGATTTTCAAAAACAACATTTTTTATCCTTGAGGACAATCATACACTCTGATCTCATCATTCACATACATTCATCAATCAACAAGTTCCAATCAACAAACAACCCGGGAACACCCACAATAAGTTCGAGTCGTGACCTATTGGGAAGGTTTCTAGACTCTAAGCTTACTACGTGCAATGCATTTTTATCTGGCCACCCTTGCCCAAGCACACCTATATACCTTTCGATACGTGGTGACTTGGTTTGATATACCATATAGGTGATAATCTAAAACCTCAATTCACTTCTCTGAAGCCAAAAACAGCCCGTTTGATCTCCAGTTGAGAGGTGGCGCACAATGCTGAGCAAGGGCCCACTTAAATACCTCTCGTCTAGAATAGACGTAGTCTATCCCCCTCGTACAATAGGGTACAGCGGGGCAAGATCTGCTTAGGCACCAGTTTTGACCAAGAAGTGCAATTGATATACTTAGATTACCTTTTATACCCACGGGTACGAGTCAAGAGTTGTAGCTTTCATAAATGGTTTGGCATCCCACGAGGGGATCGACCACGTACTAGTACTGCGTTGGCAATTGGGACATGTGACTGTGTGGCTTACAATAGGTCAAAGGCTCAGGTCGCTCCAGCCTGGGTGCATCAACATACTTCTCAGAATCACCTGATCAGATGGTATTGATGCCCCCAGTTTGATATACCCTAAGGTACGTGACTGGAGTTGTGGGTTTCATGAATGACGTCGCATCTCCGAAGAGACCGGGCCACGCACTAGTGCCACGTTGGCTAAATGGGACGTGTAAGTGAGTAAAGCGGTAAACGTGCATGTGGTGTGTGCAAAGCAGGGTGGGGTGTGCCCGGGGCTTTTTCAAACACGTGGGCCCATGGGCCAGATCAAACCAATCAAACCATCAACATGTGGATATCGAATAAATATTGATAAAAAATATAGAAATATTCAAAATATCCAATTCGAAATCAAAGCATGTATATATCCATTAAGATCATGGTATTTCAAATAATCAATGAACATAGCACAGAATAATCGATTAGATCCAATATTGAAACATGCACAAAAAATTCTCTTTTTTTTTTTTCTTGGAATTTTAGGAATTTTTTGCATTTTTGAATTTAGGACTTAACAAATTTCTCAAAGAGAACTTGGGTTATCTCGACTAACACATTAAGATTTCAAAATTACTAAGGGTCATTAGGCCACATGGTTCCCTCATTGATAATCTAATTTCATGACCTTTACAATTTTGATTGGAAAATATTTGGATCCAAAAGATCAATTTTAAAAATGAGAAATTTAAGTCCAAGATTTTGAAAATGAGTGATTATGAAATTTCAAATCAGAGTTTAAGATGAAATTTAAATTTTTTTTTTTTTTAAAAAAAAAAAATTGAAAATTTCCTTTAAAAGTTCATGGAATTTTGTTCGTCACCAACACGTGGCATTAGATCACCTTTTTTGGATGCCATGTGGCGAGATTGATAACCCTTAGTAAGGAAGAGACCTTACTAAATTAGTAAGACTAGCCTATTTTTAAAAAGAATATAGGCCACAAATTTTTATGTTGTTGCCAGGATACTCACAATCTAACTATCTTCAATTGTCGCTATCACACACACGTCGACCACCATCTTCTTGCTGCCACCACACAATAAAACTCTTTTTTTTTGTTTTCTTTTTTTATAAAAAAAATTGCTGCCACGTGGGGGCGTCAATGACCCTTAGCAAGGAAGATAACCTTACTAACTTGGTGAAGATAGTCTTAACCCCCCCGTTTTTTTCTTGTTTGCTACAGCAACAAACCACAACACAACCACATTTTTATATGTTGCTGCCATGCTGCTACAACATGACACGCAACGCACAACTCAGCTTCTCTTTTTTTTAATTGCTGCCAACACACAACATGCTGCCAACACTTCACATTTTTGCATTTTAATATTGCTGGCAGCAACATCAATCATGCCTTCATTCAATTATTCTTCAAAAACACAAACCCAATCCACGTGGCACTAGGAGAAACCTCTTTCTTTGATGACTTTCTCTTCAAAGAAGTTGGCATGCCTGAAATCTCCTTCATTAAGTGTAGCCTTAAATCACAAGGCCGAACACCCTCCCCAGTACATGTCATAACAAATTGTGAATATTGGAATAAAACATCTGTCGCAGCTTGTTTTTTTTTTTTTTCTTCAACACGTTCCCAAAATAAAACACAGAGTGTCAAATAGGGAAGCTTCAAAGATGAAGAGTAGGTGCCATCAAAGTGGTGCCAGAACAGAATTGATGATCATATTTCAGCTCATAATCTTCCATGATTGCAATTCTGAAGCTCTCTCTCTCTCTCTTCCTTTGTCCCACAGTACACAGGAAGAACTGTTACTTCGAAAATTGCACCAAAAAGTCTAGGTTTAACTTTTGGGCTATAAACCATCCAACAGAATCAGATGGATTTGGACAAATCTAGAAATTTTTTACGACTAGTGTCGCAGGACGCATCGTCGCAGCCCCATGTCTCACTATCGCAAGTCGCAGCCAGAGAGAGAGATAGAGTGAGCGAGCGAGAGAGAGAGAGACGAGGGCTTGGTTTATTGAAAACGTTAGAGAGAGAGAGACGTTGCTGCATGCTCTTGCTGTCTCATTCTCTTCTTATTTCAGAAGAAGATAGAGAGTAGAAAACGCACTCTTGTGCTAACGGCAAACCACCCACCACATTAAAAACATGAAGGGTTTGATCATTGAAAAGAGATTTTTACTGGGGACACACCATCCGAAAAAATTAAAATAGTGGCTGCTGTTTAACAGAAACTTAAAAACCAAATTTTTTTTTTTTTTTGTTTTTTTATTTATTGTTCATGGACAGAAGAACACTCATCCCAACAAATAAAGAGTTTTTTTTTTTTTTTTTTTTTTTTTTTTTTTTTTTTTTAATATTGCCAGAGGGTAGATTGACATGCACCTACAAATAAATAAAATAAATAAAATCCCGATTCAATGATTATCATCCCATCTTTAGTTAACTTATTGAAATCTTGCATTATCTAGAGTCATTCCAAATAACCCTTTTCTTGACCCATATAAAATGACATATTAAAACCAATATTCAAAGTCCAAACCGATGAGCAATAACCGAGTCAACAAGAAAAATAAACTAATAAACAAACAATTAAAAATAAAATAACAAAATTAGGTCATTTTAGCAATGCTCCCATACTTGGGGGTTTTCAAGTTTGATCCTCAATGTCCCCAGTGGAGTCGCCACTAAAAGCGCCCTCGATCCGCGGGGTGTGCGGATCCGCTTTTGACCCTTGAGGTTTGGGAGTCGCCACCTAGTTATTACGGTCTAGGAACCAAATTGACCCTTAAATGGATAAAAAAGAACTAATCTACTATAGAAATCTGAATCCGGGGATCATGTTACGGGGTTGGAAGGTGTTAGGCACCAACCCCGCCCGGCCAATGCCGGTCTCTACTTATCCCAAATAGATCTACATCGCTAATGATAAACCTAGATTAAAAAAAATAAAAATTAACTTGCCTTTGATCTGCAAAAGTATTATTCCCTCAGATCTGGTGAAAATGGCTCCTTGTACCGTATTCCTTACTTCATTCTATCTCCGGATCTGATTTCTGATATCCGAGGTAAGGTATCTCCTTCTTGGATCTGGATGCTTCGAATTTGTTGTGAATTTTTGGGATGTTTTTGAGAGGTTTTTGGGTATTTTTTAGGCTAAAATCGGAGTAGGGGTGTTAGGGAAGGAGTTGGGCTCCAAAATTAGGGTTTTGGGGAGGTTATGGAGGCTTTTTCACCTACTTTTTCTAGGGTTTTTTCTTTGATACGAAAATAGGGTGTGGAGGCTCCTATTTATAAAGTTTTTAGAAGCATTTAGGGTTTGATTAGGGTTTCTTTTTAGGGTTTTAATTAGGGTTTTGACTTAGTCTTTAGGGTTTTAGGGTTTTGACTTTAGTCTTATGAGATTGACTTGATTAGTTTTAGATTAGGGTTTGGATTTAGGGTTTTGACCTTAGTCTTATGAGATTGACTTGATTAGTTTAGATTAGGGTTTTGACCTTAGTCTTATGAGATTGACTCGATTAGTACCTTGACTTCAGTCTTGCTTGATTGACTTTAATTTTGACTTCAGTCTCATTTGATTGACTTTAATACCTTGACTTCAGTCTTGCTTGATTTACTTTTAATTTTTGGAGAACCCCCTTCTATTATATCTTTAATTCTTTGAACCCCCAAATGGAGGGGTCCTTAAAGAAATATCCCACGAACCCTCAACAATTTTGCCTGAGAGTCCAATTAATCGATTTTTTAGGTTCAACTTTTTAAATTAATTTCATTAATGTTTCACTTTAATTATTTAATGTTTTATTTATTAATTTCGAATTTTTTAATTATGAAAATTGTGAAATTACCGTTTTGCCCTCGGAGAGGATTTTTTACGTTTTAAGTCGTTTTTCAATGTTCCAGGATGTTTTGGAATCAGTTTTTCGTAAGGAATTCAATGGGAATGTTGGTTTTTGTCATTTATGAAGTTTTTGTATGAAATGATCGTGAACTTTATGAGGGGTATTTTCGTAATTTTGTCAAATTTTGTGAAAATTGGCGAAGTGGTTTACTTGGTTTCGATTTGTTGTTTTATGTGTTTGAACGGATTTTCCTAAGCGTAATGTAGGCTCTAAGGTTGTTTTGAGGTTAGGGGTATTTTGATAATTTAATCATTTTTAGTGATTTTTATCGTGAAGCTTCTTTTTGATTTGCAAGATGATGATTTCTATGTTTCTAGGGTCGTATTTTCCTAGCGTATCGTGGTTTCTAAGTTTTGTCAGTTCGAGATACCTCATCCGGATTTCTGAAACATATCTGGTAACAAAATAAAGCATTGGAATAAACATCCATCATTGGGAACTTTTGCGATCGGGTTGACGAGTTGATTAATCAGGCGGATGCAAAAATGGGGTGTCTACAGTTTCTTATTTTGAGGCTACTTCGCATGGTGTATGGCTTAAGAGTTTTATATCTGGGCTTAGAATTATGGATTCTATCTCTAGGCCATTGAGAATCGACAATTCAGCTACTGTTTTCATAGCTAAGAATAACAAAAGTGGAAGTCGAAGTAAACACATCGACATTAAGTATTTAGTCATAAGGGAACGTGTTAAAAAAAAGAAAGTGGTCATTGAGCACGTTAGCACTGAATTGATGATCGCTGATCCTTTGAGTAAAGGCATGCCACCGTTGAAATTCAAAGATCATGTAGTGAATATGGGACTTGGTTCCATTATGTAGTTTTTCATTGTATGTACAATGTTATTTAATGAAACTCTTCTAATTGTAATGTTTCTCATATTTATGTGCACCTTAATTTATTTTGAGAAACTTCATTTGTGTTGGACCAGAATAAACATAGGGTTTATTCATTAAGAAATGTTACCACCTAAAGTATAATATTAAGAAATAAATACATTGTAATACATGGAAGATAATACTCGTCATTAGAGGACTTATCGCCGTGATTCATGTATTTATTACTTAAGACTGATTATCGATGGGTTCAAGATAAGACATTTGTACTGTGAACCAAGTGGGAGAATGTTAATTTATGATCTATCAAACCCACGAAACCCCCTTTTTCGGATTTATTTAGTAGCCCACAGTGTCTTTGATGACACGTTTCTTGAAGTTAAGAAACGTGACCCACGAATGGATCACGTTGTGGTAACCAACAGATCATGAATGAGTGCTTGATGGAAGCCTCATTCAAAGTTGGTTATTTAAGCTTGATTTTGGTCCCCAAACTCTACATTATCTTTTAATCTTCTTCAGTCTACACCATCTAACGTGAGTGTATCCGAGTTTGGAAGTACCAAATCGAGATCGACAGATCTGCAGCGTAAGAGGATCAAAATCAATGGCTGGAGGTATTTATTTATACGAATTTTGGGCAATTTCAGATTTGATTCTCTTGATTTTATTTCCGCATTTCTTTTGAGAATCAATATTTCAGATTTAGATTTAATCTAACAAAGAAATCACGCTGGATTTCCGTCACAATCTTCTTAACTTTTCCATCAAATCAAATATGATTTAGATATGGTTAAAGAAGAGGATCTCGATGGAGGGCTTTATGACGAGACTTTTCAATTAGACACCTCTTTTCCGTCCTTCGGAAAGGGATGTCTCATCGATCCTGACGTGGATCTCTTTTCCTAACATCCCGTTGTTTTGCTACGAGGAAGCCAATCTTCAGAGCTTGGCATCGGTTGTTGGTGAAGTTTTAGCCATTGATAGGGCTACCAATCATGGTACGCGTTTTAACAGGGCAAGAGTCTATGTGCTCCTTGACTTACTCAAAGATAATCCCAAGAGAATACGTATAACTCATGGGCAAGTTGGAATTTGGCAACAAATTTCTTATGAATCAACCCCTTACTATTGCACCAATTGCTTCAAGCTTGGCTACCATAATAACAATTGCAGAACTAAAGAAAGCATCTCAAAGTAGCTGCCCCAGGCGATATTGTAGTAGAGAAGAAAAATAATAAAGTTGTAGGGAAGGAATACAGAGAGGAAACAAAGATTAGTGGAATAGAAGTTGACAGGCCTAATAGACCTTTGGTTATCAAGGATAGGCCAACACAGAAGGAGCCTATGCAGTGTTCCTGGCAAAGGTAAAGCACCTATACTACCTCAGACTTCGGTTGAAGATGATAGTGACATGGCAGACACTTAGGCTGATGTGGAGGATGGTGTAGACACCCCATTTTTGCACTCGCCTGATTAATCAACTCGTCAATTCGATCGCAACAGTTTCCAATGATGGATGTCTATTCCAATGCTTTTTTTGTTACCAGATATGTTTCAGAAATCCGGATGAGGTATCTTGAACTGACAAAACTTTAGAAACCACGCTACGCTAGGAAAATACGACCCAAGAAACATAGAAATCATCATCTCGCAAACCAAAAAGAAGCTTCACGAAAAAAAAACCACTAAAAATGACCAAATTACCAAAATACCCCTAACATCAAAACAGCCCTAGAACCTACGTTACGCTTAGGAAAACCCATTCAAAACACATAAAATAACAAATCGAAACCAAATAAACCACATCGCCAATTTTCACAAAATTCGACAAAATTACGAAAATACCCCTCATAAAATTCACGATCATTTGACACAAAAAATTTCATAAATGACAAAAACCAACATTTCCATTGAATTCCTTACGAAAAACTGATTCCAAAACATCCTGAAAACATTGAAAAACGACTTAAAACGTAAAAAATCCTCTTCGAGGGCAAAACGGTAATTTTACAACTTTAATAATTAAAAATTTTGAAATTAATAAACAAATCATAAAATAATGTAAAGTGAAATATTAAAGTCAATCAAGTAAGACTAAAGTCAAGATATTAAAAGTCAATCAAGAAATACTAAAGTCAAAGTATTAAAGTCAATCTCATTAGACTAAAGTCAAAACCCTAACCTAAACTAATCAAGTCAATCTCATAAGACTAAATTCAAAATCCTAAATCAAAACCCTAATCTAAACTAATCAAGTCAATCTCATAAGACTAAAGTCAAAATCCTAAATTAAAACCCTAAAAACTAAGTCCATCTCATAAGACCAAAGTCAAAACCCTAATTAAAACTCTAAAAGAAACCCTAATCAAACCCTGATGCTTCTAAAAAACTTTATAAAAAGGAGCCTCCACACCCTATTTTCGTATCAAAGAAAAAACCCTAGAAAAAGTAGGTGAAGAAGCCTTCACAACCTCTCCAAAACCCTAATTTTGGAGCCCCAACTCCTTACTTAACACCCCTACTTCGATTTTAGCCTAAAAAATACCCAGAAACCTTTCAAAAACACCCCCAAAATCCACAACAAATTCAAAGCACCTAGATCCAAGAAGGAGATACATTGCCTCGGAGATCAGAAATCAGATCCGGAGACAGAACGAAGTAAGGAGTACGGTACAAGGAGCAATTTCACCAGATCTGAGGGAACAGAACCTTTGCAGATCGAATGTAAGATTTTTGTTATTTTTTTATTTATTTAGGTTTTGTCATTAGCGATGTAGTCTTATTTGGGATAAGTAGAGACCGGCATTGGCCGGGCGGGGTTGGTGCCTAACACCTTCCAACCCCATAATATGATCCCCGGATTCAGTTTTTCTGTAGTAGATTAGTTTTTTTATCCGTTTTAGAGTTAGTTTGGTTCCTAGACCATAATAACTAGGTGGCGACTCCCAAACCTCAAGGGTCAAAAGCGGATCCGCGCACCCCGCGGATCGAGGGCGCTTTTAGATGGAGAGGCTTCTAAAGTCATAGTGGCTATTGACGTGGCATCTGAGGTGGAACCAATGCTGGGTACATCTTTTGAATTTCAAATTCAAAAGGAATCGATGCTTATAGCTAGTCCTATTCCGACGCCAACTACTACACCCATTATCCCAATCTCAGTTGAAGTGGTGGAGCCAAATATGGAACCTTTTCCCGTGCCTAAGGATCAGGATAGGAAAATTCTAATCTAAAAGAGGGAGATATTAACGAGAATGACTCGGGGAATTCTTCTACATTACAACAATCCACCCCAAGATACGGCTTTTTATCAGCTATTTTGGAAAGTATGCGAGTTGAGAAAAATCTACTGATTGATGGCATACAGCCGTTAGATCTTGATCTACAAATTCTCCCTAATAACACTATAGTTGAAGAATCATCTCAAGAGGATGAAATTAATTTTTCATCTAGCAATTCTAAAGTGCTAGATTCGTCTGATCAAGGTAGTGATTGAGCAAAACAATTAAGGATTTGCAAGCTTCGATCATGGTCTAATCTGGGTCCTCCTAAACAGACCAGATAAAAAAAAACATCTAAATCAGGTATTCCTTATGTCAGCTCTTATTTGGAATATTAGAGGAATCCAGAATTCCTCATCCCTTTTAAGACTAAAAAACTTGTTGCAATCCGTTAACCCTTCGCTCTTAGTTGTTCTGGAACCGATGTCTGGGAAGAAATCTAACCTTCAGAAGTTGCAAAAAGTTCTTCCAGCACGAGTTGTTGTTTCAAATGATATGGATAATAATTTGGTATCAATGGGTGATCGTTCGAAGTTTAAAGTGTTGAACCTATCTGTAGACACCCCATTTTTGCACTCGCCTGATTAATCAACTCGTCAACCCGATCGCAATGATTCTCAATGATGGATGTGTATTCCATTGCTTTATTTTGTTACCAGATGTGTTTCAGAAATCCGAATGAGGTATCTCGAACTGACAAAACCTTAGAAACCATGCTACGCTAGGAAAATACGACTCTGGAAACATAGAAATCATCATCTTGCAAACGAAAAGAAGCTTCACGATAAAAATCGCTAAAAATTGACCAAATTATCAAAATACCCCTAACATCAAAACAACCCTAGAACCTACGTTACGATTAGGAAAACTCATTCAAACACATAAGACAACAAATCGAAATCAAATAAATCATTTTGCCAATTTTAACAGAATTTAACAAAATTACGAAAATGCCCCTCATAAAGTTCACGATCATTTCACACAAAAAACTTCATAAATGACACAAACCAATAGTTCCATTGAATTCCTTACAAAAAATCGATTCTAAAACATCCTAGAACATTAAAAACCGACTTAAAACGTGAAAAGTCATCTCCGGGGGCAAAATGGTAATTTCACAATTTTCATAATTCAAAATTTTGAAATTAATAAATAAAACATTAAATAATTAAAGTGAAACATTAATGAAATTAATTTAAAATTTTGAATTAAAAAAATCGATCAATCGGACTTTCAAGTAAAATTGTTGAGGGTTCGTGAGATATTTCTTTAAGGACCCCTCCATTTGGGGGTCCAAAGAATTAAAGATATAATAGAGGGGGGTGCTCCAAAAATTTAAAGTCAATCAAGCAAGACTAAAGTCAAGGTATTAAAGTCAATCAAGCAAGACTAAAGTCAAAATTAAAGTCAATTAAGCAAGACTAAAGTCAAGATATTAAAAGTCAATCAATTAAGACTAAAGTCAAAATATTAAAAGTCAAACAAATAAGACCAGAAGTCAAAATCATAATAGAGTTCTAATTAAATAATAACTCTATCTAATAGAGTTTTAATTAAAACACAACTCCACCTAAAACAATTCTAATTAAAACACAACTCTACCTAAAACAATTCTAACTAAAACACAACTCTAATTAAAAGAACTCTAATTAAACACTAACTCTATCTAAATCAACCCCTAAAAATTCTATAAATAGGGGTGCTCACACCCTATTTTCGTAAAAAAATAAAAAACCTTAAGAGAAATAGGTCAAAAAGTCCCCCTAGCCTTCTATAAATCCTAGTTTTGAAGCCCCAACTCCTTACCTAACACCCATACTTCAATTTTAGCAAAAAAAACACCTAAAAGCCCTTCAAAAACACCCCAAAATCCATAAACAAATCCGAAGAATCCAGATCTAAGGAAGGGATACCTTGTCTCGGAGATCGAAAATCAAATCCGGAGACAGAACGAAGCAAGGAGTACGGTACAAGGAGCGATTTTTGTCGGATCTGAGGGAACAAAGTCTTTGCTATCGGAAAGGTATAACTTCTTATTTTTTATTTTATTATTATCTAGGTTTTCTAGCAATGTAACCTATTTGGGAAGTTAGTAGAGACCGGCTTTGGCCGGGCGGGATTGGTGCCTAAAACCTTCCAACCCCGTAACATGATCCCCGAATTCAGTTTTTTTTCTGTTATAGATTAGTTTTTTTATCCGTTTAGAGTCATTGATCGGTTCCTAGACCGTAATAATTAGGTGGTGACTCCCAAACCTCAAGGGTCAAAAACGGATCCGCGCACCCCGCGGATCGAGGGCGCTTTTAGTGGCGACTCCGCTGGGGACCTTTGAGGATCAGACTTGAAAAACCCCAAGTATGGGAACATTGCCAATGGCCTAGTTTTATTTATTTATTTAATTTTAGTTAGTTTCTTTTTATTATTTGTTTATCGATTTTTTTTATATACTTGTTGGTGCAATCATTAATTATTCGGTTCGATTTTGAGTGCGTTGATTTGGTATATTGTTTTTGTGGTTCAATCGAAAGATACTTAGGGTGACCCTAAATGGTGAAGGATTTCAAGAAATCAGTTTGTTCAAGATGGATTGATGATTGTTAAAACATGGAGGTTGTCGGTTTTTTTCGTTTTTTTTAAATAAGATTCTTTTTATTTTTTTCTTTCTTTAAGCGTATGGTGATCTATCCTTTGATAGTTATTTAAAAAAAAAAAAAGAGGGGCTTATATGTGTTAATTTTTTAATGTGCTGTTGAGGGGCAACATTGTTTTATAAAAAAAAATAATAACAAAGAATTTTTTTTAATGTGCTGCTAAAGAGCAGCAACGTTTTTTTTTTAAAAAAAAGGGGGCTGATTTGTGTTAATTTTTTTTTTTTTTATGTGCTGTTGAGGGGCAGCAATGTTTTATAAAAAAAAAAACTTTTGTTTGTGCTGTTATAAGAGCTGGTGTGCAATTAAAAAAATTGGTTTTTATTTTTTCCATCTTCTTCTTCAATAAGAAGAGAAGAAGACAGCAGAGAGAAACGTTGTCTCTTTCCTCTCTCTCTCTCATGAATATCTTCTCACTATAGTCCCTCTTCCCCTTCTTTTTCCTCCTCTTCGTCTCTCTCTATCTCTTCTTCTTCTTCAATCGCAGATCTTCAAACCATGAACCCTTAAAAACCTTCAATGATCTCAAGAAACCCTCCCAATTTCGTGCGTCTTGCTCTATTTACACTCAAGGATCTTCTTCTCGAAGGAGTTTCGTCGTTAAGGCTAGTGGTGAGTTTCCTTTGATTGGACATAAGGCACCCGATTTTGAAGCTGAAGCAGTTTTTGATTAGGAGCTCGTAAAGGTGAAGCTGTCTGACTACATCGGCAAGGAATACTTTAAAAAAAAAATTTCTACTCACTGGATTTCACATTCGTTTGCCCCACTGAGATTACTGGTTTCAATGATCGGTATTCAGATTTTGTGAATTTAAATACAGAAACATTGGGCATTTCCATTCACAGTGTGTTCCCACACCTTGCGTGGGTCCAAACAGAAAGAAAGTCAGGCGGTTAAAGTGTCCATTAGTTTCTAATGTGACCAAATCAATTTCAAAATCTCGTGTTGTTTTGATTCCCAATCCGGGGCATTGCATCGAGACGACTTTTCATCATTGATAAGGAAGGAATTATTCAACACTCCACCATTATCATCATCAGCATTAAACTCTACATAAAAAAAAGAATTAAAACAATGGACGGCAGTGATTTAATCACGTTGTAGGTTTTTTTTTTATTGTTGCTTTTGAAGTGAGTGTTTGATGCCTACTGATGATTCATGATAGGCATATTTTAGTTTCTATTTTGCTAAAAAAATAAAAATAAAAGAGAATTTCCCTTTTTTTTTTTAAACAAAAAAATTGTGTGAGTTGGCTGTTGTTGTGGCAGCAACATATGAGCTGTGTGCGAGTTGTGTTGGGGTAGTGAGAAAAAAAAAAGCAAGTTGTGTGTGCTTGCACCAACCATGTCAAAAAGAGAACTTGCTAATAAGCCCTCCTTGATGTTAAGAAGAGATTTTTTTATTGGCACACCAATTTTTACTCATAGCATTGCATCAAGACTTTGCTTTTGATTCCAAAAGTGTAGTTGGTGTGGTAATAATTTTTTGTTGGGCTGCATTTTTGTTTAATTTTTTTTTTTTTTTTCTAAATTTTTTTTTATTTTTAAAATTGATTTATTTAAAATAAAGGAGAGAATGATTTTGGGGTTCTTTGAAAGTTCTTATTAACACATCAATTCTCTACTTGTAATACACCGATTCACTTGTAATCAACTATATATATATTTTCAAAAAGATTGGTGCATTGTAAGTAAACAATTAGTATGCTAATAATATCTCTCAATTTTTTATCTCAATTGTTGTAAGGGACACAACCCTCTCTCTCTAAGGAGAATAATTTATTTTTATTTTTATTGTTACATCAATTTTATCTATAACACACCATCGGTATTTATTTGATTGCAAACATAGAAATTGGTGTGACAATAATAAAAAAAGGGGGAATTTCTATTATTTGAAAAAATCAATTTGTAAAAATATAAAAAAAAAATTTGATAACTCCTAATTTCTACCACTATCTACCCTCAATTCAATAATCATTGAAATCCTGATTTGTTTGGGGCCACTCAAAATAACTTTCGATTGGATCTTAAAAATTATAAAAATTATGTCTATTGCAATGTTTGGGTTTGATCAATTATTCTATGCCATGCTCATTAATTGATTTGCCATTGATCTTGATTAGATATATAGTTGATAAGTTTATTTGTGATTTTGATAATGTTATTGGATTGGTACTTATTTTGGTTAATATTTATGTGAAATCCAATGTATGATGATATGATCAGGCCCATGGGCCCATGTTGTTTGGAAAAGGCCCCGGGCACACCCCAACCTGCTTGGCACACACCACATGCACGTTTACTGTTTTGCACACTTACACGTCCTATACAGCCAACGCGGCACTAGTGCGTGGTCCGGTCTCTTCGGAGATGCGAAGTCATTTATGAAAATCACAACTCCAGTCACGTACCTTATGGTATATCAAACTGGGGCATCAACACCGTCTGATCAGGTGATTTTGAGAGGTATATTAATGTACTCAGGCTGGAGCGACCTGAGCCTTTGACCTATTGTAAGCCACACAGTCACATGTCCTGATTGCCAACGTAGTACTAGTACGTGGTCGATCCCCTTCGTGGGATGCCAAACCATTTATGAAAGCTACAACTCTTGACTCGTACCTATAGGTATGTAAAAGATAATCTAAGTATATCAATTGCACTTCTTGGTCAAAATCGGTGCCTAAGCGAGATCTTGCCCCGCTGTACCCTACTGTACGAGGGGGATAGACTACGTCTATTCTAGACGAGAGCTATTTAAGTGGGCCCTTGCTTAGCATCGTGCGCCACCTCTCAACTGGATATCAAACTGGCTATTTTTGGCTTCAGAGAAGTGAGTTGAGGTTTTAGATTATCACCTATACGGTATATTAAACCAAGTCACCACGTATCGAGAGGTATATAGGTGTGCTTGGGCAAGGGTGGCCAGATAAAAGTGCATTGCACATAGTAAGCCTAGAGTCTAGAAACCTTCCCTGTAAGTCACAACTCGAACTTATCGTGGGTGTTCCCGGGTTGCTCTATTTAATCCAACCAAAAGGTAAGTGGGTGGACTGGTTCACACCGCTCCAATCAAACCCGCAATATCGGTCCAACCCAATAAACTTAATTGATGAGACATACTGGTTAATATCAAGTTAAACCAATTAGCCACATTGGTAAATGGATCTTATGGATCAACAGATGAACCGGTTGAACTAATTGGCTTAAATATTAGATGAAATGATGCAAGTAGAATATTCAGATCCATTGGGTCGAACCGGCCCAAACTCAAATGGGTACATAGTCCCAATCACCTTGCATCAGCCAGTTTAATTCAATGGACTGAATATTTCATACTTAACAAGATCAGTAAATCATATTCATGTAATATTTCTTGACCGAAATATTTCATTGGCTAGAGATTTTGAATCTAGGGGTTAACTTAACCCATGCTATCAAGAGAAACCTCTTTTTATTAAAAGTCTACTCTAGGATCCATAACTGGTAATCCACCTTTGATGAGATTTTCAGGATTATCATTGCGCCCAAACTCAAGCATCCACCTCCTAGTTGGAGTCGTAAGTCTAGTCGGTTAGAACGAACCACAGTACCAAGTCAACAAGCAGAGATGGCTTCAGAATCTGAGCTCACAGAGATCCGAAAAATCTTGGCAGCCTTTGCCAATGATATCAACAGTATAAAAGGCAAAGTGGAAGTGTTAGAACAGACCTCGGAATCGACGGGTAATCCTCTAGATGACCCAAAAGGAAAAAAGGTAGAAGAGAAACGTCCACGTGAAGTCTTCAAACTCGATGGAGACGAAGAATATGCTGATGAGAATCTGGCATTATCTAACAGAATGTCTCAATTGGAGTTAGCTATGAAAAGTATAAAGGGTATTAATGAAATTGCAGCAAGCATTGAAGCTCTGAACCGTATTCCTATAATTCATTTGCCAGAGAAGTTTGTGATGCCTGAAATGGACAAATTCAGTGGGGTAGGTTGTGCAAAAACACATCTTAAAGTGTATCTTACTAACATGCGCACTATGGGGCTTAGTGACGAACATATGACATTATTGTTTCAACGAACTCTGTCAGGATCAGCTCTACGATAGCTGATGTCTCAAGATCCAGCTACAGTAGGTACATGGGAGAATATGTCAAAAGCTTTCTAGCATCAGTACAAATACAGTACCAAAATTGAAACTTCAAGAAGGGATTTGGAGTCAACTAAACAGAAGAATGGGAAAACATTTACTGACTTCATCGGTCGTTGGAGGGCCAAGGCTGTACAAATGTGGGATAGACCTTCAGAGAAAGAGCAAGTGGCTATTATCTTAAAAAATCTCTCACAAGGGTATGCCCGACATCTAGTCTCCCAATACCTTCCTACATTCGAGTCTCTATTGCAAGCTGGTAGCCAATTGGAAGATACTTTCGCTTTCGGAATCCTTTCCAATCCTTCGGACAACAAGTTCAAAAAGCCTTTCACCAATTTCAAGTCTAGCGCTGATCACGCCTATGTAGCTCATACGTCTACTACACCCATCCAATCTACTATCTTGCCTAGTAACCAAGTTAACCTTAGTCAACCTCGACCACGTAGAAAATTTACCAATCTTGGTATGCCTTTGAGCATTGTCTTTTAGAAACTATTAAGTAAAGGGCTCATTGCACCTCTCCAACCTCGACTTTTACCAAATCCACTCCCCACTTCTCACAATCCCAACCTATTTTGTGATTTTTACCAAAATTCCGGTCATCTCACTGATCGTTGCGTTGCTCTTCGTCATACAGTTCAAGACCTCATTGACGCCAAAAAAGTTACTGTCCCTGCCCTTGAGCAGTCAAATATTACTACCAACCCTCTACCCATTTACCAATGTTCTCAGACTTTGAACATGGTATCCAATACTCAACTCTCGTTTGACCCAATCCTTTTCATCCGATCAGTTAATCATAAACCTCCTAGCCCCCTCTTACCAGAGTGATGGTTCCTAATGAGGTTTTCACCACTAAACGCAGTCTTGGCCAAGAGAGAAGAAGTAAGTCTTCACATCTAACCTAATACTATGATCATGGACCATCGTTTCATGAATGTATTACATACGTGTACACATGTTTAAAAACAAATTAATAGTTGAAATTGCAGATAGAAATAAGAGAGGGACATTACACAAACAAACATGAGCCAAAAATGATCTACATGAGCCAAAAATCTGTAGACTAAAGTCCAAGCGTAGTGTGGCAATGGATCCACGATCAACCCCAACATCATTAAACCTATAACAAGTACATGTCAAATTAAATCCTAGCCAAGGCATCTAGAAAAATTATCTACATGAACAAAAAATTGATCGTCTAGACTCCGAGCATAGTGTGACAATGGATTTAGAGGATTATCCGAATATCTAACTCAATCCACGATTTTCAATGAGTAACAAAAATTTTATGGTGCCACATCTAAAGCAATACAACTAAGTGGGGACACAACCTTCACTACAAAAATGATAGGCTTTTAAGGCGCTTTTATTCGGCGATTTTGTGAAGTGCCAGCGATAAAACAATGTTAGGGGCGTTTTTAAAGAAAGGGCCACCACAGAGTTGCATACAACATCATTTTTCAAACACGCCTCCATTGGAGAACCAGAGGCAGATTATTCATGGCGGTTCTATGAAACAGTCCCAAAATACAGATCCATTGGAGGCGATGTTACGAAAACCACCTGTGAAGAACGGCGATTAGGGGTAGTTTCGTTGGAAACGCCTGTGAAGAACGACGAGCATCTGATGAATGGGAGGCATTTCCGTTGGAAACGCCTTTGAAGAAAGAAGAAACGAAACCCTAAATCGATTAAAATCATGATTTTAATGGCAAAAATCGATGGCGAGTTTGTGAATCGGCCAAACAAAACCTAAATCGAGGCTCCTTCTTCCAAAATGTAGTGAAGAATCGAGGCATTTTCAATTTGGCACCTTCATGGTCTCCATTTTGGCGGTAAGTTCTTTGTTTCCTCTTCTCCTCTCTCCATGCATGAGATGTGTACAACTAAAGGTTAGAAGGAGTCTTCTCATCTCCCAATTTTGACACAAATATTCCTCTTATCATAAAACTTTTAAGGACTTCTCATGTCACCATGTTGGTTGTTTGGCTACGTATCTATAACTGACACTTACATCCTTGGTATCCTTGATCATAGATAGCTTACTGTAATGGAACACATTGTTTTGTAAACATCCTTGAGAACATCACCCCCCCCCCCCAACACACACACACACACACACACACACACACAAGACACCACCACTTTTTTTTTTGTATTCCTTGAGAGCATTAACTTTAACTCCCCCACACCCCGCCACCACCATGGTTTTATATATATGTGTGGATTAGGATCCGTATACACATAAAGCTACTCATAAAGCTACAACGCGTTTTGTCTTATATGGGCAAAAATGTTTGGAATGGGCTGATTTTTTGTTAGGATGATCTCTATGGTGAAGAGATCATCCTCGCCAAAAATCAGCCAATGATAAAACTTCTAGCCCCATGTTTATGAGTTGAAAAAGTTTAGACCGTCCAATGTTTGTAAACCATTTTTTATGGGGTTATAAGTTTTGGAATGAAATGATTTTTTGCAAGGATAATTCCCTCACCATAGAGATCATCCTCACAAAAAATCAGCCCATTCCGAACCTTTTTAACCATATAAGACAAAAATGTTGTAGCTTTATGAGTAGCTTTATGTGTCTACGGAACCCCACCCTATATATATATATATATGTTGGAGAGAGGTGTGGGGATGAAACTTTTTGGGATGTATGTTACTTGTGAACTCAATTGACTTGTAGGTGGTGGTATATTGAGGGGATAATAAGAGAAAAGCCATCTAATGCGGAAGAAACACGCCAGTTCATCAAAGGTTTGATCGATGGTTCCTTCCCTCTTTTATTAGAAAGCTTAGCTTGGTCTGATCTGATGGACACACACCCACGTGTTTTGTAGGCTATTCTGGTAGGCATGCAGCAACAGTGGGATCTGTGCTTGTTACCAACCTTAAGACTGGAACCAGAAGAGTTGGATATGATAAAGTTGAGGTACTATTTTCTCATATTGTGATCTCTTCTCTAAAGTGCACCCTTGTCCAAATAGAGACAAAAATTTGTTTCTTTTTAGCGTTGTCAACAAATCTTCGAGAGAAATATCTATGTTTTCACTGTATGTTGTAGTAGCAGCTAAGGTAGATCAAATTTTTTTAACTACAACCTTGTGATACAAGAACAAAATATGCAAGTTGGAATTATTAGATAAGAGGAAATGCATGATATTTTTGGTCAAACATCATCGCATCATGAAACTAGGGCCTGGTGCATCTTGCGAAGAGAAATTCTCATCAATACTACTAGACATTGCACCCATGTGGTGCCCACAGTTCAACAGATCCCTTTTAGGGACACTCAGTTCAGAACTCAATCCATTAGCTCAGTCTTGAGCACACTCAAAGAAATATTTTGAACTCCTTGAGGAAAAAATAAGATAATTTCTATTGCTACACCAACTTTTGCTTACACCACCCCAAGATGTGTGCTAATTCTTTGGTGATTTACACATGAATGGGGGAGATGTTAGCAAAATTTAGCGTGACAATAGAATATCTAAAAAATAAACTATGAATCATATACTTGAATGAGGTCAATATTTGGTGCAGAAGATCTTCGTGGGATAGTTAGTACTAACCTCGCCATTTCAGGAATGCCCCGGGCTTCCTCTCACTGAATAGATTAAGTCAGTTATTTTAATTTCGCATCAAGTGGTAATGTTAGTGTCTAAAGCTTTGATTCTTTGAAGTTTAGTATTTGAAATATTTTCTTGTGAAGCCTGTCATTATTCATTTATATTGGGGAAGTTTATAAATTCCTTAATGAGACTTTACAAGTAAATTTTGAGAGAGTGATATTTTTTGTTGTGATGTTGTGCAGGTTTATTTCCATGACATACCAGATGAGATCATTGATAGCCTTGTAAAAGCTGGAAGAAATATTAATAACAATGTTTTCTCACTTGGTTGTTATTGCTTCATTTATGAGCATACTGGTTTGATGATTTTGTTTTAATTTATTCAGATCGATGAGGGACTTGTACTCAATGTTGCTGGGGGCCTAATACTTGAACATCCATCAACATTACCTTTTGTTGAAGTAGTTGTTAGTTCTAACTCTTCTCAATGTGATTATGTAACTAATGATTTTCAAATGCATATTTATTAGAAAAAACATGGTGGTGTCAAGGATCATGGATTTGCATGGCCCACTGATTGATCAATCTAGACCATTCTATTGGTGGGGCCCTTGGGCAATCACCCCAAAAATTCTGAATCTGATGATCCTAACATCTGAGGCATGGGTTCTTCTCATGATAGATATCGTTTTGGGGTTATGGCCCATACAAGAAATGGCTGACAGAATTTTCATAAAAGAGTGATGATTTAATTTCATGTTACTCCACATTCCCCATGTATTTTTTTGCTCATGAACCGATTTATGTTGCTATGTAGATAGGGGCAACGGATAGTGTTATGGGGCTTCCCAAGTCTCTTACAGAAAATATCATACAGGAGGTCCTCTAGCTTCTTCAATGGTTTGTTGTACCGTTTTCTCCATCTTGGCGTCGGTAATTACCCCATTTATCAATGTTTCGTGTTCTTCTCTGCACTTTTAGTTCAATCTTATTATTTGTTTCAGGTGGACTTGGGTTAGATAGATTCGAGTCATAAGTTGGCCATGGAATTGAGTATCACAAAAGATGATCATCCACGATCCAATTCTTATTGATTGTAACCATGGACTATAGTGACATCGCCACATAGATGGCACCCATATGGACCTTGACCCACCATTCAATACCTAATTGAAAAACAATCTATCAGACAGCTATTTGTCCTTGTAGAGGCAGCCAATTTGGAGCGTTTTCAAACTGAACCTTGATTTTGGCTGCCTTATTATAAGTTTTTGCTACACTTTGTTATTCTCTTGATGCATTCTACTTTTTGGGGGTTTGAGCATTATTGACAAGATTACATAGACAGTAAAAATGTGAAATTTGTGGGTGTTTTAGATATACCTCTCCACATTTTAGTGAATATTTGAGATACCATTGTGTTTTCAAACTGATGACATATAATCCCTATACCTTGGTCTTTTTTAGAGAGACATAAAAAATAACTTAAATGGCCTCATCTTCAACTTGTAGCTAAACTCCACCATGTTTCCTCCAAAAGGTTGACATTCTAGAGGTGAAAATTTTATTTCCTTGATTTTTCTTCCCAAAACAAGTCATTTCAATCTCTTGCTCGCTCGTCTTCATACATGAGATTCTAGCTACTTCAAACCTCAACCTCAACAATAAGACATAATTTTAGGGTAAGTAGAAGATGATGGGTTTTGGGTAGGTTTTCTACAAGAGGGTATGAGAAGGTTGAAAAATGAAGGATTGAAGATGAAGTTAAAAATAATTTATTGGAGGTTGAAGACTACTTGTTTTAGAAAGTAATTATTCAGGTGGTAAATTTCTTTGTGGTACCATTGTTTGTTATGTGTTGTAACTTGTAAGATTATACCCATTATGGATTTTGTTCTTCGTTAATGTTTGTTTCTTGCCTAGGGAAGGTGTGAATTTACTGGTGCAAATCTTCGTGGAGCGAATTTAACTGGAGCTAATCTTCAAAGTGCAAATCTACAAGGTGACCTGCAATTTTTTTTTTTTTTCCTTAAAAAAAATTAAATTACCATTACCAATTTTTTTTTTTTTATAACTATAGGTAGTGTATTAATGAATTTTCATTGAGTACTCTTTAATGCATGAACAATCCACTTAACAACTTGAAATGCAGCTAAGGTAGAAAATATGGACTAGAAGAGATGATATTCATGTACAAATTATTAGGTTTTAAAATACTATCGATCAATGTTTGAGTTACTTATTTTGTTTATAATTCATAGAGTTGCCTCTTTTTTTATAGTGAAAATATTCGTAAATGCGTACTTTATTTTTTAATTTCGCAAGTGCATGTTAGGTAAATTGTAGTTTATGTGGTGGAGACCTCCACACAACACATTTACAGGTTTTGGCATCGTTTTATAAACATGTGATAAGTGAAATGTGGGGTGTTAATAGTAGCTCTTTTTTTAAAATATAATTGCAGATTTTATTTTGGAATGAATATTTTATTAAATTTTTATTACAACATTAGAGGCGGTTTTGAACTGCCTCTAATGTTGTTTTTTTTTTTTTTAACTAAATTTATTATTAGGGGCGGTTTTTAAACTGCCTCTAAAGTATAAGAACCGCCCTTAAATCATAGTCTTTAGAGGCGGTTTTAAAACTGCCCTTAAATCATTATTATTAGAGGCGGTTTTCAAATAGCCTCTAAAATATAATAACCACCCTTAAATCATATTCTTTAGAGGCGGTTTTTAAACTGCCATTAAATTATTATTATTAGAGGCGGTTTTCAAATAGCCTCTAAAAATATAAAAAACGCACTTAAATCATTATTTAGAGGCGGTTTTAGAACTGCCCTTAGTTGGCCATTAAAAGGAATCAGCAACTCCACTATAGTGGGCGGTTTGACTAAACCGCCCTTAAATATATTGGAGGCGGTTTAGTCGAAATTGGTGGCGGTTTAAAACCGCCTCTAAATACCTCATATTTTGTAGTGCTTAGTGGTATGTTTGAAGTACCCAATGAGCTATACAATTATAAATAATAAAATTCTAGCCTTATGTACTATTCACTGTATTGAATACAATGTTACCACCTTATAAAACCTCTACATGATTTCAAATTAAACAATGAATATCAACACCTCAATAGACTATTTTCTAGACTTGAAAAGAATAGCCAATGAATGAATTGAAGGTAGAACTCTATGCAATCCAATATACAATAGGTGGTCATCTAAGCTAGTATACCGATAAATCTTAATTCAAAATGAATCATCAAATTAACATTATCAAGTTTTTGGCTCCCGAATAGCCAACTGCCTAATTAATTCTTTATAACGTACTCTATTTTTCTTAGACAAATAAGTCAACAGCCATTGACTTTTTCCCAGCATTTTCCGTAGACCTCTTGAGATAAATAGTCTTTTCTGGTCAATTGCAAATGTGAAGTAAGTGTTCGTATCTTATTGGAGAAATTGAATATTTGAAATTCAACAAAAACCTTTTTTTTTTTTTTTTTTTCTTCTTGCGAAATGACTGAGATTACTGCGCTCTTCAAGTGTGCTTGTTCCCTACTTCTTCCTTACTATAATGAGAAGAAAAAAGAAGGCGTTAAGAGACCCTCCTGGCCCAACCCTAGACACTCTACGATCCTTTTTCAAACCTGCTCCCATTTCGAGTCAAGAGATAGATAAAAAGACACATCCCATTGCACCGATCGGGGGCATTCATTGTGATCAAGGGGATCCAAGAAGTAAGTATCACACCTTTTTATTTTTTATTTTTTTATCAATAATAATAAAATAGTCCTACAAACAGAATAAATCACTTTTCATTGTTAAGGAAAAATAGGTTGTTACAGGCATTACCAATGCTAAACTAAGGATTTGCAACGGAGAAAGAGGCTCATGTTTATAAGGGATCCCATCTCTATTTGGCAATAAATGTAGAGCATATTTGACAATCTTGATCAATTTGTTTAGCAACATTTGTGACCCCACATGTTGTAACACCATATCAACTACCTTTGAAGCTCATTACAAAAAATAACTCACTAAAATATATGTGTATGTAAACAGGAGGAGAGAGAGAGAGAGAGAGAGGACAACCATTTGTTGCTAAGCCGAAAATCATAACTCCATATTAACCCTACGTAATGATACACTTGTCGAAATCCTTTACTAAATTGAAGAAAAGAACAATAGGGGATAAAATAACACAACCAGCTAGATAAAAGAATAATTGGCATAAAAATATAATCGTAGGGAGAGTCCAACCAAACACTACAAACTATAACAATAAAGCCTAACTGCAATTCTATAAATATCCATAAAACAAAAAGTTAGGAAGAAAGATAGAAAAATCAAACATTATAGTCCTTGCATAAAAAATAAAATAAAATCAGAGTTATTAATTGAAATTTCATAGGCTCTACAAACAAAGTTTGTAATGAAAATCCTCCACCCAAGAAAAAATAAACTATAGGATAAAAGGCCAACAGATAATTTCCAAAACAATCCATAAATTATAAAAATGTAATCTAGAATTTTAGTCCCACATGTATCCCAAGAAAGAAGAATATAAAAACAAATAAAAAAAATACCCCCACAGAACAGAAAATAGAAACAATTTCCAAATAAATGAACTTCATGCACTAAGGAAGTAGATCTTATAATTGCAATCCTACATAGACCCATTACACATGACTTCCATTAAAAAACAACAAAGGTGAGTCATCCCATAAATCTACCAAATAAACAACACAAAACCATAGGATAGTAAATCACAATAATTGTATCTCTTGCATTGTTTAATTATAAAAAATTGAATTCCTAATATAAAGGAGATTGGATTAAAACATCCATAATAAATTTTCTCAAACTATCTGTGCGGTCAAAATCTGGTGAATGGTGTTGATGGATTCTGCCTCACTAATCCAAAGTCGTTCCAATCACCTCCTACTTCGTGTCGGCGTGGTACCTATCAAAATCACTCCAACGCTCAAGTGAAAGAAGTAGAGGAATAATCTAAAAAACTGGTTAGACCTCTAATCCGCCAAAAGATTCATTCTTCTGTGCTAATTGTGTTATTTATATCCTTTCTACGAATCTGGGTTTCCCCCTCTCACGGGCGGTGATCCCGGAGAATTATCTAATTCTATAAATCCACAAATGGAATAAGGATCTTCTGAATTGGTTATGCTATACTAGGGAGATCTCCTCCGAGATCTCTGAGCTTAACGTGTCATATCAGGATTACAGGTTTTTTTTAACTAGGTTTGTCCTATTTGGTAGACCAGATCTTAATTAGTATTGTGCTACCCTTCTAGCCAGGTTAGGGAAATCTCTGTTTTAACCTACTTTGTTGCTGGGTAGCGCCTATATACTGATTTGTGCATGGTACCACTTAATTGACTTGGACCCGTGTACGGCTTAGATAATTACACAATTATTTCCCTCTACAATTATCCCCTCTCAAGGAGACGCGAAGTCACTTCGTCTTCTCAAGACACATAACATCTTTCTCATTAGCTGCCTTGATTATTTATAATTACTTCTGCCCTTAATAAATCAACGCATTTAATGCAACATCGTTTCAAATCATCTTTAATGGCTATGACAGATCGATCTTCATTTATGTCCTTCCACATGCCCCACTATTATCAGTACTACCCCAAACTGTGACATTTAGGTTAGATTTAGGTTGTCCTCTCAGGTGTATGTACTCTTTTACTTATTCTTATAAATAGGAGACTTAGTGCTCATTCTATTTCTTACTATGTTATTGCTCTATGTGATTTCGTCTCTCTGCATTTTACGAAAAATTATTTCTCTATTTCTTTCTGCTTCACTACTATTCTTACTTCTTTCAGACTGAGGTAATCTTTTTTTTTTTTTTTACTATCTTTGTTAGTTGTATGGTAAGAGAATCAACAAAAAATGTATGTATATATGAGGGGTGTAGGGAGATGTTGCCGGATTTTGAACAAAGCACATAGATTCCATATGGATAACACATAGACAAATCAAGTTTCTATTTATACTTTTGGATATATATATATATATAGGGTCCCGTTCAGCAACAAACATTTTGGCAAAACATTTTTCAAAACATGGATTAGAGGTTTTGGAATGTGCTGATTTTTGGTAATGAGGATCTCCTCACCGTAGAGATCATCCTCACCAAAAATCAGCCCATTCCAAAATCTCTAACTCATGTTTTGAAAAATGTTTTGCCAAAATGTTTGTCAAAATTTTTGTTGCTGAACATTTCCCATATATATATATAGGGTCTCGTTCAGCAACAAACATTTTGGCAAAATATTTTTCAAAACATGGGTTAGAGGTTTTGGAATGGGCTGATTTTTGGTGAGGATGATCTCTACGGTGAGGAGATCATCCTCACCAAAAACCAGCCCATTCAAAAACTTCTAGCCCCAGTTTACAAGTTGAAAAATTGTGGACCGTCCATTGTTTGTAAACCATTTTTGATGGGGTTATAAGTTTTGGAATGGGCTGAGTTTTGGTGATGATGATCTCCTCACCGTAGAGATCATCCTCACTAAAAATCAGCCAATTCCAAAATCTTTAACCCATGTTTTGAAAAATGTTTTGCCAAAATGTTTGTTACCGAACATTTCCCATATATATATATAGGGTAGCATTCAATGGCTAGCTTTTTGGCAAAACATTTTTCAAAACATGAGTTAAAAGTTTTGGAATGGGCTGATTTTTGGTGAGAATGATCTCTACGGTGAGGAGATCATCCTCAGCAAAAATCAGCCCATTCCAAAACTTCTAACCCATGTTTACAAGTTGAAAAATCGTGGACCGTCCATTTTTTGTAAACTGTTTTTGATGGTGTTAGAAGTTTTGGAATGGGCTGATTTTTGGTGGAGATCATCATCACCAAAAATCAGCCCATTCCAAAACTTCTAACTCAAGTTTTGAAAAATATTTTGCCAAAAAGTTTGCTAAAAAGTTTGCCATTCAACGTGACCCATATATATATATATATATATATAGGTTTCTGTTTCTTTATATATATTTGTACAAGGCGTTGCCTCTAGCTAAAACAAAAAATATTTAAAATATATATATTTAGATATAATGTCAATTTTACTAAGACCGGCATTTTATATGTCAAATAACGTCAATGTAATTAAAAGTCGACGTTATATAAGTCATTTAATGTCGATTTTGGTAAAAGTGAGGTTGAATAAGAAAAAATAATTTAAAATAAATTTTTTTATTGGCTAACACTCAATCCCGGTACATAAAAAAATCGATGTGATTACTTAATATAAAGTCGGATTATTACCTTGAATTTAAGATGTCACTCGATTTAACGTCGATTTTTTAACCAACATTAGAGCCACATTAAAAGACAATAACATCGGTTATAAATCCAACATTATAGACCTTTTTTCCTACTAGTGTTTTTCTTCTCCACGTCATGCAGTTCATATCTACACATGCTTTGGCCCAATCCAGTCCACACGTGCAAGGACATGTTTAGATCCATAACGGGCACTCATTGCCTTTATATCTCCACATGATTTGGCCCAATCCGTCCCACAAGTGCAAGGGCGTGTTGAGTTTAGTTTCACATCAGACATGCATTATCTTGTTTCTCACCTTTTAAGTTCTTGGGCCTCTTCATTCATTGTCAATGGTTTTGAGTTGGACCCCAAAATTATCAACCATACATATTTAGAGAATTTTATGATCACAAATTGAAATTGAATCTTTAAATTTTTCTACTCACTTCCTTATGATGGGAAAGGGACAATATAACCTATGCTGGTGGAACCCTATACTGGGGACCTTTTGTTTTGTCAAATCTTTGTCCAAGAGGCTTAGTCAGTAAGCGAGAGCGTAACCGTGAGAGAGAGAGAGAGAGAGATTAGCTAAAAGATATGGTGGCAATATCGCTACTGTTTCTTCCCAAAAGTTGATTGACTACTTGATTTTTTTATTGTTTCATATATTAAAATCAATAAGAATAAAACAAGTAAAGATTTTCTTATAAAAAAAACTCCAGATGACTTTACCATATAAATAAAGGGTTGAAATTATGAATTTTAGGAAAAACAATCAAAGACTTAGAGACAAGAGATTGAAGATAAATTAATTTTGGATCATTTTTATTAATGTCTAATTTATGGTCAAGGGTGTCTCAAATATTAACAAAAACAAGGTGGGTATGTCTTCCTATACTTGTAATAAGGGTGAAAGATGGTTACTATAGAGATGCCAAATTAAGAAAGATGTTCTTTGGAGTTCGGATCAAGTTCCGATGAGTTAACTTGGACCTTCAACTAGTTGACTCGATTAATTTTGAGGTTACTGAGTATGTGAACTCCAATAGGGGCAGTCGAATTCAGAACTCATCAAATGAAATCGGAAAATTAAAATGTTAACTCAGCAACTCAATCTTAATTCAGTGTTCCTTCTTATATTTATCATGAAATACTTAATTTACAATTCAAATTTTCTAATAAAAAAATGTCCATACATCCATTCTATATATATGTGCATTATTGATTCATCCAAATGTCACATGGATAAAAAAAATCGTAAAACCTGCCAACCATGACACAAGATTCTAAACCCTACCTATCAACCAATTACTTTCGATAGGAACCATTGATAGTTGAATCAAAATTTTCCTATTAACCTAATAGCCAGCCAAAATTCTTTGATTAGTATGTTTATGGTCTTATACACTATAGATAGGTCTTGTATCTAGACTTTTCACTTTATTAGGTAGTAAGTTGGTCATACTTCTCTTTCAACTTGAATTGTTTTTTTTTGCTTAGTAAACAACTCTGTTTTGTATAATGAAAATGAACTTTTGTTTCATTTACGCCACCTTTTATCCTAAATTCCATGTATACTATAAATAAATGACAGCGACATTATTTAGAATAATTTTAAAATTTATCGAGATACTGACCATTTGACCATTATTCCTAAAGTTGGCTAAAGTTTTACTCTATTGAGACTGTCACGTACCCACGTGTCTATTATCTTCTTCTTTTCTAAAATAATTATGTCTTTGCTCATATTTTTAAAATTTCTTTAAGTTTTCGATAAAATTGTACTTAAAATAAAACAATCCCCGAGGTGGTTAAAATGATACCCAATTTAAATTATATTATTTAGACATATAATTTATAATAATATATATACTTTAAAACTTGATTTTTTATGGGGTGGACAAAGCTAAAGCCTCAACTCTACCCGCAAGGAGATAGGTTTTGTCCTAGCCCAATGTGAAATCCTCATAAAGACCAGAGTTGACCAAGTCCTACCCCTTAAAATCGATTTAAGATTGAACTAGGTTTGAGCCTCCATAGTATATATATATATTTTCACAAGAGCCTAACAGCATGTTTGTCCTATGTGGCTTAAAAGTTTTAGATTGGATTAATTTTTTATGAGAATGACCTCTATGGTGAGGAGTTCATCTCCATAAAAAAATAAGTCGAATCTGAAATTTCTAAATCCATCAAAAGTGATTAAGATAAGCGAGTTGTGAGACTTTTGTGAGAATAAGATTGTGAGCTAAACAACACCCATATATATATATATATATAGGGATCCGGTGACAATCCTTCATCTTATAGGGTTAGAAATTTTGATATGTGCTGATTTTTTATTAGGATGATCTTTATGATAAGGAAATCATCTTCATAAAAATTAGGCCATTATGAAACTTCTTACCCCATCAAAAGTGGTTTACAAGTTGAAGAGTTATTGATCGTGAACTTTTATCTTGAATTTGTAAATAACTTTTGATTGGGTAAGAAATTTCAAAATCCTCACAAAAAATTGGCCCATTCCAAAACTTGTAATCCATATAAGACAAAGGGTTGTCAACTGGATTGTCACTTGTTATAACTCTATATCTATATATATATATATATGGGTCTCGTTCGGCACCCTAAGCTTTACCACACACTTTAACAAACGTGTTTTGTCTTACATGGGTTAGAAATTTTGGAATGGGCTGATTTTTGGTGAGGATGATCTCTATGGTGAGGAGATCATTCTCACCAAAAATCAGCTCATTCCAAAACTTCTAACCCCATCAAAAATGATTTACAAAAAATGGATGGTCCACGATTTTTCAATGTGTAAACATGGGGCTAAACATTTCGGAATGGGCTGATTTTTGGGGAGGATGATCTTCTAATCATAGAGATCATCCTCACCAAAAATCAGCCCATTCAAAAACTTCTAACCCATGTAGGACAAAAAACATTTGTTAAAGTGTGTGGTAAAACTTAGGGTGCTGAACATTTCCCTATATATATATAGGGAAATGTTCAGCACCCAATATTTTGCCCAACAATTTGCCCAATATGTTTTGTCCTACATGGGTTAGAAGTTTTGGAATGGGATGATTTTTGGTGAGGATGATCTCTATGGTGAGGAGATCATCCCCGTCAAAAATCAGCCCATTCCAAAACTTCTAACCCCATGTTTACAAATTGAAAAATCGTGGACCGTCCATTTTTTGTAAAACATTTATGATCGGGTTAGAAGTTTTGGAATGGGCTGATTTTTGGTGAGGATGATCTCCTCACCATAGAGATCATCCTCACCAAAAATCAGCTTATTCCAAAACTTCTAACCCATGTAGGACAAAACATATTGGGCAAAATGTTGGGTGCCAAACGGAACCCATATATATATATATATATAGGGTCCCGTTCGGCACCCTAAGTTTTACCACACACTTTAACAAACGCGTTTTGTCCTACATGGGTTAGAAGTTTCAGAATGGGCTGATTTTTGGTGAGGATGATCTCTATTGTGAGGAGATCATCCTCACCAAAAATCAGCTCATTCCAAAACTTTTAACCCCATCAAAAATGATTTACAAAAAATGGACGGTCCACGATTTTTCAACCTGTAAACATAGGGCTAAACATTTCGGAATGGGCTGATTTTGGGGGAAGATGATCTTCTAATCATAGAGATCATCCTCACCAAAAATCAGCCCATTCCAAAACTTCTAACCCATGTAAGACAAACAACGTTTGTTAAAGTGTGTGGTAAAACTTAGGGTGCTGAACATTTCCCATATATATATATGGGAAATGTTCAGCACCCTAAGTTTTACCACACACTTTAACAAACGTTGTTTGTCTTACATGGGTTAGAAGTTTTGGAATGGGCTGATTTTTGGTGAGGATGATCTCTATGATTAGAAGATCATCCTCCCCAAAAATCAGCTCATTCTGAAATGTTTAGCCCCATGTTTACACGTTGAAAAATCGTGGACCGTTCATTTTTTGTAAACCATTTTTGATGGGATTAGAAGTTTTGGAATGAACTGATTTTTGGTGAGGATGATCTCCTCACCATAGAGATCATCCTCACCAAAAATCAGCCCATTCCAAAACTTCTAACCCATGTAAGACAAAACGCGTTTGTTAAAGTGTGTGGTAAAGCTTAGGGTGCTGAACGGGACCCTATATATATATATATATATATATATATATATATATATATATATATATATATATATATATATATATATATAGGGTCGGGTTCCTGCAACACACATTGCGACACACATATAGACAATGTGTTTGTCTTATATGGGCAAAAATGTTTGGAATGGGCTGATTTTTTGTGAGGATGATCTCTGTGATGAGGGGATCATCCTGGCAAAAAATCATCTCATTCCAAAACTTGTAACCCCATCAAAATTGATTTACAAAAATTGGACGGTCTATAATTTTTCAACAAAAATTGGACGGTCTAGAAGTTTTATAATGAGCTGATTTTTTGCCAGGATGATCTCCTCACCACAAAGATCTTCCTCACCAAAAATCAGCCCATTTCAAACATTTTTGCCCATATAAGACAAAACACGTTGTCTATATGTGTGTTGAAATGGTTGTCGTTTGAACCTGACCCATATATATATATATATATATATATATGGGAAATGTTCAGCAACAAACATTTTGACAAACATTTTGGCAAAACATTTTTCAAAATATGGGTTAGAGGTTTTGGAATGGGCTGATTTTTGGTGAGGATGATCTCTACGGTGAGGAGATCATCATCACCAAAAATCAGCCCATTCCAAAACTTCTAACCCATCAAAAATGGTTTACAAAAAATGGACGGTCCACGATTTTTCAACTTGTAAACACGGGGCTAGAAGTTTTGAAATGGGCTGATTTTTTGTGAGGATGATCTCCTCACCGTAGAGATCATCCTCACCAAAAATAAACCCATTCCAAGATCTCTAACCCATGTTTTGAAAAATGTTTTGCCAAAATGTTTGTCAAAATGTTTGTTGCTGAAAGGGACCCTATATATATATATATATATATGGGCCAGGTTTCGAAAACAACATTTTAGACAACATATTTTGTCCTATATGAGCAAAAAAGTTTTGGAATGGGTTGATTTTTTGTGAGGATGATTCCCTCAGAAAAAATGTTGTCTACAAACCGATGTCCTATATATGCTAGAGTTTAGGCACAGATTATTCACTCATGTTTTAGATCAAGGTGCTAGAATGTGATAATAACATATGCATGATCTAGACTTGGTTGCATTCCTTTCGTGACTATTTAGTACCATATATTAGTAACCCCTACACGCACACACGCACACAAAATGATTCCTTACACATGCAATCAGATATTTGACGAAATAAAATATTGAAAATGAAGATTAAAAAAATTCACCTAAGAAATAAATGGAACCATATGATCTTAAAGAATTTGTGTATTGAAGTGTATGGTATTAATGATCAGTCTTAGCCTCCAATCTAATAGTATGATCATAGACCATCGTTTTGTGTATGTATTTCGTTACATGTACATATGTTTAAAAAAAATTTAATAGTTGAAATTACAGATAGAAATAAGAGAGGAAAATTAAACAAACATGAAACAAAAATCTGTAGACTAGAGTCCAAGCATAGTGTGACACTGGATTCGGAGGATTATCCACATATCTAACTCATAATCCATGATTTTCAATGACTAACAAAAATTTTATGGTGCAACATCTAAAGTAATACAACTAACTGGGGACACAACCTAGTGGCATGTTTGAAATACCTAATGAAATATACAATTATAAATAATAAAATTCAAGCCTAATGTATTGTTTACTGTATCAAATTCAGTGTTACCACCTTATAAAACCTCTACATGATTTCAAATTAAACAACGATTATCAACACCTTGATAGACTATTTTCTAGACTTGAAAAGAATAGCCAATGAATGAATTGAAGGCAGAACGCTATGCAATCCAATATACACTAGGTGGTCATCTAAGCTAGTATACGGATACCTCTGTATCACACCCTTTTTTTTTATTTATTTAATTTTTTATCAGTAATAATAAAATAGTCCAACAGACAGAATAAATCATTTTTCATTGTTAAGGAAAAATAGGTTGTTACAGGTATTACTAATGCTAAAATAAGGATTTGCAGTGGAGAAATGTTTTATAAGGTGTCCCATCTCTATTTGACAAAAAATGTAGAGCATGTTCGGTAATCTTGATCAATCTGTATAGCAACATTTGTGATCGCATATGTTGTAACACCATATCTGTTAGAAAGAAATCCTATGATCCGAAGAATAAATCAAACAAGAACACAAGAATCTCACATGACACAAGATATACATGGTTCGGTCAAAGCATTGACCTACGTCCACGGACGAAAAATAGTGATTTCACTATATTTCCCAAAGAAGAACTAAGTTACAATTTCTCTCTGTCTCTCGTATGTGTCTCACGCCCTTTCAGATTTCATCTCTTACATTTTATATACTTAGGATTACAAAGAGGTTAAATGGGTCGGATCCCAAATCAAACCAAACAGGTCCAAATCAAATCACACATTACCGATTAAACGGGTCATGCAGATCATTAACGGATCATCAAAAGATCCGGTTTGAATTCACGACAATCTCCATATACAAGAATAGAAGACATAACCTAATAATATCAAATACTTTTGAAGCTCATAACAAAAAATAACTCAATAAAATATGTGTATGTAAACTGGAGGAGAGAGAAAGAGAGTGGACAACCATATGTTGCTAAGCTGAACATCATAACTCCATTTTAACCCAACGTAATGATAAACTTGTGGAAAGCCTTTACTAAATTGAAAATTAGAACAATAGAGGATAAAACAACACAACCAGAGTTAGATAAAACAATAATTGGCATAAAAATATAATCGTACGGAGAGTCCAATCAAACTCTACAAACTAAGATAATAAAGCCTATGATTGCAATTCTATAAATATCCATAAAACAGAAAGTTAGGAAGAAAAGATAGAAAAATCAAACATGATAGTCCTTACAAATTAAAAAAAAAATATCAGAGTTATTAATTGAAATTTCGTAGGCTTTACAAACAATGTTTGTAATGAAAATCCTTCAACAAAGAAAAAATAAACTATAGCAAAAAAAAACCAACAAATAATTTCCAAAACAATCCATAAATTAAAATTATAAAATGTTATCTAGAATTTTAGTCCCACATGTATCCCCAAGAAAGAAGAACATAAAAAATAAAAATAAAAATACCCTCACAGAGAAGAAAATAGAAACAATCCAGTTGAGAATCCAAAAAAATTAACTCCATGTACTAAGGAAGTAAATCCTATAATTGCAATCCTACATAAACCCATTACACATGACTTCCACTAAAAAACAACAAAGGTGAGTCTTCCCATAAATCTTCCAAATAAACAACACAAACCCACAGGATAGTAAATCACAATAATTGTATCTGTTGCATTGTTTAATTAAAAATTCAATTCCTAATACAAAGGATATCGGATTAAAACATCCGTACTAAATTTTCTCAAACTATCCAAAATAAAAGAACGCAAAATGACGGAGCACTTTTTCTCCCCATTCTAGATCGATTGCCTTTTACCCAATGTGCTATATTTCCCTCAATTGCTTAGAATTTGCTCACAAACACATTCTTATTTGTAGATGTTAAGACTAAGAAATTTAAAATAACATGTAGAAATAGATCTAATAAACAATAAATAACAACGTAGCTGATTACAATAAAACTAAAATAAATATTCAAAAATGAAAGTAGCTTTATTCTAGGCATCACGCCACTTGAGGAAGGCCAAGGCTTCATAAGTATTAGCCAGCTTAGCAAAAAAAATATAAGTCAAGTAAAAATCTTTCCTTAGCAAGATAGGATTTGTGAAGGAAAAAATTGAAAACTTACTTAGAAAAGGCCTTGGCACAACTTCCAAAATACTAGATCATGATTGACCTGATTTTTAGTCTCCATGTCTCAAGGAGGGAGAGAGTGAGATAGGAAAGAAGTAGCCATCAACGGGTCTTTCAAACCATTGTGTCGGTTGTAGATCAAGTTGGCGCCTATATAAAAAATGGGACGTCAATGCTCACGTTCGTTCTCCTCTATGAGGAGCCCACCTCGTCTAGTCAACGGAAGGATAGGTCCTCAAGGGGTATTTTGAAGTTAGCAATCCCCTTGATTCCTTTTTCATCAGTCCCATCACTTCTCTCGGTGGCAAGCTCCTTCCTCCTATGCAGTCTTCGCCAACTGGACCTTTGTGGTTTTTTGGAGGGGTGATCTCCAGAACCTCGTCATCATGGGTTTGCTCGGCCTGAGCAGATGTTTACATAGGCAGGATAGCCCCATCATTGCTCAACCTTTCCAAAGGGACCTCAAGAAAAATGTCCCCAAGAACTTGTCCCTCTTGAGGGTCTTGAGAGTGTCATTTCTTGATTTGTACTCTCAATCGAAAAGAACGGTTTGGCATAGGGGGAAGTATGTTTTGAGAATCGTTACAAACCCTAAAAGACATTGATGAAGGGATTAAGTAGTTTTTGTGAAGTACGGCAAGGTTAATGGCCATTGAGATCTAAAATTCGAAATGAGCAAAGAAGAAAAGGAAGAAATTACCTCTAAACAAAGAGTGAGAAAGGCTCAAAGATTGGGTAGCTCAGAAAGTTCAGAGGCAGAAAAACATAATTCCAAAAGCAGAGAAGTAGGCAATAGAAAGAGAGAAGTTTCGAAATACTGACCTATTTATAGCTAGATGTGGAAAAGCACATACACCTCTTAGTAAAAACCTATCTAACGACCCTAGGGTTTATTATGATACTAAGTGGGACACGTGCATGACCAAATATAGAGAACACAACATCTCAGTCGTCCATAACTTGAAATAGTATACCATTTAATGTGATAAGGCACTAAGGGCAAACGAAATCATTAGAGATAAAAATTACTTGCTATTAATAACACCCATTCGGGAGAAGGAACGTTTCTCAAGATGACAATGGAACATTGCGTCTTCTCGAGAGGGGGTAACTGTAGAGGATAGAATCGATAACTCATTGAGAACTTACACGTGTCTCATAGAGAATAGGAGTTGGAAAGTAGAAGAATATTCCGAAGAGCAAGTGGTACATAAGATGGGCCAATAGTCCAGCTTTGCCCGTCAGAAGAGTAGGGCATGGATCGAAGTCTACCATGACCAGTAGTGCAGCATGGATCGAAGATGACCATGACTAACAAGGACAGATCGAATCTAAGTTTCTATACAATTATTTACCTCGCCCACCAAGAATCAAAATTCTTGGAAGAATCCCTTAATTCCTTGGAAGCATCCTTGATTCCTGGAATACGTTAAGGAAGCTTCCATTTACGAAATAAGATCCCCATGATCATAGGATCTTACAAGTTCAAATCCCGAATAAAGGGAAAACCTTGATCTTGAGGTGGGATATATAACATAGATAAGATCGAAGGCGAGGGAATCATTTTTTGGGAGAGGGATCTCTGGAGATTAGGAGAAAAAGAGGAGCAGCATATTTTCGAGAATTGTAACTTAATCGTCAGAGAATCATTGGCAGGTATCACACTGGTGCTAGTAGGAATCAGAAGCATCATTGAAACAGCAACAAAGTAGATCGAGGTAAGCTTAAATTAGCTTCTACAAAAGGGATTTTCTTTTATGTAGGTTTTGTGTATCTTATGATTATTCTACACTCCTTGAGATATGTTTTGATGATGTCAGTTCTTTCAAACAGACATGATCAATTAATAGACTTACCTAGGTTCCTTAGAATGGTTAATTAAATCAACTCGTTCAAGAATTAAGATTGTCATTTATGTGCTCATATATGATTTGCAAGTCAAAATATAATCCTTGAATTGTCTTTTCAAACCTCAAGAATTAATTTAGTCTATGTGTTGTTCGTATGTATGTGAGTTTATGTCTTATTTGCTCATAATCTGTTAGTGTCTCCCAAATCCTCTTTGAACATATTATTTTTTGTTGTTTTCCATTCCTCTTGACTATCTTTGCTAGTTGTATAGCGGGGGAATCAACAGAAAATGTACGTGCAGGGAGATGCTATAGATTCCATATGGACAACACATAGAAAAATCAGGCTTCTATTTATACTTTTGGATGTATATAATAGGTTTCTGTATATATATATTTGTACAGGGCACTGCCTATAGTAAAAACAAAAAAATATTTAAAAATATATATTTAGATATAACGTCAGTTTTACTAACACCGGCATTTTATATCTTAAATATCATCAATGTAATTAAAAGTCGACGATATATAAGTCATATAATGTCAATTTTGGTAAAAGTGAGGATGAATAACAAAAAATAATTTAAAATAAATTTTTTATTGGTTAACACTCAATGTTAGTGCATAAAAAATCGACGTGATTACTTAATATAACATCGGATTATAACCATGAATTTGAGATGTCACTCGATTTAATGTCGATTTTTTAACAAACATTAGAGCGACATTAAAAGATAATAACATCGGTTATAAACCAACGTTATAGACCTTTTTTCCTACTAGTGTTTCTCTTCTCCACTCCCCATGCTTTGGCCCAATCCAGCCCACACGTGCAAGGACATGATTAGTTCCACATTAGACACTCATTGCCTTCATATCTCCACATGATTTGGCCCAATCCGTCTCACACGTGCGAGGGCATGTTTAGTTCCACATCAGACATGTATTGTCTTGTTTCTCTCCTTATAAGCTCCTTGGCCTCTCCACTCATTGCCAATGGTTTTTGGTTGGACCCCAAAATTATCAGCCATGCATTTTTAGATAATTTTATGATCACAAATTGAAACTGGATATTTAAAATTTTCTATTCACTACAATCCTTTAGGTGGAAAAAGGACAATATAACCTATCCTGGTGGAACTCTACATTGGCATTATTGTTCATTGGGACCTTTTGTTTTGTCAAATCTTTGTCCCTTAGAGGCTTTGTCAGTGAGCGTGAGTGTGACCGAGAGAGAGAGAGAGAGAGAAAGAGATTAATTAGCTAAGATACATAATTTTATGGGCATTATTTGTTCTTTGGGACCCTTTTGTTTTGTCAAATTTATGTAAGACTGTTTGGATTGAGAGAAGTGGAGAGAAGAGAAGAGAAATTTAATTTCTCTCCACCATGCTTGGATTGACAGGAGAGAACTTGGAACCATTTTGGAAATTTTAAAAATCTTAAAAGAGATGTAGGGGTAGAGTTGAAATTATAAAATATTTTAAAAGGATTTTTCTCCATTTCTCTCATCTTCTCTCCACTTTAGGGGGAGAAAACTCTCCTTTGTTTTTTCTCTCCACTTCTTTTCTCTTCTCTCCCCACTTAACAATCCAAACAAACAACAGAATTGGAAAGAAATTCATTTATTTTCTCTTCTCTCAATTTCTCTCAATCAAAACACAGAAGGCATAGACAGTGAAAGAGAGTTAAAAAGAGAGAAGAGAGGCATTACCTAAGATACATAATGTGAAGAACAGTCCTAGATCCAGATGTTTTATACCATAAAAAGAATAATAATTTAGATGTCCCCCACCATGTACGGGTAAATATTTGAGATACTCCCTGGATTTTCAAATTGATGATATATTCCGAGGTCTTATAGTCAAGATTTATGGACACAATGACCAAAGGGTTGGTACTCAAGAAATGACACCGGATCTTGATAATGTAAATACAGAATCCAATGTATGAACATTATCCTCGAGATAAGTATATTTGGAATATGTATAAATTTAGATAAGCATAAAATCTCAATCGTTAAATTTCGCGTTTACAAGATCAAGATCCTGTGTCATTTATAGAGTCAACGGATCCCAACCCATGACTTAAATATCCTTTTAATTTCTTCAACTTCTCACCAAAAACCTTTGATTTTACACCTAAAAGATTTGGTGACAATATCGCTACTGTTTTTCCCCAAAAGTTGATTGACTAATTGAGTTTTTTATTGTTTCATATATTAAAATCAATAAGAAGAAAACAAGTAAAGTTTTTTTTTTTTTTTTAATTAGATGACTTTACCATATAAATAAAGGGTTAAAATGAAGGATTTTAAGAAAAACAATCAAAGGCTTTGACAAGAGATTGAAGACAAAGTAATTTTGATCATTTTTGTTAATCTCAAATTCATGGTCAAGGGTCTCTCAAATATTAACAAAAACAAGGCAGGGTATGTCTTCCTATACTTGTAATAAGGGTGAAAGATGGTTACAATAGAGATGCCAAATTAAGAAAGATGTTCTTTGGAGTTTGGATCAAGTTTCGATGAGTTAACTTGGACCTTCGACTAGTTGACTCGACTAATTTTGAGGTTACTGAGTATGTGAACTCCAATAGGGTTGTTTCACTCAGTTGAATTCAGAACTCATCAAATGAAATCAGAAACTTAAAATGTTAACTCAGCAACTCAATCTTATTACCTCTAACTCGGTGTTCCTTCTGATATTTATCATGGGATACTTCATTTATGATTCAAAATTTCTAATAAAAAAATGTTCATATATATATATATATATAGGGGGCGGTTCATGGGACATATGTAAAAACATGTGTAAAAACAATGGTCTTTCAAAATATGGGTTAGGGGTTTTGGATTGAGCTGATTTTTTGTGAGGATGGTCACTATGATGAGAAGATCTCATAAAAAAATCAGCACAATCTGAAACTTCTAAATCCATCAAAAGTGATTTACAAATTATTGGCAAAAATTGGCAAAAAATGGACGGTCCACATTCTAAATCACTTTTAATGGGGTTAGAAATTTCAAATTGAACTGATTTTTTTTTTCCGGATGATCTTCCCATCATAGAGATCATCCTCACAAAAAATCAGCTCAATCAGAAACTTCTAACCCATATTTTGAAAATTTATTAATGTTACATTGTTTTTACATATGTTTTTTCGTATGTCCCTTGATACGCTACACACACACGTGTGTGTGTGTGCATTATTGATTCATCCAAATGCCACATGGATAAAAAAGTCGTAAAAACCTGCCATGATGCAAGATTCTAAACCCTACATATCAACCAATAACTTTTGATAGGGACTATTGATAATCGAATCAAAATTTTCCTATTAACCTAATACCTAGCCAAAATTCTTTGATTGTAAGTTGGTCATACTTCTCTTTCAACTTGCCTTGTTTTTTTTGGCTTAGTAAACATCTCTATTGTGTATAATGAAAATGAATTTTTGTGGCATTTATCATTTACACCACCTCTTATCCAAAATTTATTAAGTTGTAAGTTGGTCATATTTCTCTTTCAACATGCGTTGTTTTTTTTTGGGGCTTAGTAAACATCTCTATTATGTATAATGAAAATGAATTTTTGTGGCATTTATCATTTACACCACCTCTTATCCAAAATTCCATGTATACTACAAATTCATGATGACGACATTATTTAGAATAATTTTTTAATTTACTGAGATATTGACCATTTGACCATTATTCCTAAAGTTAGCTAAAGTTTTACTCTATTGAGACTAATTGTGTACCATGTGTCTATTTTTTCCTTCTTTTCTAAAGTAGTTATGTCTTTGCTTTTGCTCGTGTTTTTAAAATGTCATAAGTTCCAACCACCGAGTGATTAAGCTAATACAAAATTTAAATTACTACATTTTTACATAAAACTTATAATAATATATATACTTTAAAACTTGGTTTTTGATAGGGTGGACAAAGTTAAAGCCTCAACTCTACCCAAAATGATAGGTTGTGTCCTCATCCAATATGAAACCCTCATAAGGGCCAGAGCTGACCAAGCCCTACCCTTAGGCCCGATTTAAGATTGTCTTGGTTTAAGTTTGAATTAGGTTTAGGCCTTCATAACATCTATTGAACCCACCTTCACCTTATATATATATATATGGGCCTTCATAACATCTATTGAACCCACTTTCACCTTGATATGTATATATAGGGGGGCAATCGACTCACAATCTTATTCTCACAACACATTTGTCCTGTGTAGCTTAAAAATTTCATAATGGTATGATTTTTTGTGAGGATGATCTCTATGGTGGAGAGATCATCCCCACCAAAAATAAGCCGAATCTAAAACTTCTAAGTCCACTAAAAGTGATTTATGACAAATGTGTTGTGAGACTTTTGTGAGAATAAGATTGTTAGCTAAATGACACGCATATATAAATATACACATATACATATAGGGATCCGGTGACAATTCTTATTTGACAATTCTTGACAATCCTTCGTCTTATAGGGTGTTAGAAATTTTGATATGTGCTGATTTTTTGTGAGGATGATCTCTATGGTGAGGAGATCATCCTCATAAAAATTATCCCATTCTGAAACTTTTGAATTATTGACTGTAAACTTTTATCTTGAATTTCTAAAGAGCTTTTGATTGGGTTAGAAGTTTCAGAAAGGGGCTGATTTTTGTGAGGAGGATAGCCCATTCCAAAACTTGCAATCCATATAAGACAAAATGTTGTCAAATTGGATTGTCAAATAAGGATTGTCACTTGTTCTAACTCTCTCTCTCTCTCCCCCAGGTTTCTTAGACAACATTTTAGATAACATGTTTTATCTTATATGGGGAAAAAGTTTCGGAATGGGCTTATTTTTTGTGAGGATGATCTCTATGGTAAGGGGATCATCCTCACAAAAACTCAACCCATTCTGAAATTGCTAGCCCTTGTTTACCAATTGAGAATCGTGGGCTATTCATTTTTCCGTTAGTTTGTAACCATTTTTCATAGGGTTAGAAGTTTTAGAATTGACTGATTTTTTGTGAGTATGATCTTCTCATCATATATATCATCCTCAGAAGAAAAAAAATCAGCCCATTTTGAAACTTTTTTTCCATATAAGTCAAAACGTTGCCTAGAATGTTGTCTACGGAACGATGTCCTATATATATGGGTGGCATTAGGAGGCCTTAAAGTGAGCCAAACACTTTTCAAAACATGGGTTAGAAGCTTCAGAATGGGCTGACATATTATGAGGATGATCTCTATGATTGAGGAGATCACCCTCACCAAAAATCAGCCTATTCCAAAACTTCTGACCTCGTCAAAAGTGGTTTACAAAAATAGCACGGTCAACAATTCTTCAACTTGTAAACTAGGGTTAGAAGTTTCGGAATGAGATGTTTTAAAAAATGTTTGGCATAATGTTTGACTCTTTTTAGGGCCTCCGAACGCTCCCCTATACATATATATAAACCAGAGTTTAGGCACGGATTATTCACACATGTTTTAGATCATGCAATAACAGCATATATATGATTTAGACTTGGTTTCATTCCTTTTGTGACTATTTAGTACCATATATTTACTAACTGATACACGCACGTACACAAAAGGATTCCTTACACATGCTGTAGACACCCCAATTTGCACGAACCCATTAGGAAAGTCCAAATTTTCTCGAATTGATTTTGAGTTAGACTTAAACTTCTCAATGGACCCACATTGCCACTTGGCATCATATTCATGCATACATACATACTATTTGCATCTCATATCATACCTTGTCCCTAATCCACTTTAAACCTATGTCCATCACCCATATCCAAACCCAACACCAAGTCCATACCCAAACCTAACACCAAGTCCCTCCTAAGCCCAAACCCAAGTCCATATCCTAACCCAAACCCAAGCCCAACACCAAGCCCATTCCAAGTCCATTCTCTCACCCCTTCACAAGATGACACATGTTGATACCTCATAAGCCTCCAACACCCAATGCATCATCTAATAGGAGAGTCAACCTTTCTTTTGTGAAAACTCAAGAATGCCCTTCTCAAAAAGTTTAGTCAAACCAAAAAGGTTATTTGGTCTTTGGTAATAATCTATAAAGGTGAGAGAACTTCCCATTATACCCTCAAAAGGTGGGAATCTTCAAGTACATACATGGAGTTCTCCCATTGGTCAATTTCAAAATTATACTTCTACCCTTACTTTATTTGTTATTTACAAATGAACCAAGATCTACTTTTCACCTACGACTTCAACTTTACACATGTCATGCTCCCATTCACCTTCCCAAAAGTACTTTTGTTTTCCCATTGGTCCATTTCAAAAATACACTTCCACCCTTGCTTTATGCGTTATTTACAAATGAACCAAGGTCTACTTTTTACCTACCACTCCACCTTTACACATGTCACTCCCCTATTCATCCTTCCAAAAGCACTTTTGTTCTCTCACCTCTATTTACCAAAAAACCAAGGATCAAATAATGCTTTTAGGGTTTCTTCACAAATGTCATCTTTACCCTCATACAAATGGAAAATCCAAAAAGAAACAACCTAAATCTCATGTCCATTTTCTTTATTTTTAGGGTTGGACCACTTTATCCCCAAAAGTTCTCCAAAAACTCTATAAATACCTTCATTTTCTAAGAACAACTCATGCTTTCAAGCCCCCATCTCTCAACCTAAAACTCTACCAAATTCTCTACTCATCTCTCATCCCTCAACTCTCTCAACCCTCAACCACATCCTTCAACTCTCAAGTCAATTACACAAGCTCAAGTTATTTCAAGACTTCCAAAAGGGACAAGGTGGGACAATAGTTATTTATTTATCTTTTAAGTTGCATCTTTTTCTTCTATCCTTCTCATTTTTTTTTATTTTTAGAAGCCTTTAGGATGTAATGGAGAACCCTCTTTCATCCCGAGTAGATTGTACCTCAACCTTGGGCATGGAATGCTTGAAGCGGTTTGGTCGAAAGGATGGAGGTTGAAGTCCGTTTAAACCCATTCTCATATCATGCATCATAATGTACACTATGCACACACATCACACATGTTGGCTATGATGAAGAAATGTGTAACTCTCTTGATGGGGTTAAAACACTAAGTTTCTAGCTAAACATGCATGCATTAAGGTTATAGATCTAAGAGAACTCCTTTCATGGAACTTCTCTAAAATCATAAACCAACATTTCAACTCATGCAAAAGTGTGTTGACTCCATAGAATGTCTTTTTCCATAAGATATCTCTTATGTCAACACCAACATCAAAACCTCTTCCAATAAGGTACATACACACTATATGCACCCACCCACTTCATGCATCTCATGCATTCTACTTGTTATTTTAATCCTTTTCAAAAATGGCCAAATCTAAAGGTAACCACCTTAGGTGGAGAGAATGGGGTGCTTAACACCTTCCGCATTCTCTAACCGAATCCCCTTACTTAGATTTTAGGTAGACCATACCTTTTCCATGATTGAGAGTCACTACAATGCTATAAAGAAATGGTTTTCAAAAGAATCGATTCGGGTGTCCATTCACACCCATTTACAAAAAAGAATGGTGGCGACTCCAAACAACGTAGCATTGAGGTTCAAAAGGTGAACATTCTCATGTCTACAACTTGGCGACTCCACTGGGGAATTTGCGGGTTCAAACCATGACCATTTGGCCAATTTTACAAAAAAAAAAGAACAAATTTCAATATGTGTTTCTAACATTGTTGTTGTTTGTGTTTTGTTTGATATTTTGTCTTCTTATTCTTGGGGAATGGTTGTAATATGTTCTTTAATATTTGTGAGTTGAATGCTTGTAAAAGGGGGTTGATACTTGTTTTTAAAATGCACTTGCGCACTTACGCTTGCATAACCCATTACACAAACCTCCTCTACCTATAAAAGTTTAAATCCGGATGCTTAGTAGTTTCACGACTCGAGATCGCTTATTTCGGGTACGGGGATGAACACATCCAACCCAATCACCAACCTAAGACATGTGTACTTCGGTATGCATTGAGGTTTGAAGAATGGGTAACCTTGAAGCCACTTATAGCCGCATGCATTCAATACGATTAGAGGCTTAGGACACCATTTTGAAAAAATGAGTTATCAACCCTCTCATTATTGTAATTTTTCAAATCCAAGGAGAAGACTTTGTATTTTTTTTTTAGCCCACGAAGGCAAGTTGTATAGGTTTTAGGCTTGTTTTTATTTTATTTTATTTCTTTACATGTCCCCCTAGGTAAAGGGGGAAATCTTTGCTTATGCTTTGCATCATAAAAAAAAAAAGAAAAAAGAGAAAAATCGACGAAAAATAAGGTTCTGGTCCGTTTTTAAAGAGCGGACCAGTACAAAAGTACTTCGATCCGTTCATTAAAAACGGACTCAAAAAAAAAAAAAAAATTTTTACTCATTTCGTTTCTTACATCAGTTTTGACAACTTTTCTCTTGGACTTTATTTTTTTTTGAGTTTTAAGGCTTGAAAATGATTAAATACACTATTTTTTTAAACTTAGGGCCTACCACTCATTACTTTGTGTTTGATCCAAACGGAACTCGCCTACACTCTACCTATCGAATTGATCTCGACCCAACATGACCCACTATCAACCTCACCCATGTCCATATTCAAATGGATCCACAACCCATATCCACTCTCAAAATGGGTCCACGACCCATACCCACTTCCAAATAGGTCCACAACCCATATCCACTCTCAAAATGGGTCCACGACCCATATTCGTGTCAAAATGGGTCCACGACCCATATCCACTCCAAATGGGTCCACGACCCATACCCACTTCCAAATAGGTCCACGACCCATACCCACTTCCAAATGGGTCCACCACCCATATCCACTTCCAATTGGGTCCATGACCCATATCCACTTCTAGATGGGTCCATGACCCATACCATATCCAAATGGGTCCATGACCCATATCCACTTCCAATTGGGTCAACGACCCATATCCATATCTAATTGGGTCCACGACCCATATCCATATCCAATTGGGTACATGACCCATACCCACATCAACAATGGGTCCACGACCCATATCTATATCTAATTGGGTCCACGACCCATATCCATATCCAAGGGGGTCCACGACCCATATCCTTCAAATTGGATCATATCCATATCCAAGTGGGTCAAAAACCCATATCCACTATCCAAAGGGTTCCATAACCCATATCCATTTCCAATTGGGTCCACGACCCATATCCATATCCAGGGGTCCACAACCCATATCCATTTTCAAATGGGTCCACAACCCATGTCCATTTCCAATTGGGTTCATGACCCATATCCATATCCATATCCAAATGGGTCCACACCCCATATACACTTCAATTGGGTACATGACCCTGAAAGCGCCCTCGATCCGCGGGGTGCGCGGACCCGCTTTTGACCCTTGAGGTTTGGGAGTCGCCACCTAGTTATTACGGTCTAGGAACCGATCAATGACTCTAAACGGATAAAAACTAATCTAAAACCAAAAAAACTGAATTCGGGGATCAAGTTACGGGGTTGGAAGGTGTTAGGCACCAACCCCGCCCGGCCAAAGCCGGTCTCTACTAAATTCCCAAGTAAATTACATTGCTAAAACCTAGATAAGAAAATAAATAAGAATAAAAAAAAATTACCTTTCCGATGCAAGGACTTTACTCCCTCAGATCTGACAAAAGAGCTCCTTGTTCCGTGCTCCCTTGCTACGTTCTGTTTCCGGATTTGTCTTTGGATCTCCGAGGACAAGGTATCTCCTTGCTTTTGAATTTGAACTCTTCAAGTTCGTTGCGGATTTGGGGATGTTTTTAGAAGGCTTTTGGGTGTTTTCTAGACTAAAATTGAAGGAGGGATGTTAGCTAAGGAGTTGGGGCTCCAAAACTAGGGTTTATGAGGGGCTATGGGAGCTTCTAGACCTACTTCTCCTAGGGTTTATGATTTGATACGAAAATAGGGTGTGAGCACCTCTATTTATAGATGTTTTTAGGGGTTGATTTGGATAGAGTTAGTGTTTAATTAGAGATCTTTTAATTAGAGTTGTGTTTTAGTTAAAATTTTTTAGGTAGAATTGTGTTTTAATTAGAATTATTTTAGGTAGAATTGTTTTTAAGTTAGAACTCTATTAGATAGAGTTATTATTTAATTAGAATTATATTATAACTTTTGGTCTTATTTAATTGACTTTTAATGTTTTGACTTTAGTCTTAATTGATTGACTTTTAATATTTTGACTTCAGTCTTGCTTAATTGACTTTAATTTTGACTTCAGTCTCACTTGATTGACTTTAATACCTTGACTTCAGTCTTGCTTGATTTACTTTTAATTTTTGGAGAACCCCTCTCTATTCTTTCTTTAATTCTTTAGACCCCCAAATGGAGGGGTCCTTAAAGAAATATCCCACGAACCCTCAACAATTTTGCCTGAGAGTCCGATTAATCAATTTTTTTAGGTTCAACTTTTTAAATTAATTTCATTAATGTTTAAATTTAATTATTTAATGTTTTATTTATTAATTTCGGAATTTTTTATCATGAAAATTGTGAAATTACCGTTTTACCCCCGGAGAGGACTTTTCACGTTTTAAGTCAGTTTTTGATATTCTAGGATGTTTTAGAATCAGTTTTTCGTAAGGAATTCAATGGAAATGTTGGCTTGTATCCTTTATGAAAATTTTTATGTGAAATGATTGTGAACTTTATGAGGGGCATTTTCGTAATTTTGTTAAATTATGTTAAAATTGGTGAAATGATCTATTTGATTTCGATTTGTTATTTTATTTGTTCGAGAGAGTTTTCCTAAGCGTAACGTAGGCTCTAGGGTTGTTTTGATGTCAGGGGTATTTTGGTAATTTGATCAATTTTTAGTGATTTTTATCGTGACGCTTCTTTTTGGTCTGCAAGATGATGATTTCTATGTTTCTGGGGTTGTGTTTTCCTAGCGTAGTGTGATTTCTAAGGTTTTGTCAGTTCGAGATACCTCATCCGGATTTCTGAAACACATCTGGTAACAAAATAAAGCAACGGAATACACATCCATCATTGGGAATCCTTGCGATCGGGTTGACGAGTTGATTAATCAGGCGGATGCAAAAATGGGGTGTCTACAGACCCGTATCCATATCCAAATGGGTCCACGACCCATACCCACTTCCAATTAGATCCACGACCCATACCTACCTCTAGATGGGTTCACGACCCATATCCAGTTCGAGTCGTATCCACAACCCGTACCAGATCAATCTTTCAATCTCAACCATGTCCATAATCTATATGTGAACCTTCGGCTCCGTGCCAATAAACCCCCAGCTCCGTGCTGACAAACCTCCGGCTCCTTGCCGACAAACCCCAGCTCCATGCTGACAAACCCCAGCTCTGTGCTGATGAACCTTCAGCTCCGTGTTGACAAACCTCCAGTTCCGTGCTGATGAACCTTCGGCTCCGTGCCGATGAACCCTCAGCTCCGTGCTGACAAACCTCCAGTTCTGTGCTGATGAACCTTCGGCTCCATGCCGATGAACCCCTAGCTCCGTGCTGACAACCTCTGGCTCCGTGTCAATGAACTTCCAGCTCCATGCTGACAAACCTCCGACTCCGTGCTGATGAACCTTTGGCTCTGTGCTGACAACCGTCGGCTCCGTGCCGATAAACCTCCGGCTCCGTGCTGATGAACCTCCAGCTCCGTGCTGACAAACCTCCGGCTCCGTGCTGATGAACATTCCGCTCAGTGCCGATAAACCCCCAGCTCCGTGCTGACAACCTTCGGTTCCGTGCCGATAAACCTCCGGCTCCGTGCTGACAAACCTTCAATCTATGCCAATGAACCCCAACTCCGTGCTGACAAAAAAATCCAACCTCAACCAAATTCAGGCTTTCTTAATGCAACTTTACCATTTAATCCAATCTGACCTAAATAAATTATCATGCATTTTCATTGTGTAAACGATATATTAATACCTAACTTTTTGCCCGCAGGTGGCCAAACGACCCAGAAAGAAGTACTTACCACCTGACAATCCTCCATATTTTCTACGCTCGCAACCAATTATGAGCACTTCAGAGCAACCTCAACAGACAGTGACAGAAGTAATAACAGATCTCACTTCAAAGCTAGATATAGTGGTGAAGGCATTGGAAAAACATGATAAGATTCTAGATCTGCTAATGGCAAATCCAAGCATCATTCAAGCTGTACAACATTAGGCATCCGACTCAAATCAGGCTATACCCGAACAACCGCAACAACAACCTCAGCAAGCACCGAATACCTTACCACCCACCGTCCCTACCAATCAAAGACCACCAATTCACATTCATTGTAATCCACCACGACATGAGGTCATTCAAGAGGAAGAATGTGAATTCAGGGCAGCTGAAGTAAGGAGTACCACAGAAGAGAAACTTGCTAACAAGCTTGAGGCAGTCGAAGAAGAGATTAGAAAGATGAAAGGCAAGGACTCTATTAGCGAAATGAGATTCAGAGATCTTTGCCTCTACCCAAATGCACCACTACCACCGAAATTTAAGTGTCATAACTTCAAAAAGTATAACGGCATTGGATGCCCTCTATCCCATTTGAAACTCTACTGTGGTTCTATGTGCCAATTTGGTGATGATGACAGGTTATTGGTTCAACTCTTTCAAAGGAGTTTAACAGGGGCGACCCTCTCATGGTTCTCTCAGTTAGATCATTCACGAATTAAGAACTGGCAAGACCTGGCTACGATTTTTTCGGAAGAGTACAGATTCAATACGGACATGGGATTGGACAGAAATGACATGGCCAAGATGACTCGGAAGCCAAAGGAAAGTGTGAAAGAATATGCCCAAAGGTGGCGAGAATCGACTTCTAAGGTTAAACCACCTATGACTGAACAAGAGATGAACACCATATTCATCTCAACTTTGGGCCATTCATTCTATACGCATCTAGTGGGTCATACAACTGCAAGCTTCTCGTCATTGGTCCAAGTGGCGGATCGAGTTGAAGACGGTATTCGATCAGGTCTGATCTACGACTTGTCCAGTCTAGGGGCACCAGCAGGGGGGTCTACTCAACGGAAATCGGTAGTCCTGAACAAGAAGAAAGAAGAAGCACAAGTTAACAATATACAACCTGTTCGACCTTTTTTCATCTCAAACCAGAGGCCGCCAATACCTCAGGTCCCTTTCAAGGTGAACCCACCTCAAGTAGCACCAGCTCCACCAGTATTTCAGTTTGGTCAAAATCCAGTATTTGGTCAGAACCCACAGTTCGCCCAGAATCATCAAACCGAGCAGCGTAGACCCAACAGAATCCCTCGAGTCTTCACTCGTCTGCCTATGACTCTATCCGAACTACTCCCAGCACTACTCAGGGGAGAATATCTCACTAAGAGGCAACCAAACCCAGAGGCGATAAAGGGACCAGGGTACAATCCCAATCAATTCTGCGAATTTCACATGGGGGCACCAGGGCATGCCACTGACCAATGTTGGCAACTCAAGCACCAAGTCCAGAATCTAATCGACAGGAAAACAATCATCTTGGATGGTCCGGCAACCCAAGTACCTCAGTAGAATATCAATCAGAACCCGTTACCAACACATAATGGGGGAGGCAATGGACCAACAGTCAATGTCATAAAAAGGGATGAACTGAGCTTTAACCCTTCCGTTTTGATAGCACCTATTGGCTCTAAAGTTAGAGTCAATTTGAGGAAAGAACCAACGTCATCAAACATCAATGCACTACCGCAAGATATAACCAACCAATCACCATCCCAACTTCCCGTCAGACTGGCCAATCTCTCCATTCAGTCCAACTCCCAAACTTCAAATTCTTCACGACCACCTCTCATTATACCCTACATATCACCAATTTCAAGCTTTACCGCTCGTCCACCTCTCATTACACCTTGCACCATACCAACGACAGGCCCTTCTTCCCGACCACCTCTTGTCATACCCTACACTGCACCGACCCCTTAAACTTCAAGCTTTTCCTCCCGACCACCCCTCATACTATCTTATACTAACCCACAAATCCTAAACACCACTACATCAATCGTCAAGACCAACCCGCCACCTCTTATCCTCCATGTAAAGCCAGATCCTCAATCCATGACCATCATGTCCCCTAAACCCTTCCCATACTGCTCCAGTCAAACCGTCCCATGGAGTTATGAGACGATGATTGTGACATCCACAGGGGTTGAGAAGCCGAAAGAGGCGATGATCACAGACATTGGACATATGACTAGATCGGGGAGGTGCTACAAAGTACCAGAAAAAGAACAAAAAAGACAGAACGAGGAAGAGGACAGAAGAAAAGAAAAAGGGAAAGGAAAGCTGGTAGAAGAGGAACAAACACTTCAAGGGGAACCAGAGAAGAAGAAGAGCAGGGTAACTGACAAGGAAGCAACGGACTTCCTCAAGCTCATTCGAAAGAGTGAGTACAATATAGTAGAGCAGTTGAACAGAATGCCAACTCAAATCAGTATTTTTGACCTACTTTTAAACTCAGAGCATCATCGGGAAGCACTACTCAAAGTCCTTAGTAATGCACATGTTGAGACCACCTCACCAGAAGAGTTGGAAAAGACAGTAGGTCAGATTATGGCCCCCAATCCGATCACCTTCACCGAGGATGAACTTATTAGCGGAGGATGTGGACACATTGAACCATTGCACATTATGGTGATGTGCAAAGGTATAAGGGTAGCAAGGGTACTGATAGACAACGGTTCAGCTCTTAATGTCTATCCTCTACAAACTGTGCACAAGCTAAACGTGGATTTATCTTACCTCAGGCCAACTGGAAGGACCGTAAGGGCTTTTGATAGTAGGAAAACTGAGTCGTTAGGGGAACTAGATCTCCCAATCACTATTGGATCATGCACGTTTGAAGTGACATTCGAGATTCTGGACATACCCTCTGCATTCAATCTACTTCTAGGAAGACCCTGGATCCACATCGTAGGGGCAGTCCCCTCTTCCTTGCACCAGCGAGTCAAATTCATCATGGGACAGAGGATGATATCGGTCATCGCAGAAAATCTTACACCAGCCGATCGATTGCCAGATGTGCCTTATATCGATGTAGAGATGATCGGGGATAAAGAGGGGTTTCACGCCTTTCAGTTTACATCTATCAATCACATCCAAAGGGGAAAAGAGAAGACAAGGGCAAGGTGGTCAAAAGCAAACCTAATGGTCGGACGAGTGATGAAGAAGGCGGGATATCGTCCGAAACAAGGGTTAGGACCTAAAGGAAAAGGCAGGGCCATTCTGATCAGCATACGAAAACACATTCCCTACTTTGGTCTTGGATTCAAGCCTACGAGGAAGGACATCTCTGATATAAAGGATAAGAAGAGGGAGCTTCGACTTGCACGAAGACAGAATCGAGAGCCTAATATGTGGAACTTGGGTAAAGTACCACACATCAACATTAGCTTCCCACCATCCTTGAAGAAGTCAAATGACTCAGCAGAACTGCTACCGATAAACCACACAGGAGAACCAAGAGTTGTAAGTATCGAGCCCATTCATTCGCAAGAAGACTCGTTCGTTGAGTCCCCACATTCCTTTATAGATGGCATGGACATCTTGTTTGGAGGGGATTCCGAATGGAGTCAAAAGGAGGAAGAAGGAGAGCCCGCTAAGGCAGAAGTCGCAATATGCGAAGAAGAGAAATCACTGTTCCCCTTTCAAATCGATTGGGGATCTGTCATAATTCCACCCACCCTACAAATTCCTACGCCCGGATTTGACGACAGTCACCCGGAAGTGATGGTTATATCTGAACCATTAAAGGAGTCACTCTCCCAATTTATCCACCCTGTAGAAGAAGGGCAAGTTTTCAAGAATTGGGAGGAATACCCAATCACTTACGAGGCCGCCATGGGATCCAGAATCCCTACGGCCTCCAAAAAAAAACGTCATTAACAAAATCTCATCTGCCCGAGGACCATAATGAGCCCTCGTCCTCGGGACAAGACTGTTTTGGGGGCTCAACTTCGTTGCTAATGAACTTGCATGATTTTTCTTTATCTTGTTTCAGGAATACAGATAGTCCACAAAATCTAAAAAAATCAAAAAGTTTTCAAAATCCAAAAAAATCAAAAAAATTTCAAAATTCAAAAAAATCAAAAACTCTTCAAAATTCAAAAAAATCAAATATTCTCAAAAATTCAAAAAAATTAGAAATCTTTAAAATACCCAAGGTTTTCAAAGAATTTTCTCAGTTGAATGAGCCTTGTGACAGAACAGAGTATGAAAGAGAAGAATACGACTTTGACCTCGAGCTCGACTTTGATCTCATGGGGATTGAAGAAGAGTTAGAGGAAGAGGTTGAATATCCTCCAAAAAAAGTTAAAGAACTCATAGAACGTCACGAGAAGGGTGTTTAGCCAAATATAGAGGATACAAACTCAGTGAACCTAGGCACCGAAGATGACCCACGGATCGTTTAAATCGGAGTCCTATTAACGATTGAACATAAAGAAGAGATGACAAAGTTCTTACAACAGTACCAAGATGTCTTCGCATGGTCCTACCAAGACATGCCCGGTTTAGACACAGATCTAATCGTTCACAAGTTACCTATCAAAGCAGGAAGTAAGCCAATCAAGCAGAAATTACGAAGGTTGAAACCAGAGTGGACACTTAAGGTCAAGGATGAAGTAATGAAGTAATTCCAAGCAGGATTTCTTGCAGTATCCACCTATCCTGAGTGGCTCGCTAATGTCGTGCCTGTACCAAAGAAAGATGGAAAGGTACGTATGTGCGTAGACTATCGTGATCTGAACAGAGCCAGTCCTAAAGATGACTTTCCACTACCACACATCGACACTTTGGTCGATAATACAGCGGGACACGACATGTTCTCCTTCATGGATGGCTTCTCGGGTTACAATCAGATAAAAATGGCGGAAGAAGATCAAGAGAAGACTGCATTCATTACACCTTGGGGTACCTTCCATTATAAGGTTATGCCATTCGGTCTCAAGAACGCTGGGGCAACTTACCAACGAGCCATGACGGCTTTATTTCATGACATGATCCACAAAGAGATAGAAGTATACGTAGACGACATGATAGCTAAATCAAGTCTCGACGAGGATCACCTGGTAAACTTGAAGAAACTGTTTGATCGATTAAGGAAGTATAGCTTAAGACTTAATCCGGCAAAATGTGTATTTGGGGCCACATCAGGGAAACTATTAGGGTTCATTTTCAGCAGAAGAGGCATCGAAGTCGATTCAGCTAAAACAAAGTACATCATAAATATGGAGCCACCCAAGTCAGAGAAAGAGATCAGGGGATTCCTAGGGAGAATTCAGTACATTAGTCAAATCATCGCACAACTAACTCCGATCTGTGAGCCAGTATTCAAACTACTGAAGAAGAATGAGCCGAAAGAATGGAATGAAGACTGTCAGGAAGCTTTCGACAAGATTAAGAGATATTTGCTTAACCCGCCTGTTCTAGTTCCTCCTACATCGGGTCGACCTCTACTGATGTATATTTTCGTGCAAGAAAACTCCATGGGCTGTGTACTGGGGCAACATGATGAAACAGGTCGAAAAGAGCGTGTCATCTATTACCTTAGCAAGAAGTTCACAAGTTACGAGACGAACTATTCAACCCTCGAAAAGACGTGTTGTGCTCTTGTCTAGGCATCACAACGACTACGCCACTACTTGCTCAGTTACTCGACTATGCTCATTGCTCGGATGGACCCCTTGAAGTACCTCTTCGAGAAGCCGGCGCTAATGGGACGCACCGCAAAATGGCAGCTACTATTATTTGAGTTCGACATCTCCTATGTCACTCAAAAAGCCATTAAAGGACAAGCTATCGCTGACCACTTAGCGGAGCACCCTTTACCTGATTATGAGCCACTAAAGACAAATTTTCCTGATGAAGCCATCTTATTTGCTGAAGCCGAGAGCGACGATGAAGAATCTAGTTGGAAAATATACTTCGATGAAGCAGTAAACCAAAAGGGAAACGGAATTGGGGCAGTCTTGGTTAAGCCAGACGGAACGCATATCCCTATTGCAGTCAGATTAAGGTTTCAGTGTTCGAACAATGAAGTCGAGTACGAAGCATGCATTGTGGGGTTGAAAGTAGCGATCGACCTCGGAGTGGATGAAATATATGTATTTGGAGACTCAAGTCTGGTAGTCTACCAGACAACGGGAGAATGGAAGACCCGAGAACAGAGACTGGTTCCGTATCACGAGTATCTCGAAGATCTAAGTTCAAACTTCACCCGAATCTCCTTTACTTACATGCCGAGGGCTAAGACCCAGTTTGCAGATGCATTGGCTACTCTAGCCTCAATGATCAGCATCTCTGAAGATACCAGAGTCGACCCTATTGGGATTGGTATTCAAAACGAGCCAGCGTATTGCTTACCTATGGAGATCGAAGAACCTGAAGAAAAACCATGGTATGCAGACATCAAGGCATTCTTAGAGGATCGAACTTTCCCACCCGATGCCACAACGACGGACCGAAAGACTATTCAGAGATTGGCAGGACAGTTCTTCTTGAGTAGCGGAGTCTTGTACAAAAATTCACATCACGAGGTCCTCCTCAGGTGTGTAACACAGACAGAAGCTCAACGCTTAATCGAGACTGTGCATGGAGGAGTCTGTGGACCTCACATGAATGGACATATGCTCGCAAAGAAGATATGAGAATGGGTTACTACTGGATGACTATGGAGAGCGACGGATATCAACATGTTCGAAAATGTCACTTGTGTCAAATCTATGCCAACAAGATCAACGCGCCACCTTCAGAATTGCACAATATGACTTCTCCCTAGCCCTTCTCACTCTGGGGCATGGATGTCATCGGACAGATCAATCCTCAAGCTTCCAATGGGCATCGCTTCATCTTAGTCGCCATAGACTACTTTACGAAATGGGTAGAAGCAGCATCTTACACCAATGTTACGAGAAGCAATGTCTTGAAGTTTGTAAAGAACAACATCATATGTCGGTACGGCCTCCCAAGCGGGATAGTAACCGATAACGCAAAAAATCTCAAGAACAAAGACATGTCTAAGATGTGCAAGAATTTTCAGATCACTCATCACAACTCAGTCATTTCCAGACCAAAGATGAATGGAGCAGTTGAAGCCGCCAACAAAAACATCAAGAAGATCATTGAGAAAATGGCTGTTACTTATAAAGATTGGCACGAAATGTTACCATTCGCTCTACATGCTTATCGAACATCAATCTGAACTTCGACTGGGGCAACGCCTTATTCACTAGTCTATGGAATGGAAGCAGTCTTGCCCGTTGAGGTTGAGATTCCCTCCCTTCGGATATTAAAGGAAGCTGAATTGAATGAAGCAGAATGGGTCCAAGCCCGATTCGATCAGTTGAACTTAATAGAGGAGAAACGACTTTCAACAATCTGTCATGGGCAAACTTATCAACGGAGAATAGCACGAGCTTATAACAAGAAGGTTCGACCTAGAGAGTTCTCGCCAGGAGATCTTGTTTTAAAGAGGATTTTGCCAATACAAGAAGATGCGAGAGGAAAGTTCCGTCCGAATTACGATGGGCCATTCGTCGTCCAAAAGGTACTGTCTGGAGGGGCACTAATCCTTATAGAGATAGATGGGGAAGTCTTTCCACAACCGATCAATGCTGATACCGTGAAAAAATATTACGCCTAAAGTCGTTCCTTGAAATGAAGAGAGGCCATCTTTCTACTACCTGAACAATTATTTACCCTTAGTTAACCCTCTTTGAGCCATCACATTCATTTCTTAACCTAGGACCAGGGCAAGTCACCACCACAAAAAAATAAAAAATAAAAAATAAAAATCGTCAAAAGTCAAACTAAAAATACCAAAGTATACTCCTGGTCCGCATGAGGATAAACTGTGAACGACTAAAAATACAAAAAAATCAAAAAGTCAAAAATCTCGAATGTCTGATCTTAAGCTCGACCCAAATCTCTTACCTAAACAAGTTCGTGTGACGATGGGAGGAGACATAGATCATATTTTCGAAACAAAAACAGACAAACCCCATGTCCAATCTACCCATCAATAAATCCAGACTCAACCTTTCTTATATCCTTTCAATACCCTAGCCTAAGCCTATGTTTTGTCCTATTTAAAGTCCTTTCAGATCAAGGAATGGCTCAAGGTAACTCAATCACGGTGGAAGCATGTCATGAAAAACATTGTCAGGGTATAATTGATTTTGCTACTTAAGTCAGATTTCAAGCTACCAAAGTCGTTGGAAGACCCGAGAGGGGAGACCAGATCGAATATTTGAAAAAAAAAGAGCGACTCGAAGTGTAGAGTCATTAATCCTGAAGCTCAACTTGAGTCACCGTACCATGAAAATCGTCGGAGGAACTCGAGAGGGGAGTCCAGATTTGTTACTCAAGAAAGAGCGCCACTAGAAGAGTAGAGTGTTCGATCTCGTAGCTCAACTTGAGTCACCAGGCCATGAGGGGCACAGAGAAATCAAGGAGGTATTCAAAGTGAAATCTATAAAGTAAGCATAGATTGAAAGAGCGTGGTGAAAATCCATCAGGGCACTGTGAGTAAAAAAATCAGGCTATGGCAAGATCAAAACCACTGGCACGATGAAAACCCAAAAAAGGCGTCGATGAGCAAAAATGTGGAAATCGGGTCTGGTGAAAATCGTAATTGGCGCCAGGGGCAAAAATAAAAAATAAAAAATAAAAACAAAAAAACAAAAAAACAAAAAAAAATAAAAATAAAAATAATAAAAAAACAAAAAAAAAAAAAAAACAAAAAAAACAAAAAAAAAAACAACTCCTGACCCACAAGAGTATAAACTGTGAACGGTAAAAATCTTGAAGTCTTCATGGTTCCAACTGATACAACTCAGTCAAAATTTTCAATCTCGGAGATGACTCTAAAGAAGTTAAGGATTAGCTGACACTTGTATCCTCGACATTTGGCAAAGGCACCATGATCGTTAACTTTCAGAGTTTTCAAACACAGTCTGTCAAAGATTACTCGACAAAGGCAATCTTTTAAAACCTAAAACAAAAAAAATGCATCATCAAAATTACTATTTTTGGTCTATGACGAAGAATCTAGGACTTTTCTTAAAATCAAGTGTTTTCGAAAGCAGTAGATATATCTAAGGCCACTATGTAAAAAACCTATTTCATTCATTTCAAATAGTGCTACATCATTCTCATGAAAAGCAGGGTACAAGAAGGAATGCGAGCAAAGAGCCACTCAAGCATTTCCCTGGAAAGTGTAGTAGGCATCAAGTCATCCTTTAAGGCTTTGATCTGAGCAGCTTGGTCAACGATGATTCTCTCCATATCTGAGGCATGACAACATACCAAATACTCAAATATCATACCATCATGCAAGTCTCTCTCAAGGACGGTCACGCTACGCTAAGCTCTCTCAAGATGATCCTACAACTTCCATGAAGGAGAAACTAAGTTCGAAATTCAAAACCAACGACGAAAAAAAGAAAAAAATATCTCAAAATTGCATTGCATGGTTTAAAACGGTGATCATTTAAAAAAAAAAACATAAAAAATCAATCCAGATTTCAAACGAGCTCCGTGCCACGAAATTAAGGGTTTCAAAAATGCTAACCCTGTCAGACCCTGTGCTTGGGTAGCCACGCCTTACAAACATCTTCAATCTATCCGACGATTTTTAATCATCATGCAATAAATTACTTCGGATTCGTGCAAATAAAAGGTCTATTTTATTCTTTGCAGTTCTTTGCAAGCAACTCCTACAAAGAGGGACAGCTGTAGACACCCTAATTTGCACGAACCCATTAGAAAGATTCAAATTTTCTCGAATTGATTTTGAGTTAGACTTAAACTTCTCAATGGACCCACATTGCCACTTGGCATCATATTCATGCATACATGCATACTATTTGCATCTCATATCATGCCCATACCTTGTCCCGAATCCATTTCAAAAATATACTTCTACCCTTACTTTATTTTTTATTTACAAATGAACCAAGATCTACTTTTCACCTACCACTTCACCTTTACACATGTCATGCTCCCATTCACCTTCCCAAAAGTACTTTTGTTTTCCCATTGGTCTATTTCAAAAATACACTTCCACCCTTGCTTTATAAGTTATTTACAAATGAACCAAGGTCTACTTTTTACCTACTAGTCCACCTTTACACATGTCACTCCCCTATTCATCCTCCCAAAAGCACTTTTGTTCTCTCACCTCTATTTACCAAAAAATCAAGGATCAAAGAATGCTTTTAGGGTTTCTTCACAAATGTCATCTTTACCCTCATACAAATGGAAAATTCAAAAAGAAACAACCTAAATCTCATGTCCATTTTCTTTATTTTTAGGGTTGGACCACTTTATCCCCAAAAGTTCTCCAAAAACTCTATAAATACCCTCATTTTCTAAGAACAACTCATGCTCTCAAACCCCCATCTCTCAACCTAAAACTCTACCAAATTCTCTACTCATCTCTCATCCCTCAACTCTCTCAACCCTCAACCACATCCTTCAACTCTCAAGTCAATTACACAAGCTCAAGTTATTTCAAGACTTCCAAAAGGGACAAGGTGGGACAATAGTTATTTATTTATCTTTTAAGTTGCATCTTCTTCTTCTATCCTTCTCCTTTTTTATTTTATTTTTAGAAGCCTTTAGGATGTATTGGAGAACCCTCTTTCATCCCGAGTAGATTGAACCTCAACCTTGGGCATAGAATGCTTGAAGCGGTTTGGTCGAAAGGATAGAGGTTGAAGTCCTTTTAAATCCATTCTCATATCATGCATCATAATGTACACTATGCACACACATCATACATGTTGGCTATGATGAAGAAATGTGTAACTCTCTTGATGGGGTTAAAACACTAAGTTTCTAGCTAAACATGCATGCATTAAGATTATAAATCTAAGAGAACTCCTTTCATGGAACTTCTCTAAAATCATAAACCAACATTTCAACTCATGCAAAAGTGTGTTGACTCCATAGAATGTCTTTTTCCATAAGATATCTCTTATGTTAACACCAACATCAAAACCTCTTCCAATAAGGTACATACACACTATATGCACCCACCCACTTCATGCATCTCATGCATTCTACTTGTTATTTTAATCATTTTCAAAAATGGTCAAATCTAAAGGTAACCACCTTAGGTGGAGAGAATGGGGTGCTTAACACCTTTCCCATTCTCTAACCGAATCCCCTTAGTTAGATTTTAGGTAGACCATACCTTTTTCATGATTGAGAGTCACTACAATGCCATAAAAAATGGTTTTCAAAAGAATCGATTCGGGTGCCCATTCACACCCATTTACAAAAAAGAATGGTGGCGAGTCCAAACAACGTAGCATTGAGGTTCAAAAGGTGAACATTCTCATGTCTACACATGCAATCAGATATTTGATGAAACAAAACATAAAAAAATAAAGATTCAAAAAATTCAACTAAGAAATAAATGGAACCATATGATCTTAAAGAATTCATGCATTGAAGTGTATGGTAGTAACGACAAAACTTCGCCTCCAACTTAATAGCATGATCATAGACCATCGTTTCGTGTATGCATTCCTTATGTGTACATATGTTTTAAAAAAAAACTAATAGCTAAAATTGCAGATAGAAATACGAGAGGAAAGAGGTGGAAGACAAGTCCCACAAGGACTTCCTCTCTTGGTCAAACCATAAGAAGGGAGAGAGGTCAGGTCCTCATAGGACTTCCTCTCTCTTTCGTGTTAAGATTTCTTTCTCTTTTTAGATTCTTAGCTTGATCGAACGATCATAAATTCTCATTTGGGGACTCAAATTCAAACACATGGGATAACGATTCCTTGCATCTCGCGTATTGTAGCAATCCTCCATCTTCTAATTTGATTGGTCAATGGTTTAAGGATTTCATTGATTGGTCTGATTTCATTCATAATTGGGATGAATTATTGATAGTTTGATTGACAATAATGAGTTTGAATAATTTCACTTTTTTAAATCGATTAATTTGTTTGATCAATGTTTGATTTTAAAATCAATTGGGTGAATTTCGCATTTGATTAATCATCTTAATTGGCAATTGGTTTAAAATTTGTATTAAATTGGATTACTTGATTCATTAATTCATTTATTATGATTGTCTTAATTTACTTTAAAGATTGATCAGATTGAAGGGTTTGGTTTCTACGATCAAAAAATAGTAAGCCCTCATTTAATTCTAAGAACTATTTTCATACCCCACCTTCGTTTAATTTAGCATTCAATTTTAAATTGGGATGTACTAAGTAAAAACTCTAACTTGTAAACGACGAAGAACCAATACCCGATTCGAGTTTTTAAACTTTCGACCTCGAATTAATATTTCAAGCTTCAAACTATAATTTAAATGTTATCACGTTATGTGATCGAGGGTTGGTATTCCATGTGAGAAAACTTGTGTAGATGAGTGATTTTCGGACTTTAAATACCACTTCTACGAATGTTGGGAGTCGCTACCATTTATATGTGTAAAAAGGTGTGAATGGTTACCCAATGTGCATTTTAGAAAAAGTATCATTTTTGACGTTTAGGAACTCTTGATGGATAAGATACCGATCCAACATAAGATCAGGATAAGCGGCTTGATTAGAGAAAATAGAAGGTATTAGGCACTCTTTTCTCCCCACCATGTGGTGGTAAATTCAGCATAACTCGATCATTTTAATTGAAAATGTAAAGTAAAATAAAGTGTCATATGTCAGTAACTTGTACCCTAAGTAGGGATTTACTATCGACTCGATTATAGGATCATCCCATTGAAGGAGATGATCCTTATAAACACTTAGCCATGGGGACTACATGTGTTTTTTAAAAAATATTGATTATGGTTATGGGTCCATTCTCATGAGTTGAGAAGAACTCAAACATCGGTTACCTCAAAATGATTTGAAGGATTTAAAATTCAGTTATTGTTTTGAAAGTAGTTACAACCCCTATCCTTTCAATCGAATCGAAGTTCGATTTATCGGAGATAGGGGAGGATGAGCATCACATCTTAAGTCTTTCTAAAAAGAATTAAAGAGGTGAAGGGATAGTAGAAAGGGGATGTGGAGAGGGTAGAGAGAGAGATGGATATGTGTTCCTTTTGACCCACCTTGAAGCTTTATTTTTTCATTCTTTCCTTCCTTCTTCTACTTCTTCTATGACTTCTTCTTTGAGTCCTTGATGCGATATGAGAGTATTTTTCTTTTAGATTAATGTAAATATGTGAGAATGAAGTAGAAGAAAGTTGAGAGAAGATTTTTTAGTCTAAGACCTGGGGTGCCATTTTGGAAGGTGAGGGAGGTATTTATAAGTGTTTGGAGGTTATTTTAGGGGTATAATAGGGAAGTAAAAGCGCCCTCGATCCGCGGGGTGTGCGGATTTGCTTTTGATTTTTGAGATTTGGGATTTGCCACCTAGTTATTACAGTCTAGGAACCAAATATTGACTCTACCAATAGATAAGATATTAATCTACACAGAGAATAAGTCCGGGGTTTAGGTTACGGGGTTGGAATATATTAGGCACCATCCCCGCCCGGCAAACGCCGATCTCTACTTTTTTCAAATAATACTACGTTGCAAAATATACTTAAAAACAATAAAAAATAATAATAAAAATAATTACTTAGCGGATTACAACGGTTCCCTCAGTACTGGTAGAGAGTGTCCTTGTATGAGTTTCCTTGTTATTCCTCCATCACTGGATCTATTTCTAATATCTAAGTTGAAGTATCTTTCTTCTAGATCTGAGTGTTTCCTGACTTTTAAAGGATTTTTGGGTGTTTTTGGGGGTTTTTTGAGTAAAAGCTGAGGTTTGGATGATAGGTAGGGAGTTAGGGCTTTAAAAGGGTTTGGAAAGAGTTAGGGAGACTTTTTGACCTACTTTTTCTAGGATTTATTTTGACATGCGAGATTAGGTTCTGGAGGTTCCTATTTATAGATTTTTTTTTAAGAATTAGCGTTTGACTAGGTCTCGTTTTAGATAAGGTGAATTAGGATTTTGACTTAAGTCTTATTTGATTGACTAGATTTCTTTAGATTAGGGTTTTAATTAGGGTTTTGACTTAAGTCTTAGGAGATTGACTTGGTCTTTTAAATTAGGTTTTTTAATCTTGCGTACAATAAAAGAGTATATTTTTAAGTTTTGTGGAGAACTCCCTAATTATATCTTTAATTATTTGGACCCCCAGACGGAAGGGTCTTTTAATAAATATCAAGGGGGCTCCACTTAAATATGTGAGCAACCATCAACAATTTTGCCTGAAGGCTTATTTGATTAATTTTCTTGGTTCAGATTTTCAAATTAATTTTGTTAAGGTTTCACTTTACGTTAATTAATTTTTTATTTATTAATTTAAAATTTTTAAAATTTTTAAATTGAAAAATTACCGTTTTACCCCAAAAAAAAACTTTTGGGTTTCAAGTCATTTTTCGATGTTTTGGGATGTTTTGGAATCAATTTTTTGTAAGGAATTTGATGGGATTATCGGTTTGTGTCACTTATGAAATTTTTGGCATGAAATGATTGCAAACCGTTATAAGGGGTATTTTCGTAATTTTGTTGAATTTGGTGAAAATTGGCGGAATGATTTATTTGATTTCATTTTGTTATTTTATGTGTTCAAATGGATTTTCTTAAGTGTAATGTTGGCACTAGGGATGTTTTCATATTAGGGGTATTTTGGTAATTTGATCATTTTTAATGATTTTTACCATAAACCTTCTTTTTATCTGAAAAATGATGATTTCTACGTTTTGGGTCATATTTTCCTATCGTAGCATGATTTCTACAGTTTTGTTTATTTGAGATACCTTATCTGAATTTTTAAAACATATCTAACAACAAAATAAAGCATTGAAATATCATCCATTATTGGGAATCGTTGCAATCAGGTTGACAAGTTGATTAATTAGGCAAGTGCGAAAATGGGGTGTCTACAGATGCCCCTCTTTGGCAGAGGGTTGAAGCAAACTGGATGGCAAATCCATTTTGGTAGATAGTGCGATATCTGAATGACAAAGCTAATGATAGTTCATTTTGTAGTCTGATTTAGAAATTCGTCGAGGCATTCGAATCCTTGAGAATAAAACTCTCCCCGGACTAAAAAAAATTATCAGGTCTTCGAGCGCGAGCTCTCACTAAAGATGTCAGATCCTTGAATTTTAGAAAATCCTCCCTAGCTAATGCAAAAGTGTAAGTATGTGCAATGGTGCAATGCTTATTGAGATTCTATCGAATCATTGAGAATAAATTCTCCTCGATTAAAAAAGAATGTCAGGTCTTAGAGATCTTCTCTTACCGACAATGATGATTCAAATTGAAATGCACATACGCAATGAAAATAATCATACAATATTGAATTATGGTAAGTTTGAATAACGAGATAGATGAAGTAGAAACTTCATTAAATCCTATCAAAATTCTTTTTTATAGGAACTTAAATAATCCTGTTAATTCATTTTATGATTCAAAAAAATTGAAATCTCGTTTCTCGAACTCAAACTTAGGTTTGTAGGCACTTTAAAAAATCTACTCATTCTATGATTCAAAAAGTTGGAGTCTCGTTTCTCAGACTCGAACTTAGGTTTGTAAGTACTTCAAAAAACCTACTCATTCTATGATTCAAAAAGTTAGAGTCTTGTTTCTCGGACTTGAACTTAGGTTTTTAGGTACTTCAAAAAACTTATTCATTATATGATTCAAAAAGTTAGAGTCTCGTTTCTCGGACTCGAATTTAGGTTTGTAGGTACTTTAAAAAACCTACTCATTCTATGATTCAAAAAATTAGAGTCTCATTTCTCGGACTCAAACTTAGGTTTGTAAGTACTTCAAAAGACCTACTCATTCTATGATTCAAAAAGTTGGAGTCTTGTTTCTCGGACTCGAACTTAGGTTTGTAGGTACTTCAAAATACCTACTCATTCTATGATTCAAAAAGTTGGAGTCTCGTTTCTCAGACTCGAACTTAGGTTTGTAGGTACTTCAAAAAACCTACTTATTCTATGATTAAAAAAGTTGGAGTCTCGTTTCTCGGACTCAAACTTAAGTTTGAAAACTTAAAAAAACCTACTCATTATATGATTCAAAAAGTTGGAGTCACATTTCTCAAACTCGAATTTAGATTTGTAGGTACTTCAAAAAATCTACTCATCCTATGATTCAAAAAGTTGGAGCCTCGTTTCTCAGACTCGAACTTAGGTTTGTAGGTACATCAAAAAACCTACTTATTCTATGATTCAAAAAAAGTTGGAGTCACATTTCTTGGACTCGAACTTATTGGAACCACGCTTCTTGGGAATTATTTAAAGACTCAGTATTATCGAGTTCAAAATTTGAAAGATTGGACCTTTATTAGCTTATCATGCATCTAGATTCATAATTATCATTAGGCTTCGTTAGACTTTTAAACTTTTGTAAGATTTTCCTTTTTATCATGTAATCAAGAATTAAAACTTCGGAATCACAGTTATTATAAAAAAATGCCCCTAGTCTCAAGGTGAGCTTCTAACTGGAACTTGACTATGAAACTGATGAAATAGATTGCACCTAGAAAATATAAACGAGAAACTATTGACTCTGATATATGACATATAGAAGAATCAACATTCCTTTAAATTCAAAACTCTTAAGATTATCATATGTGCAATAAGGAATTTAATTAATTTCTTTTGAGAAATGCTGAACTTAAAATCTTGATGATTATTATAATAGAAGATCTTTCTTTTCAAAGTAGTTGATGGTTCTACATTTTCCTTTGACGAACATTTGAACAAGTAAACATACTTTTAAATATCCTACAATGTTCAAAATGACTTCTGAATTTCTTTGACTTTAACACTATCTTCAGCATATGTGAGCTTTCAGCTAAAAATGAATGTTGTGACTTGAATAATTTTCTATATCCTCCAGTAAACTTCCTTCTGAAATTTTCTTCTAGATGGGACATTTCCTCCCATTTGAGGATGCCCAAAATTTTGCTTAAATCGCCTCTTTAGATTTTCAATCTAGCGGACTTTATTTTTCTTCTGTTTTTTATGGTTATGCCCTAACTTTTGCCTAAGTCGCTCTTTTGGATTTTCAACTTAGCTGGCTTTTTTCTTCTTGATGATCTTGAATATTTGACTCAACAACTTCTTGGTTCCTTGGACCTTAATCAAGTCAATTAGCATTCATGAGGACTTAATAGGTGGGTTTAGGACATGGTTTAGAAAGAAAAGGTATAAGGCTCAACTTCCTAAAATGCCCCTAGTTTGATATTCTCTCTTTTCTATCAATTATTTTGATCATCTTTTTTTATAAATGCCCATAGTTTGGCATTCTTTTCTTCTTATCAATTCTTTTGATTCTTTTTTCTAGTGCCCCTAGTTTGGTCTTCTTTACTTTTGAACCTTTCAATAGAGGATTTTTCCTTTAGATAACATTTTTCTTAAAAGAACACATTTTTTTGTGATCAGGCCTGAAGTAATTTCTCAGGTTGCGTATGTACCCTAAATATTTCATTTTTTACTTTTGGGATCAGGTTAAACGTAGTTCATACTTAGATTTCCCTCCCAAAGTTAGTTAGTATGCTTTAAAAATAAGAGGCTATTAATTCTTTGAAGGTTGCGAAAGGGCTAAAGAATGTTATCATTTTCTTGGTCAGATAGGAAAATTGTTCGACCAAAGAAGGCCTCATTTGGAGAAATGCTACTTGATTTGGTCAAAGATTCTAGGAACTTGATGTTTTGATTACTCTATCGAGTATGGTCTTCCTTTGAGAAGGAGTAATCTTCAGTCTTCTTCTACGAAATTGAGTGTGATTGAGTTCTTTGTATTTGATATAAACTCGTTCAATCCTTTCCAAATTTCGAAAGAAATCTCATATTTTTTTGCTACTAAGAAAACATGATGAATCCCTTCTTGTGGATCTTAGCACTTTTGTCGATGGTTTCAACTACATTATTCTTGATCGACGAACTTTGACTTTGAAAATCACCATCGACTTCACACCTTAATCGATTTTGGTGCAATCTATCAATATATCCTCATGAGACCATGTAGGAATGTTGTTGAATTTATCAAGTAAATTTATTATTCTCTCATGTTCCTCTAAGGATAATGTAGTACCTATTTGCATTTTTTGAGTATACTCTTTAATTTTAATATTTATCAAATTTTATTAGTGAGCTTTGAGGCATTCATCATGTCAAAATTTTATGTTCACATCATTATTGCACGCATGATAATCGAAAGTTTTTTTATTCTATTAGAATTAAAAATACATAAACTGACAAACTCGACTAAAGAAAGACTAACAGAACTGAAATGACCAATTGAATTTCAAGACTGACAAAAATTGAACTGAAACTAAAAGGAAACTAAGCTTATCTACAAAATGGGACTGGGCTGATGGATTACTTGGGCTTACCAATGGTACTTTGGAAAGATGACTTTTTTTATGGTTCTGAAGTAGCATGGATATGGTTTAGAACGTTTAGGGGTACTTGAGATTAACCATTGATTCTGAAGGTTTGACTCTTAACCACATGATTAAAATTTTGATATATATTAGCCCAAGTCCGATTGGAAATATTGAGTCCAAATGCACTATAAGTGTATAGTGGCCACAAATGTGAGAAAGATTAGTTACAGGTATACCCCTGATTAGAGTTGAACTTTTGATCAGACAAATTAATTTGACCTTAAAATTGAATCTTTTTTGTATAAAATAATCTGAATTTTTGAAAGTAAAAAAAATTGGTCCAATCGATTTGGTGTTGATCAGTTTGATCCATTTGTTGATTAGGCCAATTGATTTATATTTCAAACATTGGGTCGAACCGATATTACGGGTCTAGTTTGAATGGTCTGGATCGGTCCGTCCACTTACCTGTTGGTTGGATTGATTAGAACAACCCGAGAACACCCATAATCAATTCCGGTCGTAATGTATAGGAAGGTTTATAGACTCTAGGTTTACTTTGTGCAATGCAATTTATCTAGTCACCCTTGCCTAAGAACACCTATATACCTTTCGAGCATACTCAATCAGACGGTACGTGGTGACTTGGTTTGATATATCGTAGGTATTCAAAGTGATAATCTAAGACTCCAACCCAAATCTTTGAAGTAAAAAATAACCAGTTTAATCCCCAGTTGAGAGGTGGTGCACGATACTGAGCAAGGACACTCTTAAGTCACCTCTCGTCTAGAATAGACGTAGTCTATCCCCCTTGTACCGTAGTACATCGGGACAGGATCTCACTCAGGTACTGATTTTAACCAAGAAGTACAATTGGTGAACTTAGAATAACTTTGATATACTGTATAAGTACGAGTCTAGGGTTGGCGATTGGGACATGTGACTGTGCGACTTACAATAGGACAAAAGGCTCAGGTCGTTTGAACATGGGTACATCGATATACCTTTTAAAGTTACCTGATCAAACGGTACTGATGCCCCAATTTTATATACCCTAAGGTACGTGGCTGGAATTGTGATTTTCATGCATGACGTCGCATCTCCGAAGAGACCAGACCACTCACTAGTGTCACGTTGGCTATAAGGGACATGCAAGCGTGCAATGCAACAAAATAAACGTGCTAGTCGTGTGTGCAAAATAGGGTGGGGTGTTCCCAGGGCATTTTTAAGTTAAATGATCCCGTGGGCCAGATCAGATTATCACAATATAGATTTCAAATATTAAACAAAATACAAACAACATCCATAATATTCAATTTAAGATCAAAGCATGCACATTATAGAGATATATCAGATCATGGCATATTAAATGGATAATCACAGAATATTCAATCAAATTTAACATTGAAATCGGCATAGACTGAATCAAAATAATTTTTTTTATTTTACTTTTATGGTCCAGTCAAAGATTATTTTGGGCAACCTTAAACAAGTTGAGATTTCAAATAATATATTAAGTTAAGAATGGAATGATAATTGTTAAGATAATATATTATGATCATTCTTTTTAAAAATATTTATTTTTTATTATTTCTTTTAAGAAAATAAATTGATTATTATTTTGTCGAGCAACACCAAAAAACTTCTTTCTTATTTCAAGAAATTAATTTTTTTAATTAAAAAGAAATCCCTTTTTTTTTGTATATGTTGATGCCAGCAACATACAACAACAACAGCACAACAGCAACAACAACACACAATAGCAACAATAACACACAACAGCAACACACAACAACAACATTCAGAAAAACTGAATTTTTTATTATAAAAAAATGTATTTTTTTAAAATGAAATAAAGAAAAACTGAATTCAGTTTTTAATAAAATTGTACTTTTTTTTAAAGAGAAAAATTGAATATTGTTAAAAATAAAAAAATTTGAAACAAAGAGAAAAAAAAAATTCTTTTAATGTTTTCTTTTTTTGTTGCCAAAAATCAGATGCACTTATCTAAAAAATAATTTTAAAAAATAATAAATAACTAAAATTTATTTATTTATTTTAAATTCTCATGATTCAACAACCATCATTCCATTTTCAATTAAACTATCTTCTTAAATTATTTAGTTTTATCCCAAGTGATCCTCAATTGAACCATAGAAAACAATATTCCAGAATATCATATTCAAAATCCAAGACATGATGCCATAAGAACAACAATAATAAAATCTAAAGAAAAAAGAATAAATAAACACACAAAAATAAAATAAAAACTAGGTCTATTTGGCAATGCTTCCATACTTGGGGCTTTTCAAGTTTGATCCTCAATAATCCTCAGTGGAGTCACCACTGAAAGCGCCCTCGATCTGCGGGGTGTGCGGATCCGCTTTCGATTTTTGAGGTTTGGGAGTCACCACCGACTTATTACAGTCTAAGAGCCAAATATTGACTCTACCAATAGATAAGATACTGATCTACAGAGAGAATAGGTCTGGGAATCAGGTTACAGGGTTGGAATGTGTTAGGCACCAACCCCGCCCGGCAAACAGCGGTCTCTACCAAATAATATTACATTGCAAAATAGACCTAAAAATAATAAAAATAATTACCTAGCGGATTACGACGGTTCTTCAATATTGGCAGTGAGTTTCCCTTTTATACATCTATCACTGAATCTGTTTCTGATCTCTAAGTTGAAGTATCTTTCTTCTAGATCTGAATATTTTCTAACTTTTAAAGGATCTCTATGTTTTTTTGGAGGGTTCCTGGGGATTTTTTGAGTCAAAACTGGGGTATGGATGATAGGTAGAGAGTTAGGACTTTAAAATTAGGATTTGGAGAGAGTTAGGGAGACTTTTGGACCTACTTTTTCTAGGATTTATTTTGACATGCGAGATTAGGTTCAAGAGGCTCCTATTTATAGATTTTTTTGGAAGAATTAGGGTTTGATTAGGTCTCCTTTTAGATAGGGTGAATTAGGATTTTGAATTAAGTCTTATTTGATTGACTAGATTTCTTTAGATTATGATTTTAATTATGGTTTTGACTTAAGTTTTATGAGATTGACTTGGTCTTTTAAATTAGATTTTTTAATCTTGCGTACAATGAAAGAATATATTTTTAAATTTTATGGAGAACCCCCTAATTATATCTTTAATTATTTGGACCCCCAAATGGAATGATCTTTTAATAAATATCAAGGGGCTCCACTTTCCGATCTATGTATCTTGGGGATTTTTAAAAGGATAGGGAGTCGCCACCTAGTTTATGTCTAGGAACCAAAATTAACTCCAAATGGATATGGGTCGGTCCGTGGATCAACGAGATGGGTAAGGGGTCAGGTTACGGATTTCGGAAGGTGTTAGGCACCGAACCCGCCTAATCAAGATGATCAGTCTCTACTGCGATCCAAAAATATCCTACGGTCAACATTCAAAGACTAAAAGTTAAACTAGGGTCCAATCATTATCAAATTGCATCGGATTTACTAAACAAACCCTACGGTTAAAATAATTACATGATTTAATGAGGCATACATGACATCAAAAATTAATAGATCAATTCGATCATACTTTGAATAATAGAAAATTGATTTTCAATGCCACGTACATGAAATTAATGAATTGACTCATTGATGATATTTATCAAAGAAATTTGATTTCTGAGTCGTCACGTGCATTAAATTCAATGGGTTAACTTGCAAATTTTGAGTTGCCACATGTATTAAATTGGTGAGTTAACCACATGCTTAATTTTTTAAATAAAATCGATTCAAATTTTCAATGTCCCAAAATCAGCGAGTCGACTCACAATTTGTTAATCAAAAGAATCCTAAATTTTTTTTGAATCGCCACGTGTATTAAATCAGTGATTTAACCCGCATGCACAATTTCCAAAAAAATCGAACCAAAGTTCCAATGTATCAAAAATCAGCGAGTCAACTCGCAATTTGTTAATCAAAATAATCTTTGATTGTTTTTAAAAATCGCCACATGTGTTAAATATGTGACTTAACCCACGTGCACAATTTCTAAAAAAAAATCAAACCAAAGTTCCAATGTACCAAAAATCAGTGAGTTGACTCGCAATTTGTTAATCAAAATAATCTTTGATTATTTTTAAAAAATTTCCACATTTGTTAAATATGTGATTTAACCCACGTGCACAATTTCTAAAAAAAATTCGATTCGCATTCTCAATGGTCCCAAAATCAGCGAGTCGACTCACAATTTTTATCATAATAATCTTTGATTATTTTTTAAAATCGCCACATGTGTTAAATATGTGATTTAACCCACGTGCACAATTTCTAAAAAAAAATTCGATTCGCATTTTCAATGGCCCCAAAATCAGCGAGTCAACTCACCAATCTTGATAAGCAAAAAAAAATCGATTTCTTTACCCTCCACGTGTACCAAAATTCATGAATTAATCCACATATTAGTGAGTTAACTAATATCAATGTTAGTGGGTTGGCCCAATAACATCATAAATCGACAATCGACCGGATAAATATCAACAATGAGCCAGTTCACTATCTTGATGTTAATAAGTTGATTCAATCAATCTATCAACCAAAAAATGAGCGAATCGATCGACTAACATTTCGACAATTTCGAAAATTTAAAAGTGGCCATTAGTGCCACGTATACCCCCAAAAATCCATGAAATAATTTAGATGCATACTAAATTAAGAAACAATACAATAAAAAATAAATAAATAAATAAATGATAATGAAGTAAAAATAAAGTAAAATAAATAAAAATAAAAAAAAGTTACCTTTACCGAGTGATGTTGGATTGTTAAGATTCCTTCAAAAAGATCTTGAAACAATATGTGAGTAGTTGTTATGACCTCGCGAACTTTTAAGAAATCTATCCTAATTGTCGAAATCCGATAAGGATGAATAGATGGCTGAGTTGGTTATCAAACTGAGTTGATTTATCAAACGATGAATGGAGGGCTGAATTGATTATCAAATGGTGAATAGAAGGCTGAGTTGATTATCAAGTAAAATCAAGGGAGAGGTAAGTTGATTATCAAATGAAATCAAGTGAGGGTTGAGTTGGATTGTAAAACCGCAAGGATGAAGGGTATTACATAGGGGTTTATAAAGATGAAAGAAAGAGGCCGAGAAGCATTAACGGAGTTTGCTAAAGGGCTGAAACTATGAGTTGACTGAGCAACAAAAAAAAAAAGAGGAATGACGTTGGGAGGTGCTGCTGCAGATTGGAGAGAAGTTTGGAACAGCTGGACTTTAATGATTGAACAAGAGGTGGAAGAAAATCGTTGGTTGTTGTAATGGAAGTGGTATGAACATGAAGAGGATCGATGGGGAAGATGGCTGTGGTTATTTTTAATGGTGAAGAGAGGGAGAAACTGAAGGCGTCAATGGGGAAGGTGGCCTTTTATTTTGTTTTATGAAGAAGACGTTGCAGCAAAGGCTGTTATGGAGTGTGGGTGAAGATGACAGAGAGGGGGCTGGCAGAGAGAACGTGAAGAAGATTAGTATGGGTGAAAATGTTGAGGGAGAAGAAGATGGAGAGATCAAAGAGATGAAGGAGCTGAAGTTGCTGGTTTTTTAATGGCAGCCAAAAAAAAACGTTTTTCTTCTTCTTCTTTTTTTGAAAAATGACAGTCCACCAGAGAACTCCCCCCTTCTTGGTTCCTTTTGCTCTTTTTTTATAGTCATTCCCTCCCATAAAAACGTGAGAGAAAGAGGGGAGAGAAGGTGGAGATGTGGGTAGTTGTATGGGTGGTTATCTAGCAAAAAACGTCAGAGAATGTTGCTGATTTTTGTTGTGAAGAAGAAGAAGGGTAGAGGACGTGGGTTGATGGGAGAGATCAAGGGAGAGAGTGAAGAGGAGGAGAAGAACGTGGCTGCTATGTGGGTGGTCCAAAACGTGGGTTGTTGAGAGAAGGAGGAGTTGGAGAAGATGACCATGGGAGCACGTGGGGAAGAAGAAGAAACGTGGTTTCTTCTTCTTTCTTTTTTTATTTTGAATTTTTTTATTTTTTATTTTTTAAAAGAATGAAAGAGGGGGATCCTACGCTACTCGTACTACGGTAACTCTCCGTCAATGAGTCATAATTGGTCGGTTTAATTTTCCTTCCGATTGGTTGATTTCGAATTTTTTTTATTTTTTTTTATTTTAGTCGATGTTTTGATTAAAATTTAATTTGATGTTTAAATTACATTTGAATTTGTATTTTATTTTAAATTTTGAATTTCGATTAGAATTTAATTTGAATAATTTAGTTGTTGGTTGATTTAATTTTGATTTTTGATTGGTTGATCGTTCGATTTTATTTTTACATTTTAATTGGTTAGGTGATTCGATTTTTAATTTTAATTTAAATTTTGAACGGATTGATTAATTTGCATTTTAATTTGAAATTTAAATTGATTTCAATTTTTAATTGGTCAGTTGATTGATTTAAAATTTTAATTCAATTTTGCATTTTAATAAGTAAGTAACCATCAACAATTTTGCCTGAAGGCTTGATTGATTAATTTTCTTGTTTCAGATTTTTAAATTAATTTTGTTAAGATTTCGCTTTACGTTAATTAATATTTTATTTATTAATTTGGAAATTTAAAACTTTTAAAATTGAAAAATTATTGTTTTGCCCCCGAAGAGAACTTTTGCATTTCAAGTCATTTTTTTATGTTCAAGAATGTTTTAGAATTAATTTTTCATAAGGAATTCAATAGAATTATCACTATGTGTCACTTATAAAATTTTTTGCGTGAAATGATTGTGAACCATTATGAAGGGCATTTCCGTAATTTTGTCAAATTTAATGAAAATTGGTAGAAGGATTTATTTAATTTTATTTTGTTGTTTTATGTGTTCAAATGAGTTTTTCTAAGCGTAATGTAGGCTCTAGGAATGTTTTGATGTTAGAGATATTTAGGTAATTTAGTCATTTTTTAGTAATATTTATCTTAAAGCTTTTTTTTATCTGAAAAATGATGATTTCTACGTTTTAAGTCATATTTTCCTATCGTAGTATGATTTCTATAGTTTTCTTTGTTTAAGATATCCCATCTGAATTTCTGAAATAAATCTAGTAACAAAATAGAACATTGGAATATCATCTATAATTGGGAAGCATTGCAATCGAGTTGACGAGTTGATTAATCAGGCAAGTACGAAAACGGGGTGCCTATATGAAAAAATAAAAAAGTAGAGAATGGCATGGGATTTGAAGGTAGGGGGTGTGAAATTTAGAATTGGGATGAGGGTAGTTGTGTAATGAGGAAAAATGGATAATTTTTTATCTAAATTGTTTGCATCCTCCCTAACCCATTCAGGTGGAGTCTTTTGTAAGGTGAGATGATAGATGTTTGATTTAAGAGACTGGGAGTGTAAGATAGTGGTTTGTTGATTGAGTATTGTAGACATCCCATTTTTGCATCCGCCTGATTAATCAACTCGTCAACCCAATCGCAATGATTCCCAATTATGGATGTGTATTTCATTGCTTTATTTTGTTATCCGATATGTTTCAGAAATCTGGATGAGGTATCTCGAATTGACAAAACCTTAGAAACCACGCTACGTTAGGAAAATACGACCCCAGAAATATAGAAATCATCATCTTGCAGACCAAAAAGAAGTTTCACGATAAAAATCACTAAAAATAAACCAAATTACCAAAATACCCCTAACCTCAAAACAATCCTAGAGCCTACGTTACGCTTAGGAAAACTCCCTCGAACACATAAAATAACAAATCGGAACCAAATAAATCATTTCGCCAATTTAAACAGAATTTGACAAAATTACGAAAATGCCCCTCATAAAGTTCATGACCATTTCACACAAAAAATTTCATAAATGACACAAACTAATATTTCCATTGAATTTCTTACGAAAAATCGATTCTAAAACATCCTAGAACATTAAAAACCAACTTAAAACGTGAAAAGTCCTCTCCGGGGGCAAAACAGTAATTCATAATTTTTATAATTAAAAAATTCGAAATTAATAAATAAAACATTAAATAATTAAAGTGAAACATTAATGAAATTAATTTAAAATTTTGAACCGAAGAAATCGATCAATCGGGTTTTCAAGTAAAATTGTTGAGGGTTCGTGAGATATTTCTTTAAGGACCCCTCCATTTGGGGTCCAAAGAATTAAAGATATTTTAGAGGGGGGTTCTCCAAAAATTAAAAGTCAATTAAGCAAGACTAAGGTCAAGGTATTAAAGTCAATCAAGTGAGACTAAAGTCAAAATTAAAGTCAATTAAGCAAGACTGAAGTCAAGATATTAAAAGTCAATCAATTAAGACTAAAGTCAAAACATTAGAAGTCAATCAAATAAGACCAAAAGTCATAATAGAGTTCTAATTAAATAATAATTCAATCTAATAGAGTTCTAACTTAAAAATAATTCTACCTAAAACAATTCTAATTAAAACACAATTCTACCTAAAATAAGTCTAACTAAAACACAACTCTAATTGAAAAGAACTCTAATTAAATACTAACTCTATCCAAATCAACCCCTAAAAACATCTATAAATAGAGGTGCTCACACCCTATTTTCGTATCAAATCATAAACCCTAAGAGAAGTAGGTCTAAAAGCCTCCCTAGCCTCCCATAAACCCTAGTTTTGGAGCCCCAACTCCTTACCTAACATCCCTCCTTCGATTTTAGCCTAAGAAACACCTAAAAGTCTTCCAAAAATATCCCAAAATCCACAAAAAACTTGAAGAATTCAGATCCAAGGAAAAAAGAGATACCATACCTCAAAGATCAAAAATCAAATCCCGAGACAGAACGAAGCAAGAAGTACGGTACAAGGAGCAACTTTTGTTGGATCTGAGGGAACAAAGTCTTAGCTATCGGAAAGGTATAATATTTTTTTATTTATTATTATCTAGGTTTTTAGTAATATAATTTATTTGGGAGTTAGTAGAGACCGGCTTTGGCCGGGCGGGGTTGGTGCCTAACACCTTCCAACCCCGTAACGTGATCCCCGGACCCTTTTTTTTTTCTTTCGTAGATTAGTTTGTCTTTTTTAGAGTCAGTTTGGTTCCTAGACCTTAACAACTAGGTGGCGACTCCCAAACCTCAAGGGTCAAAAGCGGATCCGCGCCTCCCGCAGATCGAGGGCACTTTCACTGGCGACTCTGCTGGGGACTATTGAGGATCAAACTTGAAAAATCCTAAGTATGGGAGCATTGCCAAGATGATCTAGTTTTTTTTATTATTTAGTTCGATTTATTTTATTTATTTTTTTCTGTTTATTTATTTTTATGACTTGATTGTGGATGATTTTGGGTATTGCATTTTTTTCCCAATTAAGGATCACTTTTGATGACCCCTAAATAATGAAAGATTCAAATTGACCTATGAAAATGATGGAATGATGAAGGTTGGACAGAAATATTAAAACGTTTTTACAGAATATTCTAGTAAGAATTAAGTCTGGAAATCTTTAATAAAATTTAGATCTTCTCGAGTAGATTAATTTAGAATCTGAGTTCACTCAATTTCGTTATCGGAAGCCTTAGATATCATCGATGCAAGTTCAATCTGTAAATCTGGAATTGTTGCTGAATGAAGGTTGGGACAGTAATGTTAAAATGTTTTTATAGAATATTCTAGTGAGAATTAAGTCTGGGAACCTATTAATAAAATGTAGATCTCATCGAGTAGATTAATTTAGAATCTAAGTTCACTCAATTTCATTATCAGAAGCCTTAGATATCATCGATGCAAGTTCAATCTGTAAATCTGAAATTATTTCTGAATGAAGGTTGGGAAAACAATGTTAAAACGTTTTTACAGAATATTCTAATGAGAACTAAGTCTGGCCACCTATTAATAAAATGTAGATCTCATCGAGTAGATTAATTTAGAATATGAGTTCACTCAATTTCGTTATCAGAAGCCTTAGATATCATCGATGCAAGTTCAATCTGTAAATCTGGAATTGTTTCTGAATGAAGGTTGGGACAGCAATGTTAAAACGTTTTTACAGAATATTCTAGTGAGAACTAAGTCTGGGCACCTATTAATAAAATGTAGATCTCATCGATTAGAATAATTTAAAACTTGAGTTCACTCGATTTCATTATCGGGAGCCTTAGATATCATCGATGCAAGTTCAGATTGTATTTTCCTAATTCACAGAAAATCCGAATTTATCTAATGTTAGCACAATTAATGTTCCTGAGAGTGAGCTCATCTCAACCATTGTCATTTTATCATCAATGTAACATCTATTGGAATCTCGATTTATTTTGGATCACCCAAAAGTGATCATTGATTGGATCTTAAAAATTATAAAAATTATGCCTATTGCAATGTTTGTTTGATCAATTATTATATGCCATGCTCATTAAATTATTTGCCATGATCTTGACAGATATATTTGTGATGCGTTTGCTTTCATCTTAATTTCGATGTGATGGGTTTTGTATATTATTTTCTTGATCAATATTCATTTGATATCCATATGTGATGACATAATCTAGCCCATGGGCCCATGTGTTTGAAAAAGGCCCCGGGCACACCCCACCCTGTTTTGCACACACCACATGCACGTTTACTGTTTTGCACACTTACACATCCTATATAGCCAATGTGGCACTAGTGCGTGGCCTGATCTCTTCGGAGATGCGACGTCATTCATGAAAACCACAACTTCAGTCACGTACCTTAGGGTATATCAAACTGGGGCATCAATACCGTCTGATCAGGTGATTCTGAGAGATGTATTGATGCACCCAGGCTGGAGCGACCTAAGCCTTTGACCTATTGTGAGCCACACAGTCACATGTCCCGATTGCCAACGTAGTACTAGTACGTGGTCGGTCCCCTCGGGGGATGCCAAGCCATTTATGAAACCTACAACTCTTAACTCGTACCCATAGGTATGTAAAAGATAATCTAAGTATATCAATTGCATTTCTTGGTCAAAACTGGTGCCTAAGCAAGATCTTGCCCCGCTGTACCCTACTGTACGAGGGGGATAGACTACGTCTATTCTAGACGAGAGGTATTTAAGTGGGCCCTTGCTCAGCATTGTGCGCCGCCTCTCAACTGGAGATCAAACTGGCTATTTTTTTACTTCAGAGAAGTGAGTTGAGATTTTAGATTATCACCTATACGGTATATCAAACCAAGTCACCACGTATCGAGAGGTATATAGGTGTGCTTGGGCAAGGGTGGCCAGATAAATTGCATTGCATGTAGTAAACTTAGAGTCTAGAAGTTTTCCTATAGGTCACGACCTGAACTGACTATGGGTGTTCCCGGGTTGTTTTATTCAATCCAGCCAACAGGTAAGTGGGCAGACCGATCCAGAATAATCAAATAAAACCCGCAATATCGGTTCAACCAAATCAGTGGAATGTACCGATCAATTTGAACCAATTAAACCAGTTGGCCCAATTGACAAATGGATCAACTGATCAATTCCAAATCAGTTTGACTAATTGGTTTCATTTTTAAATATCCAGACCACTTTGTATAAAAAGACTCAATCTTAGGATCAGATTAATTTGTCTGATCAAAGGTTCAATCCCGATCAGGGGTAGACCCGTGTCTAACATTTTCTCACTTTCTTGGTCACCATAGACTTATAGTGCATTTGAATTCGATATTTTCCACCGGATTTGGGCTATTCTATATTGAAACTTTAATCATGTGGTTAAGAGTCAAATCTTTAGAGTTAATGGTTAACCTTGGTTTACTTCCAATCAGGTAATAATTGGTCCCAAACGTTCTAAACCTCCATTTGTACCACTTTGGATCCGTGAAAAAAGCCGTCTTTCTAGAGTACCATTGTCAAGTAGTCAGTCTTTGCCACAAGAAGAAACGAGTACCATGGATGAAGCTGCACTCTGTCATATTTTAGAATCTTTTCAAGCACAGATTATTGCTTCTGTCCAAACACAAATTGAATCTCTGAAAATTGAAAAGGGAAAAGATAAAGTTATAGAACCTCAGGATGTATTTGACCTCGCTGAAAATCAAGAAGATGATCAGTTACACGTCGACCCTGTCCTATCTCATCGAATAACTCAGGTTGAAACTGCTTTGAAGAATATTAAAGACCCCGATGATCTTACTCTTGGATTAGGGGTAATGACCTTGTTTCCCACGGTTCGTCTACCAGAGAAGTTCACAATGCCAGATATGGAGATATTTGATGGTATTGGATGCCCTAGGACTCATTTAAAAGTTTATGTCGGCATAATGCAATCTCAGGGTCTGAGTGAAGAACAGATGGCTCAACTTTTTCAAAGAACCCTTACAGGACCTGCCCTACGCTGGTTAATGTCATTGGACTCATCTCGGGTAAGAACGTGGCATGAATTGATAAAGGATTTTATTGGTCGGTATTCATTTAACACGGATATTGAACTCACAAGAAGAGACCTAGAAACTACTAAAAAAAAACCCGGGGAAACTTTCACTGAGTTCATTGCTCGATGGAGAGCTAAAGCCGCTCAATTGTGGGACCGACCTCAAGAGAAGGAACAAGTCAAGATTATCCTCAGGAATCTCATTCCAAATTATGCCAAGTACTTGATGCCTCAATACCTTCCTACTTTTCAATCCCTCATTGAGGCTGGAAATCAAGTTGAGGATGCCTATTCTTCGGGACTTTTTGGTAACTCGTCTTAGTCAAAACCCAAACATTTCAAACCTAATGTCAATTCCTTACAAGTGGCCAACACCTCCTTCGTACTATCTCCTCAAGCTACTCCTCCTTCACAAGAAAAGCCTAGGAGACAATTTGCCAATCTTGGAATGTCCCTTAGTATTGCTTATCAAAAATTGATGAAAAAGGGATTGCTAACACCTTTATGACCTAAGCCTTTGCCTAATCCCCTTCCCCCAAACATGGATAATGGGCAATTCTGTGAATTCCATCAGATGCCTGGTCATGTTCTTGATAGGTGTATTACTCTCCGACATGCTATCCAAGACCTTATTGAGCAAGGAAAAGTCACCATACCCACTCCTGCTACTCCCAATGTGAAGACTAACCCTTTGCCTACCTTTCAAAATCAACCCCCTCCTACTCTGAACTTAATATCCATATCCAAATCCAAATCAGTTGACCCAGTTTCCTTTATTCACCCAATTGGTTTTAACAGTGCGTTCACTCCAGGCCAGAATGAGCTCAATTACCCTAAGGCAGTGGTAGAACTAAAGAACATAAAGATTATTGAAGCAACGTTGTCCAGCATATAACATACTTGAATCGAAATATGAAGAGATAGTAAAAGCAGGCAAGTTCAAGTCATCCATCGAAGATGATCGAAGTGGCATAGACCCTAGAATTATGTCCCTCCATTCAGAATGATGTCATTTTTTTTAGTCTTCTTAGTTTTTTAGCATCAGTTGCGTCAGTTTTTGAGTTCAGTTAGTCATTGTTAATTTTAGACTTTAGTTAGGTATGTCAGTCTATGTTCCTTTTTATTCTAATAAATAAAAGAAACTTTTGATTATCTTGTGTGCAATAATGACGTGAATATAAAATCTAACATGAGATATGACTTAAAGCTCACTAACCAAATTTGATAAATATTGGAATTAAAGAGTACACTCAAGAAGTGCAAATTGGTGATACGTTATCCTCAGGAGAACATGAGAGAATAGTAAACTTACTTGAGAAATTCAACAATGTTTTTGCATGGTCTCATAAGGATATATGGATAGATTACACAAAAATATAGATCAAGATATAAAGCCAAGAGTGATTTCAAAGTCAAGGATTATTAGTCAAAAATGATATATAGCTGAAAGCATCGACAAAGACGCTAAGACTTACAAGTGGATCTACCATGTTTCTCACTCAAAAGAGGAGAGTTTTCATTCATAAGAGAATAAAAGATTTTCTTGAAGTTTTAGAAGAGTTGAATAGTCAGAAAATTCAATCATACTCGATTTCACAATAGAAGACTGAAGAATATTCATTCCTCAAAAAAAAACTTACTCGACAGAGTAATCCAGATATCGAATTACTAAAACTTTGATCAAGTCGAGCAACATTCATCAAGGGAGGCCTTCTTTGGTCGAACCATTTTCGTGTCTTACTAAGAAAAAGAAAAACCTTCTTTAGCCCCTTGCAGCCTCTAAAAAAAATCAAATAGCCTGATTCTTTCTAAACCACACCCACCAACCTTGGGAGGGAATATTAGTATGAACTACATTTTGACCTAATCCCAAAAGAAAAAGAAATATTTGGGGTACGTAGGCAACCTGAGAAGTTACTTCAGGCCCGGTCATACAAAAAAATTATTCTCTTAAGAAAAATGTTATCCAAAAGAAAAATCCCCTATTGAAAGGTTTAAAAGAAAATAATGCAAAACTAGGGGCACTAGAAAAAAAAATTAGAAAAATTGAAAAAAAAGAATGCCAAACTAGGGGCATTAGAAAAAAAAGAGTCAAAGAATTTACAGAAAATAATAACATTTTGGGAAGTCGACTAGGGGCAAAGTCGAGGTTTTACCTTTTCTTTCTAAACTAGAAGCCCACCTATTAAGTCCTCCTGAATGCTTATTGACTCGGTTAAGGTGCAGGGAACCAAGAAGTTGTCGAGTTAGTTATTCAAGATCATCAAGAAAAAAAAGAAAAGCCCGCTAAGTCGAAAACCCGAAAAGGCGATTTAGGCAAAATTTAGGGCATAACTATAAAAAAGAAAGCTTGCTAGGTTGAAAACCTGAAAAGGCGACCTAGGCAAAAATCAAGGCATCATCAGAAAAAGAAAAATAAAGCCCGCTAGATTGAAAACCTAAAGAGGCGATCTAGGAAAAAATTAGGGCATCATCAAATGGGACGAAAGGTCCTATCAAAAAGAAAAATTCAGAAGGAAGCTTGTGCAGAAACTAGAAAATACATAACCATTCAAGCCACAATATTCATTTTTTAACCAAGAGCTTACATCCAACGAAGACAATGTTGAAGTCAAAAAAATCAGAAATCATCTTGAACATTGTAGGATCTTCAAAAGTATGTTTACTTGTTCAAGTGTTCGCTAATGGAAGATGTAGAATCATCAATCACTTTGAAGATAAAGATCTTCTATTCTAATATTTATCAAGAGTTTTTAAGTCCTGCTCAAGCATTTTTCAAAAATAATTATCAATTCTTTATTGCACATATGATAATCTTAAGAGTCTTAAATTTAAGAGAATGTCAGTTCTTCTATCTGTCATACATCAGAGTCCGTATGTTTTAAGCATAAGCCATTCCATCAGTCTCGTAGTCAAGTCCCAGTTAAAGCCAACCTTGAAACTAGGGGCATTTTTGAAGGTCATTTAATTCTAAAATTTTTGTTCTTAATCACATGATAAAAAGAAAATCATACAAAAGCTTAAAAGTCCGGCGAAGCCCAATGATAATTACGAATCCAGATGCATGATAAGCCAATGAAGGCCTGATCTTTCAAACTTTGAGCTCGATTTTGAAGCATAGAATGAATTAATAGGATTGTTTAAATTCCTATAAATCTAAGCCCGAGAAACGTGGCTTAGTAAGTTCGAGTCTGAGAAACGAGACTCCAACTTTTTGAATCATAGAATGAATAGGCTTTTTGAAGTGCCTACAAACTTAAGTTCGAGTCCGAGAAACGAGACTCCAATTTTTTGAATCATAGAATGAATAGGCTTTTTGAAGTGCCTACAAACCTAAGTTCGAGTCCGAGAAACGAGACTCCAACTTTTTGAATCACAGAATGAATAAGCTTTTCGAAGTGCCTACAAACTTTAGTTCGAGTCTGAGAAACGAGACTCCAACTTTTTGAATCATAGAATGAATAGGCTTTTTGAAGTGCCTATAAACTTAAGTTCGAGTCCGAGAAACGAGACTCCAACTTTTTGAATCATAGAATGAATAGGCTTTTTGAAGAGCCTACAAACTTAAGTTCGAGTCCGAGAAACGAGACTCCAACTTTTTGAATCATATAATGAATAGGCTTTTTGAAGTACCCATAAACCTAAGTTCGAGTCCGAGAAATGAGACTCCAACATTTTGAATCATAGGCTTTTTGAAGTGCCTACAAACCTTAGTTCGAGTCCGAGAAGAAACAAGACTCCATGTTTAATATGATTGTTTAAGTTCCTCTAAACCTTAGTCAGAGTCCAAGAAACGAGACTCTAGCTTTGTTTGAATCATATTGAATTAATAGGATTGTTTAAGTTATTTAGCCCGAGAAGCGTGGCTACAATAGGTTCGAGTCCGATAAATGAGACTCAAACTTTTTCGAACTCTAAAAAGAATTTCAAATAGGATTTAACGAAGTTCTTTCAATATTATGACTTAAATTACCTCATTATTCAACATTGCCATGACTGTTTTCGTTGCATAAACACATTTCAATTTTGAATCATTATTGTCAGTGAGAGAAGATCTCTAGGACCTGACACATTTTTACTAAGTAAGCATCACACTTTTACACACACGTGCACTTTTGCATTAGTCAGGGAGAATTTTCTAAAATTCGAGGATCTGACATCGTCAGTGAGAGTTCAAGCTCAACCTTTTAGTTCGGGGAGAGTTTTACGCTCAAGGATTCGAACACCCTGACGAATTGCTAAATCAGGCTGCAAAATGAACTGTCACTAGCTTTGGCATTCGGATATCGCACTATCTACCGAAATAGATTTGCTATCTAGTTTGCTTCAACCCTCTGCCAAAGAGGGGCATATGTAGACACCTCATTTTTACATCCGCCTGATTAATCAACTCGTCAACCCAATCGCAATGATTCCTAATGATGGATGTGTATTCCATTGCTTTATTTTGTTATCCGATATGTTTCAGAAATCCGGATGAGGTATCTCGAATTGACAAAACCTTAGAAACCACGCTACGTTAGGAAAATACGACCCTAGAAATATAGAAATCATCATCTTGTAGACAAAAAAGAAGTTTCACGATAAAAATCACTAAAAATTGACCAAATTACCAAAATAACCCTAACCTCAAAACAACCCTAGAGCCTACGTTACGCTTAGGAAAACTCTCTCGAACACATAAAATAACAAATCAGAATCAAATAAATCATTTCGCCAATTTAACAAAATTCAACAAAAATTACGAAAATGCCCCTCATAAAATTCATGACCATTTCACACAAAAAATTTCATAAATGACACAAACTAATATTTCCATTGAATTTCTTACGAAAAATCGATTCTAAAACATCCTAGAACATTAAAAACCGACTTAAAACGTGAAAGTCCTCTCTGGGGGCAAAACAGTAATTTCACAATTTTCATAATTAAAAAATTCGAAATTAATAAATAAAACATTAAATAATTAAAGTGAAACATTAATGAAATTAATTTAAAATTTTGAACCGAAGAAATCGATCAATCGGGTTTTCAAGTAAAATTATTGAGGGTTCGTGAGATATTTCTTTAAGGACCCCTCCATTTGGGGGTCCAAAGAATTAAAGATATTTTAGAGGGGGGTTCTCCAAAAATTAAAAGTCAATCAAGCAAGACTAAGGTCAAGGTATTAAAGTCAATCAAGTGAGACTAAAGTCAAAATTAAAGTCAATTAAGCAAGACTGAAGTCAAGATATTAAAAGTCAATCAATTAAGACTAAAGTCAAAACATTAAAAGTCAATCAAATAAGACCAAAAGTCATAATAGAGTTCTAATTAAATAATAATTCAATCTAATAGAGTTCTAACTTAAAAATAATTCTACCTAAAACAATTCTAATTAAAACACAATTCTACCTAAAATAAGTCTAACTAAAACACAACTCTAATTAAAAGAACTCTAATTAAATATTAAGTCTATCCAAATCAACCCCTAAAAACATCTATAAATAGAGGTGCTCACACCCTATTTTCGTATCAAATCATAAACCCAAAGAGAAGTAGGTCTAAAAGCCTCCCTAGCCTCCCATAAACCCTAGTTTTGGAGCCCCAACTCCTTACCTAACATCCCTCCTTCGATTTTAGCCTAAGAAACACCTAAAAGTCTTCCAAAAATATCCCAAAATCCACAACAAACTTGAAGAATTCAGATCCAAGGAAAAAAGAGATACCTTACCTCGGAGATCGAAAATCAAATCCCGAGACAGAACGAAGCAAGAAGTACGGTACAAGGAGCAACTTTTGTTAGATCTGAGGGAACAAAGTCTTTGCTATAGGAAAGGTATAATCTTTTTTTATTTATTATTATCTAGGTTTTTAGCAATGTAATTTATTTGGAAAGTTAGTAGAGACCGGCTTCGGCCGGGCGGGGTTGGTGCCTAACAACTTCCAACCCCGTAACGTGATTCCCAGACCCTTTTTTTTTTCTTTCGTAGATTAGTTTACCTTTTTTAGAGTCAGTTTGGTTCCTAGACCTTAACAACTAGGTGGCGACTCCCAAACCTCAAGGGTCAAAAGCGGATCCGCGCACCCCGCGGATAGAGGGCACTTTCAAGTATTACGTAGGTTAAAAGGAAGTAGTGTTTAGGTTAAGAGAATAGGTTGTGTAAGAGATTATTTGATTAGATTTTGAGAGGGTTAAGGGGATGATGACATGTGTCAAAAAGTGAGGTGATTAGATGAGTTGATTGGAGAGAAGAGGTTTAGGGATGGCCTGTGATGTGGGTAGTTGGTTGTGTTAGAGAAAGGTAAGCTTAGGTTTATGACATGGGGGTATGGGTTGTGATATAGGTTGGTAGTATGTTAGATAAAAGTGATGGATTAGAATGTAGGGGATATGAGTTGAGATATTTTTTAAAGATAGGTGATGGGGATAGGTTAAAGAAGGGAATAGGTTGAAATGTGGGTAGATGATTTGTTAGAAAAGAATGATAAGGGTAGGTAGTTGGATGAGAGAGGTGAGTTAGGGTGATTACATGTGTCCCATTTTATGATCGAAGGGTGATTGGGTGATATGGATAATGGTTAGTGGGTTAGGGTTATTGATTATGGATGTAGATTTGAAGTGGTTTGGGTTTTGGTGTGTTGGGCTTGAGTTTTTGGAAAATTGTAGGTTATTTGGGATTGGATAGGTTTTATTTTAGAATGGGACTTAATAGTTGGTGATTTTTAGGGTTTGGGTAATATGAAATTAGGTTTAGGTTAGGTTGGATAAGGTAAAAAATGATTTTTTTGTGAATTGAGGATTTATGGGCCTTAAGTGGGCTTAGGGTAGTTTCAGTTTCGAGAGTGGAGCAGTGAAAGGTAAGGAAGGTGGGGGACACTCCAAGTCTCATCTTAAGTTCATTAATCTTTTTAGGGGTCTTAGGAATCCTCGGATTTGATTAAAATGCCATGCTTTGGCGAATTGGGCTTTTTAGGCCCGTTGACGAATTTTATTAAAAATATGATATTTTTGGGTCATTTTGAGTGGGGGTCCATTCAAGTCGGGATGTCTACATCTACCCCACTTTGCAGGATTTGCATGCAAAGAATAGACTAAACCCATGTTTGTACGGGTCCAAAAACTTTGTTAAAAACACGATTTCAAAACATCGAGTGTATTGCAGATTTTTTATTTTTTAGAAAGTGGCTATCGAAGGACAGGGTCTAACATGGTTAGTTTTGAAATTCCTTAATCTCGTGGCACGAAGCTCATTTGAGATCTCAGATTCAATGATGAATTTTGGTGTTTTTTGTTGTATTTTGACAAATTGGGATTGAATGTAACTCCAAAAAGATTTTTTGATTTTTTTAATTTCTTTTTACAAGATACGTTCAAATAAAAAAAACATTTTTGGAGGAACTAAGTTGCTTGTGATGATCCTTTAACAAGTTTACACAAAGAAGTATTTCAAACTTATTGTAACACTCTCTGATTGCAATGGTTAGAAATATAAAAGAAAACATGATCCTCCCAAGCTTTGAATCTGACAAGGATGGAATCTGCTATAATAATAAAGTTTCCCCGACTAGGAGTCTGACAAGGATTGAACTGATTGTGAAAAATGGAAATGACATTTGAAATCTAGGTGTGTTTCAACAAAAATGATTTAACATCTTTTGCTTTGAATAACGAACCTGTGAAATCTAAGGAAGATCAATATTTTTTTTATTTTTTTTATTTTTTTTAAAAAGACTATAAATATCATGTAGCTTATATTCATGCAACAATGAGCAACATGTAGTTTAGGCTCTTACTAGGAAGTATCATACAGTTTAGACTCTTATTGAGGAGTGACAAGTAATTTTAACTCTTACTACGGAGTGATATGCAGTTTAGGCTCTTACTGAGAAGCGATATGTAGTTTATGCTAAGGAGCATATGTTAAGAAATTTTTTATACAAAATAGTTTTGATAATTATTGACCTTGGGTAATTCAATAACTTTTTTTAAGGAATAAATTGAATTTTTCGTCTCAGGCCCAAAATACTAGTTTGTCATGATGTATGTAGAAAACTCTTTGTTTTTTTTGTTTTTTTAAAATCATCATTTTAATATGAGCAAAATGACTAGACGAAGAATCTGGCATTGTTGAACACTGACCAGGGTGTCTCTATTAAATAGATAATAGTTTTTCTCAATTCTCTTTAAGGTCCTTGAGAGTCATCCCCACTATCGAATATCGACAAAATGATAGAAAATGATTGTATGGTGTTTGATAATGAGATAAAAGATTGTGTGATGATTGGTGATTAGTGGTAGACTTTAGAATTTGTTTAAGATATCGATAGATCGAGGATTACTCAGACGTCAAAGATTTTTTAGGCAGAGATGATTAATAGATAAAGATAATCTTTTATTTCCTTTATTGATTTTTTATTTTTTGTCATTCATGCCTCTAGTGTCAATTACGGTTTTCACCAAGTCTGGCTCCATAATTTTTGCATTCGATGCCCTTTCAGGTTTTCATCGTACCTATGATATTTGATCTTACCATGATTTGATTTTTTTTTACAACGCCTTTGTAGGTTTTCACTATGTCTTTTCATGTCACAATACACTTCTTGTAAACTCCTCTTAGGTAGTTATTCCTTCATCGTCAACGAACATTCGTGGTAGAAGAATTCTTTTTTAAACCATTTCTTGATCAAAGAAGACTTAATTTTAGGATGTAACTTGGATAGAGTTTGTAAAACCCCAAGTTTTCAATTTATATCTCGAAGAAAAATAAATAGTAGAATTTTGAGACAATCTTAAAAGTGGGACTTAGGGGTAAAACTTTAGGATGTTTCTGATTATTTTTAATGAAATCCAACGTCATCATTGGATTCAAAATGATCGAAAAATATACTCTACCCTGTAAGCATGCTCGATTACCAAGTTAGACAAAGTTAAAATAGTAAATTTTTGTTAGAGTAAGAATTATTAAGATTCGATTACACCATTGGGTTTGTAACGAAAAATTATTGAATATGAACTATTTATTTGTCATTTTTGGAGATCAGGAAGTCGAATTATCTTTAAAAACGAAAATGACGTTAATTTTAGGGGTCACCTCATGTCAAAAATGTAAATTTTTGTTAGAGACAGAATTTGTATAAATTGACCATACCATTAGATCCGAAATAAAAAATTAGATAAAATAGAGTATTCATTTATCAATTTTGAAATCCGGATGGTCAAGTTATCGTCGATCAAAACAATAGGCAAAATATTGATTTCATCCCAAATTTTATATAAATAAAATTTTTAATTTTTTTTATTCTTCGTCTTCTCCAACCCGTTTAAACCAGCCAACTCATTTAAAAAAAATTGTTTTTTTCTTCGATTTTTAACTTCGGATTCGTTGCAAACGGCTCACCGTCGACTTCCGACGTAGAAGGGAGAAACGTCCGCAACCTCATTTTTTACAAAACCCACTCAAATTCCTTCCATTTTCTCATCTTTTTCACCCTGTATCGTCAAAAAATAGTCGTATATATATACGGGAGTTTTGTAACTTCGACCTCGGATTTCATTCGTTTCAGGATCAAACCGTCCTCCGTCACAGAATGAAGAAAGAACGATGACATCGAGATCTTCGAAACCACTAGGCCGGTTTCAAAAATCAACCACCTCGAACTATGAATCACCTTGATTTCCATACTGATCGCCTCAATTTTCATGCACGTGCTTCAATTCCGTCACTTAGAGATTGTAAGGAACTCTCAATTTTTATTAGTAATCGTATATTGTAAAAATTGCATTTAGAATTTTATTAAAAATTTGTGGTGAGTTTCCAAAAATATAGAATTCAATTGATTATTTAAAATTCATGTCAGAATTTGCATGTTTGATATGTTTTCCTTATTTTATAATAAAATATACGTGGGTAGGATATCTCATTTGGTTATTTCCGTCAGTTGGGTTCCTGTGCACCGTTCAGACACTATTTTGATATAAGTTTTGTACTTTTTCAATATTATTAATGAAAATAAATTTTATAATTGAAAAAAAAATGATTTAATATTCAATGAACTCAAATTGAGTTGATGAATATCAGAAAGTGGATATTTTGTTTGAAAGATTGAAAATGGTAAAAATCGTAAAAAATCAAAAAAGGGTATAAAACGGTAAAATGTCAGAGTCACAACCAAGGAGTGATATCTACATTTTACATTGTTGTGTTGTGCGTAGGTTGGTGAACAGATATCTAGGGATAATGTTACTGATTGTATGTTTATTTACTTGCTGTTAGTGCGAGGTGCTATTTACTTTTTCGTTCTATTATTTATTTTAGGCCGAGTGGCAACACTTTCATGGTAGGAAACTAGATATCCATTCTCAATCTTGTATTATTAATTTCCCTTTTGTTTCAAATGAAAATAATATATATATATATATATATATATATAGGGAGCGGTTCGGCAGCCCTAAAGTTTGCCAAGTTTGGTACCAAATATTTTTTGTAAATCACTTTTGATGGGGTTAGAAGTTTTGGAATAGGTTGATGTTTTGTGAGGATGATCTCTACGGTGAAGAGATCTTCCTCACAAAAAATCAGCTCATTTTGAAACTTCTAACCCTAGTTTACAAGTTGAAGAATCGTGGACCGTCCAATTTTTGTAAATTACTTTTGATGGGGTTAGAAGTTTTGAAATAGGCTGATTTTTGGTGAGGATGATCTGCTCATCATAGAGATCATCCTCACATGCACGCCAACTCATTACAAAGCTTCTAACCCATATTTTGAAAAATGTTTTGGCACCAAACTTGACAAACTTTAGGGCTGCTGAACCGTCCCCAGTGAACTTGTAATGTAAAGGCAGTCGTATACGAATGGTTTGTATATTTGGGAATCACATGCACGCCTAATAGGCATAGACGAAGATGATTAGTCAGTGATCACTAATAATCTATAGTAGTCGAACGTTCTGACACATCGAAAAGAGACCCATTACTTACGATCACATCAAACGGCCAGCCTAAGCCGGATAAATGGTCAACTAAGCGTGGTAAGTGCAGCAACTGACTACAAATCAGGAACTACAAGTCAGAGAAGAATTGTAACATCATGTCCCGACTGGGAGCAATCCAGTTGTGAATTCCAACTCTCTAATTTCAATACTCCACCATAGTGTATTATGTATCTGTTGTTTTACTTTGATATATAAAATGAAATGTATATTTAATGTTTCTATTTGGTCAATTAGATTTGTATATAAAGAAAATGCTATAGTGAGTATTGTTGATTGATGTAATGTCAGTTTTAAAATGTTTAGTTGCTCATCCCTGGTTATATGTTCTAGTTAATCGTATTTTATTCTGTAAAACTTTGCATATGTTAAAATGATTTAGTATGCTTATTTGTTTATGTTAGAAGAGGTTATTAGCATAAATTATTTTCTTCCTTACTGGGTAACCATTATTACTCACCATTTCCTTCTCTATTTTTTAGTTTCAGATCCGAAGCTTGGCGAGGCAGGTGTAGAAAACGAGTGAGAATCATCTGATGGGTCAGATAGACAGTCAAAGTCCGTCACTTGGTGAGTATTGGGGTTATACCCCTAATGGTGTCAGTTTCGTTTAGGGTTATACCCCTAATGGCTTCCGCTATTGTTATATTTTGTATATGTATATATGTAGGAATGTATGTCGTTTATTAGGTGCAGGTTGAACGTCTTGGAATGCTAACATAAACAGAGGAGACCATGTCGAAATTTCAAGGTGCCACCTAATATCTCGAGTTTTAACATGGGATTTGTATTAGTGTTTGGCGGGACGCCATAGGGTTGAGGTTCGCAAAGAAATGGTATAGGCTAGAATATTAAATTTGATATAATAGATAAGTTGAACTGGGGTTTGCCTTTTTATTTATTTTTTTTGTGAAAATAAAACTACATCTCATTTTGCGTGAGCTAGAAAGAACTCATTTACGCACATTAAAAAGAATCAACTCGGATGGTAGATTTAGAAGATGATTGCCCAAGTATGGGATCTGACATGGTTTAGTCTTCTTGAATTCCTTGATTTCATAGCACGGGACTCGTTTGAAATTTTGGATTTGATGAAATTGGATAATTAATGGAAAATGGCTACCCAAGCACGGGATCTAATAGGGTTTTCCTTACTAATTCCTCAATTTCCTGGCACGTAGCTCGATTGAAATACTGGGATGATTGATGCTTTTAACCTTACTTCATTGAGTTTGATCCAAGTCACTTTGACCGAGATCTCTTTTTTTTATTATTTTTTTTCAATGATATTTTTTTCTTTCAAAATTGCTCAAATGTAGGGTGGCATGCCCTGGTTCTAAGTAATTGAAGGATAATGAAGGCTCGAGTGGGTTGATTAGTTGTAGATATGTTAGGGTAGTAGAAGGAAGACCTCTTATCATTTTGAGATTTAATTTTTCAAGAACATATTTGAATATCACTTAATGCTTGTCAACTCAAGAGATAACTTTTGTAAATTTGAATCATTGATAGTGGTTGATCTTTCATAATTGGAATAAAATCTTCCTCTTTCACAAGGGTCAAACTATTTTGATAGAATTGTATTGACCTGTTCTTCTTTTTAGCATTCTTTTGAATTTCTTGTTCATTTATTGATCATCTTCGATATACTTTCCAAGTATCCTTAGGATCATTTGTTTAGGCTTGCCCCTAAACTGGTACATATATTCTTCATTTTTTTCTTCGATAAGTCTTGTGAGGAAAATCTTAAAAGAAAAACAAATCAATACGTCATTGACATGGATTTATTTCCAAGTTGTCAGTTCCATTTGAGAATTGAACATTGAAGTAGAAGTGGTTGAATTGGACTTGATGCTTTTAAAATGAAGGCTTTTGGTGGATAAATGTGATTTTGATCAACTTAGGCTGAGAAATATAGGGAATGCCCCAACTTAGACAAAAATATTTTATTATTTTTCCATTTATAGTTTATACTCATACAGGTCAGGAGTAATCAAAATGGGTCAAAAGAGTATGACGATAATCTTTAGGTTTTTGAGTCGTCTTCAGTCTTCTAGTCGAATCGAGTCTGACTCTTCAAAATTTGACAAGTCAATCATGTCGTTCGTCAATTCCAAATTCCTTTTAGTCATGAAGCTCATAATTGAAAGATGTTTTTGATTTTATTTTCTTTGAAAATATGTACATTTTTTTGTTTTTATAGGTAGGTAATAATAATTCTTTATTATTTTTTTTAAATGGACCCTCTAAATTTTACCCTTCCTAAGGACGAAGGTCCAATAAATATTCCTAGAAAGGGAATCCATTTTTTTATGAATTTTTGAATTTTTTTTTTGAAAATGGACATTCTAAATTAATGGCCTTCTTGAGGATGAATGTCTGATAAATATCCCCGGGAAGGACATGCATATATTTTGAAATTTTGCAATTTTTTTTTACCTTCTGATTTTCTCTAAGTAGATCAGCATTCTCATGCCTCAAAGTTTGTAAAATCAAAGATCAAGCCAGTTCGAATCCCATCCTCTACCCGATCTACTACTTGCACTAAATTTGATAAGATGCCCGTAGTGTGTCCCACCAAGTGAGTGTAAAATGTGTGCACTAATTCGAGATAAATGTGGTGTTCATCTCTTGTTCAGTCATTGTTGGCCTCACTTGTGAAGCTAACTCTCACCATCTCTTAGCATACTTATTCACTAGTTTTTCGTGTTATTTTTTTCATGTCGTTTTGATCTAAACCCACGTCTGTATTGAACCTGTGATTGTGCCAGAACATATCGGCCAAGTCCTACCAACCTTTAATGAGTGTATGATCTAGTCTCGAGAACCATTTGAGGGTTGGACCTATCAGGCTCCTTTGAAACAATTGTTCCAATAGTCTGTCATCATCACCATATTGGCACATTAACCCGCAGTATAACTTCAGAAGTGACAGAGGACATCTTACCCCATTGTATTTCTTGAATTTTGGGCACTTGAATTTGGTCAACAACTGGGCGTTGGGATAAAAACAGAGGTCCTTGAACCTAGTTCCCCCAAGGTATCGGTGCCCTTGATTTTCCTCATCTCTTCTTGGAGAGACTCAATCTGTTGGGCTATCTTTTCGTCTATTTTGCTATTGGCTTCCATGGCCCTGTAAACACACTCATCATCGTGAATGACCACAGGATGTGGTCGATTTTGTGGACTGTATAGCGGGGGCCTTTGATATCTTGGAATTGTGGGTGGTAGGGTGGTTTATTACCCTTGTGGTGGTTGTTTTGGAGATCATGATTCGATCCCTATACTTGGTGTTGTACTATCTGGGTTTGTATGAAATTGATGGAAGCCAACACAGCTCTTAACATCTTCCTTGTCTCTCTGTGGTTGCTAACAATACAGCAATTTTTTCATCAATGTCTGTTATTTTTACTGATGTCGGTTGTAGTGCCTCAAAAGTACTCATTGTTGATGAAGATCAAAGAAAATACAGAGGCTTCTCGGGGTGTTTGTACTTCTTTTGCTTGGCCACCTATGAATACAAATAACAAAGTGGGAGTGTATAATTTACAAAAAGGTAAGATGCATGACGTTTTATTAGGTCAGGTAAAGTTATTTACTATAAAATAAATGATTTTTAAAGAAAGTTCTTTAGTACAAAGCCGACATCAACACGGAGTTGGAATCAGCTCGAAACTAGATTGTGTATTTTTAAGAAAACGGATTGCATCAACTTGAAACTGGCATCTGTATGAAGCCGACATCAGCATGGAACAGAGTTGTGTATTTTTGAAAATAATTACATCAACATGAAGCTGGCATCATCAAGGAGCTAGATAACGTATGTTTGTGAGAATGATTACGTCAACATGGAGCTAGTATCAGCACAGAGTTGGCATTAGCACGGACTAGCATCAATACGAAGTTGGTATCATAGGACTAGCATCAATACGGAGTTGGTATCAACACGGAGCTGGATTGCGTATTTTTTAAGATAATTACATCAGCATTGAGTTGGTACCAACACGGAGTTGGCATCAGCATAGAGTTAGATTGTGTGCTCTTGAGAGAGCGGATTACATCAGCACAGGACTGGCATCGATATGGAGCCAGCATCAGTTCGGAGCAGGGTGGCGTATTTTATATACATTTTTAAATATAGTTTCATCAACACGAAGCTGGCATCAACACGGAGTTGGCATCGGCACAGAGTTGGGTTGCATATTTTAAAAATAAGTACATCAACACGGAGCTAGTATTAACACGGAGTTGTCAATAGCACAAAACTGGATTTAGCATTTTTTTAGATGATTTCATCAACACGGAGTTGGCATCAACACGGACTTGCCATCAACACAGAGCTGCATTGTGCATTTTAAAAAATAATTACATCAGCACGGAGCTGAATGATTATTTTTTTAAATAATTACATCAACAAGGAATTGGCGTCAACACAGAGTTAGCGTCAACACAAAATCGGCATCAACACGGAGTTGGCATTAGTATGGAGCTTCATTGCGTGCTCTTGAGAGAGCAGGTTACCTCAGCACAAGGCTGGCATCAATGCAGAGCTGACATCAGCAAGGAACTGGGTTGTGTATTTTGTGATGATGATTACATCAGCACGGAGCTGGCATCAACACAGAGTTGGATTAGTTTGAAAATAATGGATTGCATCAGAATATAACTGGCATCAACAAGGAGTTGGATTAATTTAAAAATAATGGATTACATCAGCATGGGGCTAGCATCAACACGGAGTTGGATTTACATTTTGTAAAATTAGATTTTTGCGAGCAAATCGAGTTGGAATAACCCACATTTTTTTTTATTAGCTTCCAATTCAGTTATCTGAAATTAAGATCAACCAATTAGATCCCCAAGGAAGAGGTGGCGTAGCGCACAATGCTTTCACAAGGGCAGTCTTAAATCAGCTAATTTACTTGAATAAACGTAGTTTACTTCCCTCGTATCAATAAGACAAAATTGTTCTTAGACACCAACTTTGATCAATAAATGTAATTGGCGCCTTTAAATCATTTTTTTCTTTTTTCTTTGTTTTGAATTTTTTTGAAAATATATTTTATTGGAAAAAGATTGAATTAATTTGAGTTGATCAGTCGGTTGTCGACCTTGTCGGATCACATATGGATCACGGACTTGGTTCCGGTCAAAGTTGGAAGATGGACCCAGTTTAGGTTGAATTTGAATCACAGACCCGATTTGGGTCGACTTTGGATCATTGACCCTGTCTAAAATGGATACAAGTAGTAGACTCGATTCGAAATGGATATAAGTTATGGGCCCGATTTGGATGGATATGGGTCATGAACCCAATCTGAGATGGATACAGGTCATTGGCCCAGTTTGAATGGATAGGGGTCGTGGACCCGATTCGTGAAGGATATGGGTCATTGACCTAGTTTGGATTGCGTAGAGGTCTTGGACCCAATTTGGATTGGATACGGGTTATGGACCCGATCTGGGGTTGACATGGGTAAAGGATCCTACTAGGTCGGATCGCGAGATTGATTCGATTGGAGAAAATCCCTATATTGTTTTATCTTTTGTGTTTTTTATTTTTATTTTTAATCATTGGTTAGGAAAATTCATTTTATTTAGTTTTCCAAAATGAGGGATTCTTCTAGAAGGTGTCATTAATGTTTACGCAAGGATAGGGAGATCCTCCAAAACAAAATCTGGCCTTTAGTCATTTTGTTGTGTCCCATTCGTACTTGTTTGTGTTTGGAGCACGGATAGAAGTAATATTACCTCCTCCATGCTTTAAGCACGGATAGGGCATATTTTGTTCTATCCCTATTTCAAGCACAGATAAGGTACATATTTGGTTATCCGTGTTATGAGCACGGACCAGAAAGAAATTCAGTTTTTTGGAATTGATAGAAAATGGTCCCTTGGTCTCCATTTTGAATGTCCACCTACTAGTTGTTGTTTTCTCTTATAATTCTTTATTTTTTTTTTTAACATGATGCAACACACATTCCTCCTTGTTTACCTAAGGGATGAGAAAAAGGAAAACAAAAATAAGCAACCTATGATGTATACAAGGGTGCCTCATTGGGCTTACAACTTGTGCTTCGAGGCCTCGAAAATAATTACAACTCGCAATTGGGGGTTGATGTGTCTATCTAAAACATATGTCCTAGCACGTCTAGTCAGGCACATGCATGTGGTAATAGGCGAATTTATAGTTACCCGATCTTCAAACCTCGATGCATACCTGAGTACACACGTCGTAAGTTATCGGACTTGATATGTTCATCCCCGACACTTGAAATAAAGATCTCAAGTCGTAGAACTACTAAGCATCAGGGTTAGATATTTTGAGGGTGGGGTGGTTTGTGCAATGGGCTATGCTCGCAAGTTCTCATGTATTCTTTCTTTCATTTTTTTCATCAACCCCCTTACAAGTATGTAATTAAAGAAAAATAAAGTAAATAAACAATAAAACATATTATATGCAAGCACAAAAAGTAATAAAATCAATAAACAATGTTAGCAAACTTTTCCCAAAATGATTGAATTGACACGAAAGTGGACCTAGTCTCCCCAATGGAGTCACCAACTGTAGATGCATGATTTTCAGATTTTGAATACCACTTCTACGAATGTTTGGAGTCGCTACCATTCATATGTGTAAAAGGGTGTGAATGGTCACCTGATGTACATTTTAGAAAAAGTGTCACTTTTGGCATTTAGTGACTCTTGATGAATAAGATACCGATCCAACCTAAGATCGAGATAAGTGGCTCGATTAGAAAAAAAGGGAAGGTGTTAGGCACCATTTTCTTCCCTACCACGTGGTGGAAACCTCAACATGTAAAGTAAAATAAAGTGTCACGTATCGATAACTTGTACCTTAAGTAGGGATTTACTATCGGATCGATTATAAGATCATCCCATTGAAAGAGATGATCCTTATAAACACTTAGCCTTGGGGATTATATGTGTTTTTGAAAAAATATTAGCTATGGTTATAGGTCTATTCTTGTGAGTTGAGAAGAACTCGAACACCATTTGCCTCAAAACTATTTGAAGGATTTAAAATTTGATTTGGATTTGAAAGTGATTACAATCCCTATACTTTCAACCGAACCGAAGTCCGATCTACCAGAGATAGGAGAGGAGGAGCATCACATCTTAGGTCTTTCTAAAAAAAAATTAAAAAGATGAGGGGATAGTAAAAAGGGGATGTGGAGAGGGTAGAGAAAGAAGAGGGGATATGTATTCCTTTTGACCCACCTGGAAGCTTTAATTTTTCTTTATTTCCTTCCTTCCTTTTTCTTCTTCTTCTATGTCTTCTTCTTTGAGTCATTGATGGGATATGGGAGTATTTTTCTTTTAGATTAATGTGAATATGTGAAAATAAAGTAAAAGAGAGTCGAAGGAAGATTTTTAGTCTCAGACCAGGGGTGCCATTTTGGAAAGTAAGGGGGTATAATATGGTGAAGAAATAAAAGAGTAGAGAATGGCATGGGATTTGAAGGTGGGAGGTGTGAAATTTAGAATTGGGATGAGAGTAGTTGTGTAATGAGGAAAAATGAATAATTTTTTATCCAAAGGGTTTGCATCCTCCCCAACTCATTTGGGTGGAGTGTTTGGTGAAGTGAGATGATGGATGTTTGGTTTAAGAGAATGGGAGTATAAGGGAGTGATTTTTTTATTGAGTGTTAGGTAGGTTAAAGGGAAGTAGTGTTTAGGTTAGGAAAATGAGTTTTATAAAAGATTAGTTGATTGGAGTTTAGGAGGGTTAAGGGGATGATGATATGTGTCAAAAAATGAGGTGATTAGATAAGTTGATTGGAGAGAAGAGGTGTAAGGTTGGCTTGCGATGTGGGTGGTTGGTTGCGTTAGAGAAAGATGAGGTTAAGTTTATGACATGGGGTGTGGGTTGTGATGTGGGTTGGTAGTATGTTAGATAAAAATGATGGTCTAGGATGTAGGGGGTATGGGTTCAGATATTTTTTAGAAAAAAATGATGGGGATAGGTTAAAGAAGGGTATAAGTTGAGATGTGGGTAGATGATTTGTTAGAGAAGAATGATGGGGGTAGGTAGTTGAATGAGGGAGGTCAGTTGGGGTGATGACATGTGTCCCATTTTATGATCAAATGGTGATTGGGTGATATTGATAATGGTTTCTAGTTTAGGGTTATGGATTATAGATGTAAATTTGAAGTGGTTAGGGCTTTGGTGTGTTGAGCTTGGGTTTCTGGAAGGTTGTAGATTATTTGGGATTGGGTAGGATTTATTTTAGAATGGGGCTTAATGGTTGGTGATTTTTAGGATTTGGGTAGTATGGAATTAAGTTTAAGTTAGGTTGGATAAAGTAAGAAATGATTTTTTTGTGAGTTGAGGGTTTATAGGCCTTTAGTGGGCTTAGGGTAGCTTCGGTTCGTAGAGTGGAGTGGTGAAAGATAAAGAAGGTGAGGGCACACCAAGTCTCATCCTAAGTTCATTAATCCTTTTAGGGGTCTTTGGAATCCTCAAATTTGATTAAAATGCAACGTTTTGACGAATTGGGATTTTTAGGCCCGTTTACAAATTTTATTGAAAATATGATATTTTCAAGCCTTTTTGAGTAGGGTCCGTTTAAATTGGGGTGTCTACAGCATGAATATTGTCAGAAATCTATTTGTCAATTACGTTTTTTTGGGAATTGAGGTTTTTAAGTAAAAGTTGAACGTCAAGGGGTATTTTGATTATTTTTTCAATTCTTTGTAAACTTCTCCGTTTTCACCGATTTTAGTCTCTTTAAACTCAAAATCTCATTTCAAAAGTAATGAAAATACTTTGGAGATATTTTGGAGGTGTGAAACCCGTGAGGAATATTTTCATCATTTTTTTCAATTATTTTAAATTTTAAAAGAACAATTTTGTTTAGTCGCAATATAATTATTTTTAAGTTTCAATGTCGCATTCTCCTAGTGTTGCAAGGTCTTTAGGTTATCGAAACATATGACAATCTTGGCCATATGTACTTACTAAGTTGAGTATAAATGTGTGTAATTTCTAAGTTGCATATAGGGAAAAGAAAGAATAGGAAATACTAGGATTGGACAGAGAGAGCGTTTCTCACATGTTTTCGGTTATTCACACATATCATGCATTCATTGTTAGGGATCCACAAAAATTGGGTAACGTGTAATACCACAAGCTTTTAATTTGTATCTCGAGAAAATAAAATAGTGAAATTATGATAAAATTCTAAAATAGGGACTTAGGCTAAAATACTAGGATTTTGTTTCATTCATTTTAACATTATCTGACTTCACCATTGGATTCAAAATGGTCGAAAAAAATATCTTAGCTTGTAAGTACACTCGAATTCGAGTTCAGACGAAAAAGTTATAAAATCCTCGATTTCAATGTCAAATAAAACCTAAAAATGTGAAATTTTGGTATAACAAGAATTTGTAAAATCCAATAGCATCATTAGGTCCGTAATGAAAAATTATAAGGAATGGAGTATTTATTCGTCAATTTTCAAGTTCAAAAAAGTCGAGTTATCATAAAAATAAAAATAAATGAAAAAATATCAATTTTACCACTCAAGTCTTTATTTAAAAGAAACTTAAGTTTTTTTATTTCATTATCTTCTCTCCAAATGAACCTAAACCCAGCTGAGCAAACAGCCAAGGGTTTCAACCCTCTTCGCCTTAAGTTCCTTCTCAACGAGTCATCATTAAACCTCGACAAAGTAGAGAAAGTTGTCGGCGTCGACGAGCTCTACGTTTCCACGGTCGTTGATTTTCATTTCTCTTCATTTTTATCCATTTCTCATAAAAAACCAGCAAGTGGATTTCGATAAATTCCACTTAGGATTTCATCTACTTGGGAGAAGATTTATCCTCCATCATACTAGGGAAAAGGAGTGACATCATCAAGAGTATCGCAACCACCCGACCATTTTGCATCCAAGACCACCGACCTCAACTTTGATAGAAAATCTATTGAAATCTTTGATATTGTTATTGTTGTTCCAATCATCGATTACTTCATTAATTTCTTGCATTTTGAAGAATCGAATCGAAATTGTTATTCATTCCATTGATTGTATTTTGAAAATTAATGATTTGATCTATCTATTTGTTTGTATTTATGGTATATCTACAATTTAAATTGCTTTGTGGGAATTTTGGTTGAATCTAAGATGAAAATCGAAATAATGTTGAAGAAATCGAGTTCTGGTTCGAGTCTGACGGTGGCACCGTTTTGTTGCCATCAAAAATCAGCTTTTGTCATTGCCAAATTTTATGCTACTGGTGGTATTGCCACCTGCGACAACCATTCTGGCAGTGGCACCACCAGAAACAATATTCTACCACTACCAACATTGTTTGTGTATTGTGTTTTCTATTTACGTCAAATTCTTTAATGAAATTAAGGTTTTACCCCCCATTTGAAAATTTTGGGAATGATTTTAAAATCCAAATCTTATCACATCAAAATCTAATTTTTAGTTTCACGAGCAAAACATAAATTTCGGTGTTTTTGCCCGATTTTCAAAACCTGGTATCTTTATCGTTCCTTTGAATTAAGTTATAAAAATTACATAACGTTTTTGATGTTAGTGATGGCTTCCATTTACAAAAATTCATTTTTAATTTAAACAACTTTGAGAATTCACTTTTTTTTACACTTAGTAAAATTTTCACAATTTTTTAAATTTTAAGTCTTATGGTTTTATCGTGACTTTTCGAGTTTTTCTACTCAATCAAACCATCATCGAATGGAATTTGTTGATATGCTATAGATCTCGAATGATGTTAAAAATGAAAAATACTTTGATAGATATGTAGAAAATTAGACAATGGTTTGATCAATTCATTAATGGATGGATAGAGAGGACATATGTTCTCGACTGATTGATGGGACAATGCCTCTGGTAGTATGCAGTGACCCTGCCACGTAAGACATAATATATTAATAGATGGGTGCATATCTCACGTTTTCACGATCACGTGAGATACGCTAGATGGATGGAGGGAATGACATATAGATGTCACTGGAGGGTACTACCAAACCTTGCTTTTATCTTCGATAAAAAGAAACTAGTGCGTATTACAAAATAAAAACTATTTTGTTTACCAAAAAAGAGTCGTAGAACGCCTATAAACAGTGACGTGTTATTGTATATCGGGAAGCGACAAGGCAATCTAGGATACTAATAGATGTCATATATTCTTCGATAGTATAGGATGCCTTAGAACATATTACAGTTTATGAGATCTAAGAATTTTTCTTAATTCTTTCTTATAAAATCTTTTGTGTAAAGACGGTCTCTGTATAATATAGAACTAGCCGGGGCTCACATGCATTGCCTCTTGATAGACTTCAATTTGAGGAGTCTCCTAGACTAGTTAGTGATCATTGTTAGTCTGCAATCATTAAACGGTAGACCTCACCATTAGGTGAACTTAGTATTGGATTATTGGTCAACAACCAGTCTGAATCAGATAAATGGTCTCGAAAATGTGGTATGTTAGATTGACCACAAAATTAGATTTGAACAATGGGATTTCATGTCAGATTTGAAGTATGAAATATCGAATTTGCCATAACTGAAGCGGTTATATAAATGTGTTCCTCCGCTCTCTTATCAACTACACCGCCATGGTCGTATTATGTATATTTTTTCTTTCTTTTATAATATTGATAAATATTTTTCATTTGAAAATTGTATATGTTACTTTAAATTATAAAAATGATTGATTGAAATTCATATCGATTGATTATTGATTACACTAAGACATTATTTAGATGATTACTCGTGCATGTATGACTCGTTAGAATGGCATTCATCCTGCTAAGTAACATTCTCCCTATCCTTCACCTTTTTAGATGTTACAATTTTTTAGGAACCTATTTATGAGGTGTCATTCGAGAAAGTTCATGTAGAAGGTTATGTCGATGATCTGCAGGTCCCCCATCAACTTGAAGATTATCTTAGTGACTTAGTAGTTGTGTTTTAATTCTTATTGTGAGGCTTGATGTATTTTGAGAAAGCATTTTGGAGATTGTTATAGCACGTGTTGTACATGGGTTGTGGATTATTGTAATTGATTTGGGGATGATTAGTTTCACTTGTTTTGATTTCTATTAGTTTATGTGATATTCTTTTTCTCTGCGTAAAATTTCATTTCTTAAGTATATTTTTCTTTGATTGAATCATCAGGTTGTGTGTGTGTTTACTTCACACTTCGAGATTCTGGCTAATGAATTCATGGAATTCATGTTGGGATTTCAGGACGTGATAGCTTGGTATCAAAGTTCAATATTAATTCCGAATGAGACGAGAACTCTTCTGTGTCTAGATGTCTGTTAGAGTCTAGATTGAAAATAAGATCAGGAATAATAGAAAATTTCTTAAAAGTATTAAGTACGAGACAACTTTGAAGAGTTAATGGATTGGGAAGAATTAAATGAAATACGTTTGAATGCATAACTATTTGATGTATAATTAGTACTCTGCCTAAATTTTTTGTTAAAATATCTTTCAAATTTGGAGAACTTCGATATTTCGACGTCATCCTAGGCATAATTTTTAAGGAATTTTCATTGTGAAAATGTTTGATATAGGATAAATGCACTGCCTAAATAATTCTTGGAATATTTTGGATTGACTAGCTTATAAAGGTTTTTAAGTTTGCAAATTTGGTAAAATGAAAGGAAATAGAAATTCATCAGGACCTATGACAAGGAGTCAAACTTGTGGGAAAGATCTACCTGGGTCGAGAAAACTTATAGAGATATAACTTTTAATGGAAGCAATCTCTAAAATATCCGAGAACTAGGCTCGTATGGAAAATAAACAATCATAATTATTTGAAGCTCAAATGATGATGGGTCAATTAACAAAGAGATTAGAGCGAATAACAGATATATTCAACCATCATTTGAAGGACAAATCCAAAAATGGTCAAGAAGTAAATATCACACTACATGTAAAACTATGATAGAAAATGAGAATAGTACAACCAACGTATTAAGGTCCAAAAAAAATAATGCAATCAGGATCCAATAAGAAACAAATGATAAAAAATTAAGGAATTCATGGGAAAAACAACCATACATAAGAATAGAGACTATAGTAATACCAACTCGAGAGATTGAAGATTTTTGCAAGCAACCACAAAGTATACTACAAAATCAATCAAAGGAAAGAGTTATTGCATGTCATGAATGTGGCAAGTTGGGACATAAAAAAGATCAATATTCTAACCAACTTCTATCGATTAAAGATGTGTGGTTGAGTAAGATGTTAGTGAAAGCGCCTTCGATCCGCGAGGTGGGCGGATCCACTTTTAACCTTTAAGGTTTGGGAGTCGCCACCTAGTTACTACGGTCTAAGAATCGAAGACAAGGATATTGTTCCCTCAGATCTGGTAGAATAGTTCTTCCCATTACGGCATTGGAAGGTGTTAGGTACCTACCCTACCCGGCAAATGCCGATTTCTACTTATTCCCAAATAGAATTACATCACTAAAAAGACCTAATAAATAAATTAATTAATTAAACATTTACCTTTACGAAGACAAGGATATTGTTCCCTCAGATCTGGTAGAATAGTTCTTCGTTCAGCACTCCTCGCTTCATTCTGTCACCGGATTTGTTTCGAATTTTCAAAGTAAAGTATCTCCTTATAAGTTTTTCTAATTTTTTTTATGGATTTTCGGGGTGTTTTGGAAGGGTTTCTAGGAGTTTTTTGAGCTAAATTTGGGGTATGGATGTTAGGTAAGGAGTTGGAGCTTTAAAATCAAGGTTTATGGGAGGCTAAGAGAACTTTTTGACCTACTTCTCTTATGGTTTTTTTTTAGATACGAAAATAGATTGTAAGGACCCTTTTTTATAGATTTTTTTAAGTGCTTATTTTGATGGAGTTAGTATTTACTTATAATTCTTTTAGAAAGTGTTATTGTTTAATTATAATTGTTTTAGGTAGAGTTACATTTTAATTAGAATTATTTTAAATAGAATTATTATTTTATTAAAATTCTATTAGGGTTTTGACTTTTAGTCTCACTTGATTAACTTTAAGATTTTGACTTTAGTCTTACTTAATTAACTTTAAATTTTTTACTTTAGTCTTACTTGATTGACTTTAATATCTTGACTTTAATCTTACTTGATTGACTTTAGAATCTTGACTTTAGTCTTACTTGATTGACTTTAGTCTTACTTGATTGACTTTAATTTCTTGACTTTAGTCTTACTTGATTGACTTTAAGATTTTGAATTTAGTCTTACTTGATTCATTTTAATTTTAATTAGGATTTCACTTTACATTAATTAATGTTTTAATTATTAATTTCAAAATTTTTAATTATTAAAATTGTTAAATTATCATTTTACCCTTGGAAAGGACTTTTTGCGTTTTAAGTCAGGTTTTTATGTTCTAGGATGTCTTAGAATCGACTTTTCGTAAGGAATTCAATGGGAATATTGGTTTGTGTCATTTATAAAAAATTTTGTGTGAAATGATCATGATCTTTATGAAGGGCATTTTCATAATTTTATCAAATTTTGTGAAAATTGACGAAATGATTTATTTAGTTTCGATTTGTTGTTTTATATGTTTAAAATGATTTTCTTAAGAATAACGTAGGCTCTAGGGATATTTTAAGATTAGGGGTATTTTGGTAATTTGATTATTTTTTAGTGATTTTTATCGTGAAACTTCTTTTTGTCTGAGAAATGATGATTTTTATATATTTTGGGTTATATTTTCCTAGCGTAGCGTGGTTTATACAGTTTTGTTAGTTTGAGATACTTCATCTGGAATTCTGAAACATATCTGGTAACAAAATAATGCATTGGAATAAACATCCATCATTGGGAACCATTGTAATCGGGTTGACGAGTTGATTAATCAGGCGAGTATAAAAATGGGGTGTCTACAGATGCCCTTCTTTGACAAAGGGTTGAAGCAAGCTAGATAGCAAATCTATTTTGGTAGAAAATGCGATATCCGAATGTCAAAGTTAGTGACAGTTCATTTTACAACCTGATTTAGCAATTCGTCGAGATATTCGGATCCTTGAGGGTAAAACTCTTCCCGAACTAAAAGGTTGTTAGGTCCTTGAGCGCGAACTCTCACTGAAGGTGTCAGATCCTTGAATTTTAGCAAATTATCCTTGACTAAAAAGTGCAAGTGTAAGTGTGTGTACTGTGAAACTGAGTAAAAATTGAGAATAACTGTACATAAACTAAGCATAATCTGGGTAAAATTTGATCATAAACTGAGCATAATTTGAGAAAAAGTGAGCATAACCTAAATAAAATCCAAGATAACCCTTAGCTGCAACTAAGCAAAATCTCGGTGGTATCTGGTTGAGTAAAACTGAGAATGAAGGAGTAAATCTATGAAAGAATGATTGAAAATGAATCTGGAAAAGAGTGATTGAATCTGGGAATGAATAGATCTGGGAAATCATGAATGCCCTATCTCCTATTTTAGGTGAAAGGGTTATGAGTTAATCTCTGGACACAACCAAATATGAGATCCGAAATACTTTTGTTTGAACCTCAAGGTTTTATCTAAAAGTTTTATGAATTTAAAACCTGGGCTTTTATTTCTTTTGAACCACAGGGGTTTTTGAAAATTTGTTATCAAGAGGGTAACCTTAAGTTTGGGGTTCCCATTATCTTTTAGGATTAACATTGCCCAAAAATAAAATGCCCCTAGTTTGACAATAAACATGGCATTGGAGATAATTGAAAACATCATACAAAAAAATGCCCCAAGTATAAGGAGGAAATTACATATCAGAAAATAAAGAAAATTCCCCTCGTATGAATGTTTGAAATATTTGATTATCACAAGCGCAATAAAGATTCAACTTTTAATTTCGACATTTTATATTGAAGATTTTAAGTTAGACTGAAGATAACAAGATATTTCCTTTAGAGACTCCTCATAGAATTCACCCTTCTCTCCCTTGGTTCGTTTGGGGAAGTAAAAATTTTCAGATCGATCGTAGACAAGATACTTGTGGCTTCTGAGTTGTGTCTGGTTTAAGCTAAGTATTGAACTTGATTATTCGAACTTTTGATGTTTCAGCTCGGACTGCTCTTAGCTTTTTAATCCCTTGGAGATTTTTTCTATTTTTCTTTGTTGCTCTAACTTTTGCCTAGATTGCCCTTTCAGATTTTCAAATTAATGAGTTTTTTCTTTTTTTTCTTTGCTCTGATTATTGCCAAGACCGTCCTTTTGAATTTTCAATCTTGCTAGCTTGCCTTAATTTTTGCCTAAGTCGCCTTTTTTGGATTTTCAACTTAGTCGGCTTCATCAATTTTTTTCTTTTTCTTCCCTTCTGAACTTCTAAAGTTACCTTCTAATCATGCTTTGCTATCTTCGTTGACTTTTCGCACTGTACTTAGGAGGACTTTCATAGGTAGGCTTAGGACTGGGCATAAAAAGAAAAACTTTTTAAGGCTCAAAAAAATCCAAATGCCCCTTGTGTGGCATTTCCTTTTAAATTATTTTTTTTTTCTTTGAATTTTCTTTCCCATTTTGGATGATATTTTTTTTTCTTTTGAATTTTTTTCTTTTTAGATTTTTTTCTTTGTCAAGGAATCTATTTTTTATTTTGATGTGGTCGAGCCTGAAGTAACTTCTCAGGTTGCCTACATACCCTAGACTTTTGGGATCAGACCAAAACGTAGTTCGGATTTTTCCCTTCCCTGGGTTAGGTGATCAGGTTGAGAAAAAAAATGGTATATATATATATTTTGAAAAATGTTGCAAAGGGCTTAAGAAAGCATATATTGGACTGGATAATAGGAGAATTGATTAGACCAAAGATGGCCTCCTTAAATGTAGTACCGTTTAATTTGGTCAAGGTTGGTTGGTTCTGGTAATTCGATTCCATCATAATCTTGAAGTCTAATAGCTTTTCCTGATAATATTTCCTTGATGATGAACAGACCACCCCAATTTGGTTTGAACTTCCTTCTAGGGTTAAAGATAGGTGCTCGATTTTCTTTGAGTACCAAATCCCCGACTTGTAAGTGACGGGACATAATATTTTTGTCAAACGCACTGGCGACTCTTCTTTAATAAGTTTGTACATGGTATAGAGCTCTTAGTCATTTTTCTTGGATCAGATTTAATTCTTCATACCGTTGACGAATCCAATCTGCTTTTGACAACTGACTTTCCAACTGAAAGCGCCCTCGATCCGCGGGGTGCGCGGATCCGCTTTTAACCCTTGAGGTTTGGGAGTCGTCACCTAGTTATTACGGTCTAGGAACCGAACATTGACTCTAAAAGACAAAAAAAACTAATCTACGAAAAATAATAAACTAAGTCCGGGGATCATGTTACGAAGTTGGAAGGTGTTAAGCACCAACCTCGCCCGGCAAACACCGGTCACTACTAATTCTCAAGTAGAACTACATTGCTAAAAATACCTAATCAATAAAAAAATAAAAATACTTACCTTTTCTGAACGTAACGATTTTCTTTTCCCTCAGATCTAATAGAATAACTTCTTATACAGTATTCCTAGCTTCGTTCTCTCACTGGATCTGATTTCTGATCTCCAAGTTAAGGTATCTCTTTCTTAGATCTGAATCCTTCATATCTTTTATGGTTTTCTGGGTGTTTTTGAAGGACTTTTAGGTGTTTTTTAGGTAAAATCGAAGTATGGATGCTAGGTAAGGAGTTGGGGCTCCAAACCTAGGGGAGGCTTTTAGACCTACTTCTCTTAGGGTTTATGATTTGATACGAAAATAGGGTGTGAGGACCATTATTTAGATAGAATTAGTGTTTAATTAGAATTCTTTTAATTAGAGTTGTGTTTTAGTTAGAATTGTTTTAGGTAAAATTGTATTTTAATTAGAATTGTTTTAGGTAGAGTTCTATTTTAGTTAGAACTCTATTAAATAGAGTTATTTTATAATTATAACTCTATTAGGATTTTGACTTTCGGTCTTATTTGATTGACTTTTAATATTTTGACTTTAATCTTAATTAATTGACTTTAAGATTTTGACTTTAGTCTTGCTTAATTGACTTTTAATTTTGACTTTAGTCTTATTTGATTGACTTTAATATCTTGACTTTAGTCTTGCTTGATTGACTTTAAATTTTTGGAGAACCCCCCTCTATTATATCTTTAATTCTTTGGACCCCCAAATGGAGGGGTCCTTAAAGAAATATCTTGCGAACACTCAACAATTTTGCCTGAGAGCCTGATTGATCGATTTTTTTAGTTCAAAATTTTAAATTAATTTCATTAATGTTTCACTTTAATTATTTAATATTTTATTTATTAATTTCGAAATTTTTAATTATGAAAATTGTGAAATTATTGTTTTGCCCTCGGAGAGGACCTTTCGAGTTTTAAGTCGATTTTTTATGTTCTAGGATGTTTTAGAATCGATTTTTCGTAAGGAATTCGATGGAAATATTGGTTTGTGTCATTTATGAAATTTTTTGTGTGAAAAGGTCGTGAACTTTATGAGGGGTATTTTCGTAATTTTATGAAAATTGGCGAAATGATTTATTTGATTTCGATTTGTTGTTTTATGTGTTTGAGAGAGTTTTCCTAATCGTAACGTAGGCTCTAGGATTGTTTTGATGTTAGGGGTATTTTGGTAATTTGATCATTTTTAGTGATTTTTATCGTGAAACTTCTTTTTGTCTGAAAAATGATGATTTCTAAGCTTCTAGGGTTATATTTTCCTAGCGTAGCGTGGTTTCTACAGTTTTGTCAGTTCGAGATACCTCATCTGGATTTCTAAAACATTTCTGGTAACAAAATAAAGTAATGGAATAAACATCCATCATTGGGAACCGTTGCGATCAGGTTGACAAGTTGATTAATCAGGCGAGTGCAAAAATGGGGTGTCTACAGATGCCCCTCTTCGGCAGAGGGTTGAAGCAAACTAGATAACAAATCTATTTTGGTAGATAGTGCGATATCCGAATGCCAAAGCTAGTGACAGTTCATTTTGCAGCCTGATTTAGCAATTCGTCGAGGATGTTCGGATCCTTGAGGGTAAAACTCTCTCCGAACTAAAAAGTTGTCAGGCCCTTAAGCGTGAGCTCTCACTAACAGTGTCAGATCCTTGAATTTTAGAGAATTCTCCCTGACTAAAAAGTGCAAGTGTGAGTATATGTATTGTGTGAAACTGAGCAAAGATTGAAAAAAAAAACTAAGCATAATCTGAGCATAAACTGAGCATAATCTGAGCAAAGTGAGCAAAATTTGAATGTCTTCCTCTACCGACCCTAGGTGAACGAGTAATAAACTAATTTTTTGAAAGTCCTACTCTACCTGCCTAGGGTTAAAGAGTAATGAACTAATTTTGTTTGGGAAGTTCTACTCTACCTACTCGGAGTGAAAGAGTAATGAACTAATTTTTTTGGGAGTCCTACTCTACCTGCCCAGGGTGAAAGAGTATTGAACTAGTTTTTTTTTTTGGGAAAGTTCTACTCTACCTACTCTGAGTGAAAGAGTAATGAACTAAGGGCCTGATTGATTCAGCTGTTAGCTTCTACTATCAGAATCTGCTGTCAGAATCTGCTGCTAGAATCTGCTGTCAGAATCTGAAACCCTGAAAAGCTTGCTTGATAGAGCTTTCTAAAAGTGCTGTGCTGTCAGAATCTGTTGTCAGAATCTGGTAATTACTGCTTGATACAGCTTCAAGAATTTGCTGTATTAGGGTAAAATGACCAAAATACCCTTAAGGTTGATAATGCACCCAGAATACATTAAAAATTACCAGAATACTCCTATAATTATATAATTACACTAAATATATATAAATATAATAAAATTTGCTAAAAATTAAAATAATTATTATTTTAATTTTAAAATGTCTATAAAAATTATAGAAAAATTTATAATTCTATAGAAATTTCGACAGCATCTCCTCTTAAAAATGGACATATGAAATTTTCCTGATAAACAAAATACCTGCATAATACGCAATCCAAAATTTACATTGTACATAACACATCCACATAACATCTAATATACATTCTGACATCATTTAAACATAATAACCATAGTTAATATAATAAGTAAAACTGAAATAAAAAAAAACATGAAAAATATACATCCAACAAATGCATACAAAAGATATTTTTCATTCTTCTTATTTGACTTCGTTATTTTATCTTGAGGAACATTATCATTAATAATGTCAACTTCATCTACCCACAGAAAAGACCCTGCATGTCTCTATAAAGTAAAATAACACATGAATTAATATCAATGTCACCAAATATAAATACGCACCCAACATTAATATCAATACCATATTACCTGTCAAGATGGACATCTATAAAACATCCTCCCATAATTTTCTTTTGTTTTAGCTGTGACTAATGTCATCACTCGACCACATGAACAACAAGGTGGATACGTATAGTTTGCCATCAATGCTATTCATCATACACAAAGACAATAAATAAATAATCATAGGATCTTCGAAATATACTTAAAAATAGTATAATCTTTATTCCAACATCGTTTAATAGTATTTATAATTACAATATGAAATAAAAAAATAGAATACATTGAAAATGTATCAATGATTGCCAGTAAAAATGGCATCAGCTATTAAATCCCTATGTATTTTCATTATTTGTTGACTCTGACGACCTACTAATGTGGGAACTGGATACTCTTGATTAGTGATACCTTCTTCTTCCACTCCCGTAGATCTTTCTTCCACTCCTATAGATCCTTCTTCCTTGAATAGAGCAAATTCTTCATCGACAATCGCTTATTTTCTGATAAAATTATGCAATGCCATACAAGCAATAACAATGTTTCGTTGTTTGTCCAAATTATATGAACGCATCAACTTCAAAATTGGCCATTTTACTTTCAAAACCCCAAAGGTTCGTTCGATCACGTTCCGAAGTGATGAATGTAAATGATTGAATAGCTCATTTCGACCATTTGCCCATGATCTTCTATATTCTTGTAGATGGTATCGAACACCTCGATAAGGCGCGAGAAAACCATCCATGAGTGGGTACCCAGCGTCTACCAAATAGTATTTACCTATTATCCAAATAAAAATTAATAATTTCTAAGATTGAATATAAACAGATATAATTGACAAACTTTTAAATATATACCTGGTGGAGGATATGGAAAATTTAAACTGGGAGTATTCACTGTCTCAAGGAAGACACGTGAATCATTAGCCGACCTTTCCCAACCAACCACCACATGAGTGGACAACATGTCAAACAAACATGTTGCCATTACATTTTGTGTGAGTCCCTTATGTTCTCGATATCGTATTTGTTCTGCAATTGGTACAAATGCACTAACATGCGTCCCGTCTATCGCTCCAATACAATCCTACATATTTTTAAGGTATATTAATATATAAACATTAATAAAACAAATATTTTTCAATATATATATATATATAATTACCTTAAAATATGGCCAAAACGAGGATTGTTACGAATGTGCGAAGAGACTTCATTGAAGTCGGGAGGTACAATTAAGGACATTGACAAGTTCACAATAGCCAAAAAAACTTTGTTGAAATACTTGCTAACCGTTTGAGGTGAGTGATCAAAATGATTTGCAATTAATCTTTGACCTTGATTATGTCCTATTACCAATAAGAACATCGCTAGTTGTTCTTGAATAGTAACGTAACGTCCCATCTTCAATAGACCTTGATCTTTCAAAATACTACACAGATTTAGAAATACGTGTCGTTCCATTCTAAATAGTGTATGACACGTCGCACGATTATCATCTAGTGTTTCCCGCACAAACTCAATCCCCTTTAACTGACTATTACTATGTGGCTCCCTATATAAGAAATTATCGCAATAAAATAATGAACCTAAGACGCCTCCTATAGTGGCCATACGTAAATCTCTTGACTCGACAGTATTGGTGGTATCACCATTTGAATCGATGGTATCAGTCGTATCATCTGAATCGATAGTAATCGTGGTATCAATTGTATCATCTGAATCCATATGACCTGCTTATAAATCCATATTAGTCCTATATATCCATCTAACCAAAAATATTAATCACAATATCCATCCAATAACAGATTAAATATCAAATATCCATCAACAAAAAATATATGATCCAAACTTCATAGTATATTACACCATAACACATCCAAAAAGTAACCAATGTATATTGCACCTTATAAGAGCATCATAAAACCCACATAAAATATTAAAGTAACATATAAACATGTCTAAACATTTTTCCCAGTCATAAAATCAGACATCTCGTCCTCCAACAACCCAAGATGAACCTCTGCTGATCGTAACGCACAAAATATTTCTCTGAATTGTTTGTTCTTACCAAACATCTTCAATGCAAAACGATAAAGATCACTCTTGGGGGTTAAATCTGGTAGTTCATCTAAGAGAGACACCGACTCTTGAATACTGCCTTTCTTAATATTAGTGGGATTGGTAGCAGCATATGTCTGAACATGAATTGTATCTGCAAGCTTCTCCAATGACTAGCTAATTTGCATTGCAGTAGTTTTCTTCTGCCTACGACCATGAGGTGGTAGATGATCACCACTTCTACATCGAGCAGGGTATGTGGATAGGGGTACAGTATGATTAGCATCATCCTCAAACTCATTAACAGCATCAGGAATCAAGTCGAAAGGTGTTCAGACTCTAGAGGTTGGGTTGCCATAACATCATCTACATCATCCGCATCAAGATTCTCATTCTGAGGTGTTGATGCAGATGGCATTATACCAGATGCAGGCAACCACATGCGGCTACCAGTGGCATATGTACCCCCAAAAATGAAATCCAATTGTTTCGCAAACTTCAGAGGTTCCTTTCGGAATATTACATCTTTTGGATGATGCTATAAAAAATATAAATCCTATGTTACATAAAGAAACAAAAATCTTAAAATAAATAAAAGGTCAAATTATCAAAAAAATGTACCTCCAACCACCCATCCCACCACTCATCACTTGCATCTAATATGCCAGTCTCAATATCATAAGAGACGCCAGTATTCGTGCAAACCTTATTCCAACGTCTCCAAATGCCTTTTTGTCTATCCCATTTGTTCTTCATTTGCCCTCTATCGTAAAAAACATTTGTTCTTTTGTTAAACTCCTTAACCAAGAAATCATAACCGGTCTTATCAAGTACTTTATGCGGTCTCCTCCCCTTCTTAACTAAGTCATAACAGATCTCGACCCAAACTCCATGTTGTTTGGGTGTCCAATCTGCTTTCCCACTCTTTGAATTGTTATCTTCCATCTGCCAATGGTAATAACAAGAATAGCGCATAGAATGGCACATGTCATATTCTATTTCAATAATATAACATGATTCATTAGTTGAACAATAATTGTTGTGTGTGTGTGCGTGTGTAAGTTAAAGAAAAAAATATATATTAACTTTTGCACAGTGTATAATCAAATAGAGAAACCAGGAGGCAATGTCAGGTTACCATATAGATAGTCAGAAGAACGCACAGTTCTCAGTCCCACGGTGAGGGAGCCCTGTGTTCTCGATCTTTGACTATACAACGTACAGTAATTGTTGTGTGTGTGTGTAAGTTAAAGAAAAACATATATAAATTTTTGAACCATTGTATACTATTTGGGTAAGTAGTTTGTTGGAGACTCACATTTTGGGATATGGGAATAATGAGTTAATTGATCGAGTCTTCATTATATCATTGATAATTCATCCGTGAAAAATTGAAAATCCTGTTAGTTCAGGCTTTAATGCCTACAACGTCAGCCCAGAAACGTGACTCCTTTAAAGATAAATAGCAAACTAGTTCTTTATTACTCTCACTCAGACAGAAGAAATCATAACCGCTTCTTGTGAATGCGAGTGTGTTGGGAAATAGGTAGTTGCAGAGGAGATGATGGAGCAAATTGTTGGGGAAGAGAGAACAGAGATTTGCTTTAATCAAAAGAAACAAAGCCAACAAATTTGAAGGCCAACGGGTGATCTTAGAACCATGGCTTTCATCATAGGTGATCCCATTCCACCAATACATATGTACATACATACATTCATAAATACAAGTAAATATAAGTACTGATTGGTGATCTATGTAAATCTTATTTACAATTACAACTAAAACAATCAGTTGCTTATTTAGAATTAAATCATTTATTACATCATCTATTTCTTTATGAGGATGAAGTGACAAAAGGTGAACCTAAAAGCTTGAGATTTTTTAGAAGATATCATCTGCATCACTTAAATAATTTGTTGAAAAACAACAACTCTTGTTCGCACCAAAGAGCATTCCACACATTTTAAGGTGACGAGGCAATCCAAGAAAACTGAGGGTGGGCAACTGGTTTTAGTCACTGATTGCATAATACACTCATTCTCTGAATAAATGAAGAGTTAGAAAATTGAAAATCATACCTAGTTCATCTTAGTTTGAAATGATGGTAACTAATCGAAAAATAATGACATATCCAATGGGTGAAAATCTTTAAGTCCATTGTACAACCCTCCAATACAATCCAAACTATGATGTCCCCAAGCGAAGAAATGATGGACTTGGCAGAGGAAGCCTGATTGTTGGGGAAAGCAAACAATGAATTATATAAGAGGAAGTTGGCTTGAAGCAGAAGTTGAAATATAAAAGCAGAAGAGAGAGAGAGAGAGAGAAGGGAATCTCCGTTCTGGTATCCCCCTCTATCTTACCACTTATGTAGTACTTGATTTTTAAGCTTCAAAAAGAGTTAAAACTACAAATTCAAAATATACGAATTATCTTGACCTGGTAAATAAATAAAACCAAAGCTTATAACATAAAACCAAAGCTTTTCTAAGTTATAATCAGACACAAAGGTCCAAAATCATATCAGATCCTTATTAACAGATGGATTCAAGCTCATTAATTATAGAATTTTTAAACTTCATTTCCATATATAACTTATGCTAAATCATTTTATTTGTAAAACATGGTTCGAAGTTTCAATCTTGGGGGCTCTTTTGGTCAGTTGAAATCCAAGACAAATCCATAACATGGCATTCCCATCAGCTTGAGACCAAGACATCTTTGGATGATAAATTCTAAGAATAAACTATACTTTGAACCATGACTAATCATTTGGTCATAAAAATGGGAAAAATGAAAATACATAACACTATTAGCCACAACAAATTTTAGGAGAATGAAAAGTTGACTTCAATTGGCTTGCGTTCTTATGCTGAGATTTTCCATGGTTGTGTAAAAAGGTTAAAAAATAGTAAACTAGTTTTTCTTTATAATTGATGGTGGAACTAGACTAAAAGTAGATTTAGATTTTCAGATTTTCCTAAGGTTTTATTTAGGGGAGAAAAGGAAAAGATGGCTATATGAGAGTAAAGAGAGAGATCCAGCATATAGGAGAGAAATCACAGCATATAAGCAATAATTTCTGATTCGATCAATGGTAAATATTTATTTTTTTAAATAAAAATCTAACAAGAAAAACAGTAACAGATCTAAAAATCTAACAAGAAAAAGTTCTGTTAATCGATCTTCAAGTTGCAATTTCTTCAAAGATCCAAATCGATGAGAGAGAGAGAGAGAGAGCTCACAGATCTTGTTCGAAGCTGCTGTGAGAAGGAATCGAAAGGCGTCGATCAAAAAAGAGGCAAACGGAGAGTTTGAGTTCGCTTAGACTTCGATTCGTCGTCGTCAATGGCATCGATCGGACTCGGAGTTGTCAATGGCGTCGATCGACGTCGCTGTCTTCACCGATTTTAGGTTTAATGACAAATGGGTTTCAAATCCTTTGTTGTTAATCGATGGGTTTTGGTTTAACAAGACAACGTCGTCTTTGTCGATGGGTTAGTTTCGAAAAATTGATCGCCGTCGTCAAGGTAGGTCGTCGATGCTGTCGACATCGATGAGAGAGAGAGAGAGAGAGAATGGACGAAGAGCTGCTGTCGAAGTCTTTCGTTTTATCGCGGACTATGGCTGGAAATTTGATAAAAGACGAAGGTTATTTTCGTCTTTTCACTTCCGCGCTATTCAACTCAGCTGTGCGAAGCTCTCGTTATCTGCTTTTCAAAACCGTGGTCAACTATAACAATTTGCGTTTCAAGTTTCGAAACGCAAAGTTAAGAAGCGTTATCAAGCACGTTGCACGCGAGGAGAAATTTGCTTTTTGACGCAAACGCACCAAAAGCTGCGTTTAGAAGCGCTATCAAGCATGCCCTAAGTTTTTTGAGAGTCCTACTCTACCTGCCCAGGGTGAAAGAGTAATGAACTAATTTTTTTGGGTAGTTCTACTCTACCTACTCAGAGTGAAAGAGTAATGGACTAATTTTTTAAGAATCCTACTCTACCTGCCCAGGGTGAAAGAGTAATGAACTAATTTTTTTTTTGGGAAAGTTCTACTCTACCTATTTGGAGTGAAAGAGTAATGAACTAATTTTTTTGGGAGTCCTACTCTACTTGCCCAGGGTGAAAGAGTAATGAACTAATTTTTTTTTGGAAGTTCTACTCTACCTACTCGGAGTAAATGAGTAATGAATTAATTTTTTAGGAGTCCTACTCTACCTGCCCAGGGTGAAAGAGTAATGAACTAATTTTTTTTGGAAGTTCTACTCTACCTACTCGGAGTGAAAGAGTAATGAACTAATTTTTTTGGGAAGTTCTACTCTACCTACTCGGAGTGAAAGAGTAATGAACTAATTTTTTTTCTTTTTTAGGACGTTCTATTCTACTTGCCTAGGGTCCAAGAACAATGAACTAAGCTTTGAGGGAACAAACGGGGGATTAACCTCGCATTTAATTTTATTTTTTAATAAAAAGTTGGATTTTATGAAAGTCCGGTAAACATTTTAACTCTCTTTGAATCTAAGGAGTTTTCAAAATTGCTATCAAGAGGGTAACCTTTAATTCAAAGTTAACCTTATCCTTTGGGGTTGAATTTGACCAGGCATCAGAACAAAAATACCCCTAGTTTGATAAGGAACATTGTACTGGGGATAATTGAACATAATTTGAAAATAAATGCCCCTAGTATAAAGGGGGGAAACTGTACTCTTTAGAAAAAGGAAGTGCCCTTGTTAAGAAAGTTTGAAATCCTTGATTACCGCAAGTGCAATAAAGGTTTAACTTTTAATTTTGACTTTTTATATTGAAGATTTTGAGTCAGGCTCAAAGAAATTGGAACAAAATATTTCTTTCTGAAATTCATCATAGAATTTGTTCTTTCTCCCCGTTGGTTCGTTTAGGGACATGAAACTCTTCAGATCAATCATAGACGAGATACTTGTATCCACTGAGTCTATATTTGGTTCAAACTGGGTATTGAAATTTGATCATTCGGACTTCTGATATTTCAGCACGGGCTACCTTTTCAGCTTCTCAACTCAACGGAGATTTTCTTTTATTTTTTGATAGCTCTAAGTTTTGCCTAGATTGCCTATTCCGGTTTTCAATCTAGCGAGCATGCTCTAGCTTTTGCCTAGATCGCCTTTTTAGGTTTTCGATCTAGCGAGCTTACAATTTTTTCTTTTTTTCTTGCTTTGATTGTTGCCAAGGTCATCCTTTCAGATTTTCAACCTTGCTAGCTTGCCTTAATTTTTGCCTAAGTTGCCCTTTTGGGTTTTCAACCTAGCAGGCTCTTTTTTTTTCTTCCTGTCTGAACTTCTGGAGTTACTGTCTGATCATGTTTGCTATCTTCCTTGACTTTTCGCACGGTACTTAAGAGGACTTTCATGGGTAAGCTTAGGACTGGGTATAAAAAGAAAGGAATCTTGAGGCTCAAAAATCCAAATGCCCCTTGTGTGGTATTTCCTTTTAAATTATTTTCTTTTTCCTTGAATTTTCTTCCCCACTTTGAAAATTTTTTCTTTTGAATTTTTTTCTTTTTAGATTTTTTCTTTGTTAGGGAATCTATTTTTATTTTTTTTATTTTGATGCGGTCGGGCCTAAAATAATTTCTCAGGTTGCCTACGTACCCCAGAATTTTGGGATCAGACCAAAACATAGTTCGAATTTTCCCTCCCCTAGGTTAGGTGATCGGGCTGAGAAAGAAAAATGCATCATTTTTTTAAAAACGCTGCAAAGGGCTGAGAAAGGAGATAATGAACTGGGTAGCAGGAAAATTGATTAGACCAAAGATGACCTCCTTAAATGTAGTACCATTTGATCCGGTCAAGGTTGGTTGACTATGATAATTTGATTCCATCATGATCTTGAAGTCTAACAATTTTTCCAGATAATATTTTCTTAATAATTGAATCTCTCCAATTGAGTTCAAACTTTCTATGATCGAGGAAGAGTACTCAAATTTTTTTTTGGGTAGTCTGATGCTTAGATCCTTGACTTATAAGTGATGAACTTTGACTTTCTTGTCAAACATGCGAGTGACTCTTCTCCATTGACAGACCTAATCTATTTTTAACAATTAACTTCCATCAAGACCTTGAGATACATGATTTTCCCTTTTAACCGGTAAGATTGCTTCCATACCATACTAGAGTGACTCTAGTAGAAGACTGTATTGAGGTGTAATATGTCCATAATGTGAATGGTAACTTCTCTGACCAATCCCGGTGTGATGTGTGATTGACACATATTCACGATGATTGTCTTGAGATTTTTACTAACTGCTTTAATTATTCCATCGATTTTAAAATTCCAACACTGATACATTTTATAATCCCTCCTCTGACTATGTCAGTCAATTCTGGTTTGTATATGTGGTGTTCTCACAAGATGGGTATATATTTCATGTTGAACAACACTCCAAATTTAACCGACATATCCTCATAGGACCATGTAAGCAAGTCTTTTGAATTTTCTGAATAAATTCATCATCTCTTTGTGCTCCTCTGGGGATAAGTTAGTTCCAATATGAATTTCTTGGGAATTATTTTTGTTCCGAGGTCAATGACCTTTAGTTCCTCGAGCAAGACATTTATCTTCTCATTCAAGAGGGGGTTTCTTATTAGAGGAATTTTTCTTTGAAGCCAGTTATTAGTTAACTCGTTAATGCGCTCAAGGTATTCAAAAATTTTCTTTATTCAATTAAATTTAGATAGGGCGACTGACACCATTACAGACTCGACAAACTAACTTGACTAGAACAAAATAAGAAATAAAAAGACAGACTTGATTACTGAATTGATAAAAAGAACTAGACTCAAGACTCATAAACAACTAAAGACAATTACCCACAACGGACTTGATTACAGACTGAGAACTCGAGAAACTATTTTCAAGCGGTTGGACTGAGTCTTCTTCTTCAGATTCTATGCATTCTTCAGACTTACTTCTTCTCTCTTGGCCAAGACTGCGTTTGGTGGCGAAAACCGTATTAGGAACCGTCACTCTGGTAAGAGGGGGCTATGAGGTTTATGATTAACTGATCGGATGAGAAGGATTGGGTCAAACCTGAGTTGAGTATTGGATACCATGTTCAAAGTCTGAGGAGATTGGTAAATGGGTAGAGGGTTGGTAGTAACATTTGACTGCTCAGGGGCAGGGACAATAACTTTTTTGGCGTCAATGATATCTTGAACTGTATGACGAAGAGCAACGCAACGATCAGTAAGATGACCGGAATTTTGGTGAAACTCACAAAATAGGTTGGGATTGTGAGAAGTGGGGAGTGGATGTGGTAAAGGTCGAGGTTGAAGAGGTGCAATGAGCCCTTTACTTAATAGTTTCTGAAAGACTATACTCAAAAGCATACCAAGATTGGTGAATTTCCTACGTTGTCGAGGTTGACTAGGGTTAACTTGGTTACTAGGCAAGATAGTAGATTGGACGGGTGTAGTAGACTTATTGGCTACATAGACGTGATCAGCGCTAGACTTGGAATTGGTGAAAGGCTTTTGAACTTGTTGTCCGAAGGATTGGAAAGGATTCCGGAAGCGAAAGCATCTTCCAATTGGCTACCAGCTTGCAATAGAGACTCGAATGTAGGAAGGTATTGGGAGACTAGAAGTCGGGCATACCCTTGCGAGAGGTTTTTAAAGATAATAGCCACTTGTTTTTTCTCTGAAGGTCTATCCCACATTTATGCAGCCTTGGCCCTCCAACGATTGATGAAATCAGTAAATGTTTCTCCATTCTTCTGTTTAGTTAACTCCAAGTCCCTTCTTGAAGTTTCAATTTTGGTACTGTATTTGTACTGATGCCAGAAAGCCTTTGACATATTCTCCCATGTACCTACTGTAGTTGAGTCTTGAGACATCAGCCATCGTAGAGCTGATCCTGACAGAGTTCGTTGAAACAGTAATGTCATATGTTCGTCGCTAAGCCCCACAGTGTGCATGTTAGTGACATACACTTTAAGATGCGTGTTTACACAACCTACCCCACTGAACTTGTCCATTTCAGGCATCACAAACTTCTCTGACAGATGAATTCTAAGGATACGGTTCAGGGCTTCAATGCCCGCTGCGATTTCATCGATACCCTTTATACTCTTCATAGCTGACTCCAGTTGAGACATTCTGTTGGCTAACACTAGATTCTCATCAACATATTCTTCATCTCCATTGAGTTCAAAAACTTCATGGGCACGTCTCGCTGTATTTTCTTCTACCCTTTTTCTTTTAAGATCATCAATGGGATTGCCAGTTGATTCTAAAATCTGTTCTAAGACTTGTACTTTGTCCTTTATACTGTTGATATCATTGGCAATGGCTGCCAAAATCTTACGAATTTTTGTGAGCTCAGATTCTGAAGTCATTTCTGCCTGTTGACTTGGTACCAACGTTCGTTCTAATCAACTGGACTTACGACTCCAACTAGGAGGTGAACGCTTGAGTTTGGGTGCAATGATAACCCTGAAAATCCCATCAAAGGTGGATTAGTAGTTATGAATCCTAGAGTAAACTTTTAATAAATAGAGGTTTCTCTTGATAGCATGGGTTAAGTTAACCCCTAGATTCAAAATCTCTAACCAATGAAATATTTTGATCAAGAAATATTACATGAATATGATTTATTGATCTTGTTAAGTATGAAATATTCAGTCCATTGAATTAAACTTGCTGATGCAAGGTGATTGGGACTATGTACCCATTCGAGTTTGGGCTGGTTCGACCCAATAGATCTGAATATTCTACTTGCATCACTTCATTCAATTAGTTCAGCCGATCCATATGTTGATCCATAAGATCCATTTACCAATTGGCATAATTGGTTTAACTTGATATTGACCAGTATGTCTCATCAATTAAGTTTATTTGGTTGGACTGATATTGCGGGTTTGATTGGAGTGGTGTGGACCGGTTCACCCACTTACCTTTTGAATTCAATTAAATAGAGCAACCCGGGAACACCCACGATAAGTTCGAGTCGTGGCCTACAGGGAAGGTTTCTAGACTCTAAACTTACTATATGCAATGCATTTTTATCTAGCCACCCTTGTCCAAATACACCTATATACCTCTCGATACGTGGTAACTTGGTTTGATATACCGTATAGGTGATAATTTAAAACCTCAACTCACTTCTCTGAAGTCAAAAATAGTCAGCTTGATCTCCAGTTGAGAGGTGGCGCACGATGCTGAGCAAGGGCCTACTTAAATAGCTCTCGTCTAGAATAGACGTAGTCTATCCCCCTCGTACAGTAGGGTACATCGGGGCAAGATCTCGCTTAGGCACCGGTTTTGACCAAGAAGTGCAATTGATATACTTAGATTATCTTTTACATACCTATAGGTACGAGTCAAGAGTTGTAGCTTTCATAAATGGTTTGGCATCCCACGAGGGGACCGACCACGTATTAGTACTACGTTGGCAAAATGGACATGTGACTGTGTGGCTCACAATAGGTAAAAGACTCAAGTCGCTCCAGCCAGGGTGCATCAATATACCTCTCAGAATCACCTAATCAAACAGTATTGATGCCCCAGTTTGATATACCCTAAGGTACGTGAGTGGAGTTGTGGTTTTCATGAATGACGTCGCATCTCCGAAGAGATCGGGCCACGCACTAATGCCACGTTGGCTATATGGGACGTGCAAACGTGCAAAACAGTAAACGTGCATGTGGTGTGTGCAAAATAAGATGGGGTGTGCCCGGGGCTTTTTCAAATAAATGGGTCCATAGGCCTAATCAAACCATTATAACATGAATATCATATGAATATTACCCACATAATTCATCACGTCAAAATTAAGATCAAAGCATGCACATCAAAATATATCTATCAAGATCATGGCAAATCAATTAATGAGCATGGCATATAATAATTGATCAAACAAACATTGCAATAGGCATAATTTTTATAATATTTAAGGTCCAATCAATGATCACTTTTGGGTGATCTAAAATAAATCGAGATTCCAATAGATGTTACATTGATGATAGAATGAAAATTGTTGAGATAAGCTCACTCTCAGGAACATTAATTGTGATAACATTAGATAAATTCGGATTTTCTGTGAATTAGGAAAATACAATCTGAACTTGCATCGATGATATCTAAGGCTCCCGATAATGAAATTGAGTGAATTCAGATTCTAAATTAATCTACTCGATGGGATCTACGTTTTATTAATAGGTTCCCAGACCTAATTCTGACTATAATATTTTGTAAAAACGTTTTAACATTGCTGTCCCAACCTTCATTCAGCAACAATTTCAGATTTATATATTGAACTTGCATTGATGATATCTAAGGCTCCCGATAACGAAATTGAGTGAATTCAAGTTCTAAATTAACCTACTAGATAAGATCTACGTTTTATTAAAGGTTCCCAGACTTAATTCTAAATAAAATATTCTGTAAAAATATTTTAACATTGCTGTCCCAACCTTCATTCAGCAACAATTCCAGATTTACAGATTGAACTTGCATCGATGATATCTAAGGTTCCTGATAACGAAATTGAGTGAATTCAAGTTATAAATTATTTTACTCGATGAAATCTACATTTTATTAAGAGGTGCCTAGACCTAGTTCTGGCTAGAATGTTCTGTAAAAACGTTTTAACATTGCTATCCCAATCTTCATTCAGCAACAATTTCAGATTTACATATTGAACTTGCATCGATGATATCTAAGGCTCCCGATAACGCAATTGAGTGAATTCAAGTTCTAAATTAATCTACTCGATCTACGTTTTATTAATAGGTGTCCAGACCTAATTCTGATTAGAATATTCTGTGAAAACGTGTTAACATTGCTGTCCCAACCTTCATTTAGCAACAATTTCAGATTTACATATCGAACTTGCATCAATGATATCTAAGGCTCCCGATAACATAATTGAGTGAATTCAAGTTCTAAATTAATCTACTCGATGGGATCTACGTTTTATTAATAGGTGCTCAGACTTAATTCACACTAGAATATTCTGTAAAAATATTTTAACATTACTGTCCTAACCTTCATCATTCCATCATTTTCATATGTTAATTTAAATCTTTCATTATTTAGGGATCATCAAAAAGTGACCCTTAATGAGACAAAAATACAATACCCAAAATCATCCACAATCAAGTCATAAAAATAAATAAATAAATAATCAAATAAATAAATAAAATAAATTGAACTAAATAAAAAAAAAACTAGGTCATCCTGGAATTGTTCCCATACTTGGGGTTTTTCAAGTCTGATCCTCAATAGTCCCCAGCAGAGTCGCCACTGAAAGCGTCCTCGATCCGCGGGGTGCGCGGATCCACTTTTGACCCTTGAGATTTGGGAGTCGCCACCTAGTTAACCGAACATTGACTCTAAAAGGCAAAAGAAACTAATCTACGAAAAATAAGAAACTAAGTCCGGGCATCACGTTACGGAGTTGGAAGGTGTTAGGCACCAATCCTGTCCGACAAACACCGGTCTCTACTAATTCTCAAGTAAAACTACATTGCTAAAAAGACCTAATCAATAAAAAAAATAAAAATACTTACCTTTTCTGAACGTAACGATTTTTTTTCCCTCAGATCTGATAGAATAACTTCTTGTACAGTATTCCTCTCTTCGTTCTCTCACCGGATCTGATTTCTGATCTCCAAGTTAAGGTATCTTTTTCTTAGATCTGAATCCTTCAGATTTGTTTATGGGTTTCTGGTGTTTTTGAAGGACTTCTAGTTATTTTTTGAACTAAAATCAAAGTATAGATGTTAGGTAAGGAGTTGAGACTCCAAAAACTAGGGTTTATGGGAGGCTAGGGAGACTTTTAGATCTAGTTCTCTTAGGGTTTATGATTTGATACAAAAATAGGATGTGAGGACCCCTATTTATAGATTTTTTTAAATGTTGATTTAGATAGAATTAGTGTTTAATTAGAATTATTTTAGTTAGAGTTGTGTTTTATTTAGAATTATTTTAAGTAGAATTGTATTTTAATTAGAATTATTTTAGGTAGAGTTGTATTTTAGTTAGAACACTATTAAATAGAGTTATTATTTAATTAGAACTCTATTAGGGTTTTGAATTTTGGTCTTATTTGATTGACTTTTAATATTTTGACTTTAATCTTAATTAATTGACTTTAAGATTTTGACTTTAGTCTTGCTTAATTGACTTTTAATTTTGACTTTAGTCTTATTTGATTGATTTAATATCTTGACTTTAGTCTTGCTTGATTGACTTTAAATTTTTGGAGAACCCCCCTCTATTATATCTTTAATTCTTTTGACCCCCAAATGGAGGGGTCCTTAAAGAAATATCTTGCGAACCCTCAACAATTTTGCCTGAGAGCCTAATTGATCGATTTTTTTAGTTCAAAATTTTAAATTAATTTCATTAATGTTTCACTTTAATTATTTAATGTTTTATTTATTAATTTTGAAAATTTTAATTATGAAAATTGTGTAATTATCGTTTTACCCTCGGAGAGGACCTTTCGCGTTTTAAGTCGATTTTTTATGTTCTACGATGTTTGAGAATCGATTTTTTGTAAGGAATTCGATGGAAATATTGGTTTGTGTCATTTATAAAAAAATTTATGTGAAATGGTCATGAACTTTATGAGGGGCATTTTCATAATTTTGTCAAATTTTGTGAAAATTGGCGAAATGATTTATTTGGTTTCGATTTGTTGTTTTATGTGTTTGAGAGAGTTTTCCTAATCGTAACGTAGGCTACAGGGTTGTTTTGTTGTTAGGGGTATTTTGGTAATTTGATCATTTTTAGTTATTTTTATCGTGAAGCTTCTTTTTGTCTGAAAAATGATGATTTCTAAATTTCTGGGGTTATATTTTCCTAGCGTAGCGTGGTTTCTACAGTTTTATCATTTCGAGATACCTCATCTGGATTTCTGAAATATTTCTGGTAACAAAATAAAGCAATGGAATAAACATCCATCATTGGTAACCGTTGCGATCAGGTTGACGAGTTGATTAATCAAGCGAGTGCAAAAATGGGGTGTCTACACCAACAAGACCCTGAGAGACATAATTTCCATTTCGACTGGCAAAACTGCTTCCATGCCATACACTAAGGAGTAGGGAGTAGCTCCAATAGAGAATCGAATTGAAGTTCGATATGCCCATAGTGCAAATGACAATTTTTCTGACCAATCTCGATGTGATTGACACATTTTCCTGATCATAGTCTTGAGATTCTTATTAGCTACTTCAACTGCTCCATTGGTCTGAGGACGGTAAGGAGACGATTTGTGATGTGAGATTTTGAAATTTGAATACAATGTAATAACCTCAGCTTTGAAGTGTGACTCGTTATCAGAAATTAGTTTCGAAGATACCCCGTATCGACTGATGATGTTCGTCTGGATAAACTTTACAACTCGAGATGTAGTGAAGACAGCATACGAGGTAGCTTCGACCCACTTAGTAAAATAATCGATAGCAACTAGAATGTATTCATGCCCATTTGATGCTTTAGGCGATATTTTTCCAATAATGTCAATTTCCCAAACTAAGAACCGTAACGATGAATTCAGACCAACTAATTGAGAAGGTGGCACATGTATAAGATTTGCATGTATTTGGCATTTGTGGCAAGTCTTGACCATGTGATGACAATCTGTTTCCATCGTGGACCAATAGTATCTGTCTCATAATTTTCTTAGTTAACATTTTCCCACTCATGTGGGAGTCGCATTCTCTTGAATGTAGTTCAACCAATATCTGTTCAGTTTGATCTTCATCAACACATGACAAATGAATCCCATCATAAGACCTTTTGTATAAACTTCCTGCACACAGGATGAATTGAGATGCTAATCTTAATAAGGTTTGTCGTTCCTTCCTCGATTCTTTTTTCGAGAATTCTTACTTTTCCAACACTTTTTTTATATCTGTGTACCATGGCTTTCCATTGGGTAATCGAGTAGCAATGTTAATCTGATGGCAATATGCAGGTTTATGTTTGACTTCAACAGTGATCGGTCTCAATTCCATGCCAGGGGGCAAATGGATCATTGAAGATAGAATGGCTAAAGAGTCAGCAAATTTATTATATTTTCTTGACAAGTGTTGGAAGAGGCTAACTTTAAACTTACTCACTAAGTTTAATAGATACTCATGATAAGATTTCAATTTTTCATGCCTAATCTTCTATTCTTCCAATGATTGATGTAGGACCAAGGCTAAATTCCCAAATACTTCGATTTCTATAATGTCTAGATTCAAAACAGCTTCGAGCCCAGCGATACATGCTTCATATTCCGCTGTGTTATTGGTGTTAAAAAAAGCTAACTTAATAGCGATCGGAATGTGGCATCCTTCCGGAGAAAACAGGACTGCCCCTATTCCATACCCGTTCTGATTGGTAGTTCTATCAAAGTACAGCTACCATATTTGATTATGCGGTTCTTCTTCAACGTACAAGATATTCTCATCTGGGAACTAATCAACAGGCCTTATTCCTTCTACTACCGGGTGATCTGCCAAATATTCTACCACAGCTCTCCCCTTGATAGATTTATGTGTAACATGCGTGATGTCGAACTCTGATAACAACAGTAGTCATCGTGCAGTTCTCCTTGTCAGTGCTGATTTCTCAAAGAGATACTTTAGAGGATCCATCCGAGATAATAAGATAATTGAATGAGATCGTATATAGTGCTGGAGTCTCTAAGTAACCCAAACTAGTGTTAAGCAAGTTTTTTCGAGAGCCGAATACTTTCATTCATACTCTAACATCTTTTTATTTATGTAATAGATAGCCTTTTCTTTGCGAGTATCTTTGTCATACTGTGCAAGCATGCATCCCATAGCTTCTTCTATGACTGACAGATAAAGAAGAAGTGGTCACCCAGTGTAGGTGGAACTAAAGTAAGTAGGTTCAAGAGATACTCCTTAAATTGGTCGAAAGTCTTTTAACATTGCTCATTCCAAACTGTTGGTTCATTCTTCTTGAGAAGCTTGAAAATAGGTTCGCATACGTTGATGCGTTGAGCGATGAATCTACTGATATACTGGATTCTTCCCAAAAAATCTCGAATCTGCTTTTCAGTCTCAGGCGGTGGCATCTCTTGGAAAGCTTTAATCTTCACAGGGTTTACTTCGATCCCTCTTTGATTGACCACAAATCCCAATAATTTTTCAGAAGTTACTCCAAATACACATTTCTGCGGGTTGAGTCGAAGTTGGTACTTTTGAATCCTTATAAGAAATTTTTCTAATGAAGTAACGTGCCCCAGGCGTTCATTAGATTTGACTATCATATCATCTACATAAACTTCGACTTCCTTGTGTATTATGTCATACAGTAAAGTTGTGGCTGCTCTTTGATAAGTGGTTCCAGCGTTCTTCAGACCAAAAGGCATAACCTTGTAGCAAAAGGTTCCCTACTGTGTGATGAACGATGTTTTTTGCATATCTCGATGATCCATTTTTATCTAATTGTATCCCGAAAAATCATCCATGAAGGACAGCAAAGCGTGCCCTGTCATACTATCTACTAGAACATCTATGTGTGGTAAAGGAAAATTGTCTTTTGGGCTTGCTTTGTTTAAGTCTTTAAAATCCACACACATTCTGACTTTTCCATCCTTTTCAGGCACCGGAACGATATTAGCAATCCATTCAGGGTATTCCACTACTTTCAAAAACCCCGTGTTAATATACTTTGTAACTTCTTCTTTAATCTTTAGAGTACATTCCGGCTTCATACGTCGAAGTTTCTGCTTGATTCGTTGAGCATCAGCATATAATGGAATCCGATGTTGAACAATATCTGTGCTTACTCCCGGCATATCCTCATAAGATCATGTGAACATGTCTTTGAACTTTCTGAGCAAGTCTACTATCCCCTTGCATTCATTGGGGGATAAGGTGGTACTAATCCGAATCTCTTGAGGACTTTCTTTTGTTCCGAGGTTGATAACCTCTACTTGCTCTATTAAAGGTTGAGCCTGATGTTCATTTTCTTGTTCAAGTAATTTGATTATTTCAGAGAGAGTTTCTTCGTTAGAAGCCAGTCCCTCCGAAGCCAGATTATTAGTTAAATTATAATTGCGCTAAGGGTAATTAAAAACTTCTTTCATTTCATTAAAAAGATATGGGGTAACAGGACTCATTGCCGACTTAACAGACTCACTTTACTCAGCAGGAATAACGGATTTACTAGAGATAACAGACTCAGCAAAAACTACTAACTTACTTGACTCAATAGAAATAAAGGACTCATCAGGCACATCAGACTGAACAGGAATACTTGGACTGACAGACCCAGTCTTGACGTGCAACACAGGACTAATTACATGATAATTAGAAAGACACCCAACAGTGGGTTTGATTACAGACTGAGGATTTGGGATCCCCTTCCCAATTAACAACACTAGGACACTATGATCTTTAATGAACAACTGATCAATATTGAGAGAGTCCAAATTATGTTGCCAGTCTTCAACTTCTGTACTTACTTCCTTTTCAAGCCATTCCATACCAAAGAATATCTCAAACCCCGGCAGACGAGTACCTGTGATGTGATCAATGAATGGCTCTAGGAACCCACAATAACAGAAGTTTTCTACGTCTTTCAGGAAATAGCCATTAAGGGTCTTACGATAGGGCTTCATTTTAATGAGATCCGTGGTGCGTCTTTGCCTTTTTGCAATTGCTTTGTCCTGTTTTGCCTTTCAGTATTGGGTCTAATCTTCCGTAGTAGGTTTATATCCTAGCTCGAATGTGCCGATGACTTCTTTAATCACTGGTGTCACTTTAATACTTTGTTACTTGCGACCTAGGCCCATACCAAGGAGAAATCTCATTTCTTTGAACATATTGGCCATATAGCAGTTAAGGGTATTCTCGATAGGGAAATATTCTTTCATCGAGTGCTTCTATTGAACTGAGCAAATCTTCTCAAATTCAAATTAGCTAAGCTTTATCCCCTGTTGATCTAGCTGAATCTCAAGCAGTGGCTCATTCTTCTTGGCTTCAATACTGTTTACAATCCCTACAATCTCGACATCTCCATGAAGGGTAATTACCAGTCCATCTTTGATAAATTTAACTTTCTGGTGTAGTGTGGAAAGTATGGCTTTGATCTGGTGTAACCATGGTCTCCCTAACAGTAAATTAAAAGAGGACTGTATATCAATAACCTGAAATTTCATAGGAAATTCGGCTATGCCTGTGGACAATCGAAGGTGCAAAATTCTCAGTACAACCCTTTTGGTGTTATCATAGGCCATAACACCTTGATTAGTAGGTTTGAGATCTTCAGCCTTAAACCCGAGATAGGTAGCAGTCTTCAAAAGGCAAACATTCAGTGCACTTCCATTATCAATCAAAATCAGAGGTACCCTCATCCCATTACAATCAACTGTGATGTGCAACGGCTTAGTGTGACTTGCTCCCTATTTTGAGATATCTGAGTCCGAGAAGGATAGGATATTTTCTACATAAATTACCCCTACTATATTTTCCAATTGATCTGGAGAAGTATCAAGGGAGACTTGGGCTGTACTTAGTGCTTTGAGAACGGCTTCTCTATGAGTAGTGGAAACCATGAGTAAACTCCAAACTTAGATATTGACCCATGATTTCTTCAATTGCTTAATCACGGAGTCATCTTCTTCGATATTTTCTTTAATGGGATCTTCTTTTTTTTTTCTTGTCAAGGTCGCAGGATTATCAACATAGAGTTCTTGTGGCTTAAAGACTCTTCCCCCTCGAGTCATATGTCTAACTTCATCATAGGAGAAGGAGAAAGGCTCATCTTCTTCAGTCAACAAGTATGGATCTTCATCTGTCAAGGAGACAAAACTTTCTAGGTTCATTTGAGTCAAAAGATAACTAGTGAATGTGGGGCTACTGTAATAAGGCGGGGATAGATAGTACGTGTCATCCAGGGTTAGATAAAATGGTTCATAGTTTGTGGTGAAAACCCATTAGTGAAAGCTATCCCGGCAAAGGGGTAACTAGGCGATTTGACTCAGATTGATAGATAAGAGAGACGGTATTGAATGACAATGGGGTGTGGGAAACCATGTTCAGGGTTGATGGAGGTTGATAATTGGTGACATTTGACGATGTTGGGCTGGGGATTGTGACTTTTTTGCTATCAATAAGATTTTGAATGGCTTGACGAGGAGTGATACATCGATCAGTGTGGTGGTCAGGGTTTTGATGAAACTCGTAGAACAAGTTAGGGTTGTGTCCGACTGGCAAGGGATTTGGTAAAGGTCGAGGTTGAATCGGGGTAAGCAGTCTTTTTTCAATAGTTTTTGCAAAACTACAGTAAGGGACATCCCTAAATTGGTAAATTACCGCGGAGTTTGGGGTTGACTTGGGTGAGCTTGATTATTGGTCCGGGCTGATGATTGAACTGGGATAACTGAGGTGTTGGTTATGTAAGCATGGTTGATATTAGGTTCGAGAACATAGGGTTTCTTAGACTTGCTATCCAAGGGGTTGGAAATAACCCCAGAGGCAAACGCATCCTCGAGTTGGCTTCCAACTTGTAATAGGGATTCAAACGTAGGAAAATATTGAGCAACCAAGTGCTGAGCATATCCTTGTGAAAGGTTTTTCAGGATAATTGCTACTTGTTCCTTTTCTGATGGCATATCCTACATTTGGGCAGTTTTGGCCCTCTAACGGCCAATGAAGTTAGTAAAAGTTTATCTATTTTCTACTTAGTTGACTCCAGATCCCTTCTTGAAGTCTCAATCTCAGTACTGTACTTATACTGATGTTAGAAAGCTTTTGACATTTTTTTCCATGTACCTACTATAGTTGGGTCTTGAGACATCAACCATCGTAGAGTTGACTCGGATAGAGTTCTCTGAAATAATAACGTCATCTGTTCATCACTGACTCCCATAGTGCGCATGGTCGTAACATACACTTTAAAATGCATTTTTGCACACCCTGTCCCACTATACTTGTCCATTTTAGGCATCAAAAACTTCTCTAGCAGATGAATTCTAGGGATACGGTTTAGGGCTTCAATACCCGCTGTAATTTCATCGATACCCTTTATACTCTTCATAGCTGACTCCAATTGAGATATTATGTTGGCTAACACTGGATTCCCATCAACATACTCTTCGTCTCCGTCGAGTTCGAAAACTTCATGTGAATGTTTCTCTTCTACCTTCTTTCATTTTGGGTCATCTATGGGATTGTTCGTTAATTTCGAGATCTGTTCTAAAACTTCCACTTTGCCTTTTATACTGTTGATATCATTGGCAAAGGTTGTTAAAATCTTACAGATCACTGTAAGCTTAGACTCTAAAGTCATTTCTACCTGTTGACTTGGTATTGACATTCGCTCTAACCGACTGGACTCACGACTCCAACTAGGAGGTGGACGCTTGAGTTTGGGCGTAATGTTAATCCTATATGACCCCATCAAAGATAGATTTAATCAACTTCAGTGTTACCCCCTTGATAACATTTTAATGAGTCATTTTATTGAAGTTTGTGCACCAATCCATTAAATAATCCATTCACGCAATGATCATTCAAAAGGAAAATAAATATTTATTCAAAAGAAAAATAGCTTTATTGAAAATGATTGACAAATAAACGTTCTCATTAAAACATCTTTTAACTTCAACTATTTTTTACATGGACGCTCGATTTTGTCTTGATGGTCATCAGGATTGCTATCAGGTTTGATCATTTTGGCTCTAACAACTGACTCCTTGAATTCTACTGGTCCATCTAGATACCCTAAGGTGCGTTTGTTCTAAGCCTTCTCAATGAGATGCACTAACTTTTCAGTTAATGGCTCAGGAAGAAAGAAAGTTTTGGGTTGAGGCAAAGAGAACTCTATAGGTACTTCGTACTATTCTGTGATCAAGTTAGGATGGTAAAAAATGTTTCCTCTAGTCCAATTAGAAGAACATAATGGGATCCTTTGATTCCTAGAACATGGTGGTCAGTCATCCACCAAGGGCATCTTAAATCGATATGACGGGCAAGGCGAGAATCCAACCATTTGCTCCAAGCCTTAATGGATTTGTGATGCACTAACAGATTTCTTATGGAAAAATGTTCTGGTCCATACTCGAGGTTTGAAGGAACATCTACAATCTTGAGACGATCACAAAATCACATATAGCACAACAAAGTAAATCAACCAACAAATATGTTAGTAACAAAAATGAAACTAAAAAATAAAGTTGAATATTTTTTTCTTTTTTTTTTTCGAAAGAAAATATGAAAGAAAAGAAAATGGCCAAGTCAAATTGGTTTGGACCCACTCAATCCCCAGTGGAGTCGCCAAGTTGTAGACATGAAATGTTCACAATGAACTTCAATACTACATTGTTTGGAGTCGCCACCATTCTTTTTTTAGAAATGGGTGTGAATGGGCACCCGAATTGATTCTTTTGAAAACCATTTTTTCCATGGCATTGTAGTGACTCTCATTCATTGGAAAAGGGCAAGGTCTACCTAAGATCTAGGTAAGGAGGTCTGGTTAGAGGATGGGGAAGGTGTTAGGCACCCCGTCCTCTCCACCAAAGGTGGTTACCTTGCTTGGCCATTTTTATTTTGTAAAACTCAAGAAAACAAATATTAAAGTGCATGAGAATGTATGGTAAGAGTGGTGTGTGCATTAAGTGGAATGCTCCCTAAAAAGGGATTTTGATTTCAATGTGACATTAGGGACATTCTATGGAAGAGAATGACCCATATAATCACATTAAATTTATGAAATGAATGTTGGTTTGAACTCTTAGAGAGACTCCATAATGGAGTTCCCTTGAAGTCACAACCTTGATGCATGTATGCATGGCTAGAAACTTTCTGTTTCACCCCATCAAGAGGGTAACACATTTCTTCATCATTGCCATGCATAGGTGAGTGTGTGCATTGTGTACAAGATGATGCATGAGATTGGGATGAAAAGGGCTTCAACCCCAATCCTTTCGATCGAACCTTAGTCCAATCTACCGGGGATGGGAGAGGGTGTGCATTACATCCTAAAGGATTTCTAAAAGAGAAAATAAAATAGAGGATTAGAATAAGAAGATGCAAGCTTTAAAATAAATAACTACATCTTAACCCCACCTTGTCCCTTAATGAACTTGAACCTTGAAGAGTAGGCTTAAGAGATGAATGAGATGGTTGAGGGTTGAGTTGAAGTTTAGAAGATGAGAGAATGAGTAGGAATTTTTGTAGAGTTTTAGGTTGAGAGATGGGGGCTTGAGAGCATGAGTTGTTCATAGAAAATGAGGGTATTTCTAGAGTTTTTAGAGACCTTTTGGGGATAAAGTGGTCCAACCCTAAAAATAAAGAAAATGGACATGAGATTTAGGTTATTTCTTTTTGGATTTTCCATTTGTATGAGGGTAAAGATGACATTTGTGGAGAAATCCTAAAAGCATGTTTTGATCCTTGGTTTTTTGGTAAATAGAGGTAGAGAACAAAAGTATTTTTGAGAGGGTGAATGGGGGAGTGACATGTGTAAAGGTGGAGTGGTAGGTAAAAAGTAGATCTTGGTTTATTTGTAAATAACTCATAAAGCAAGGGTGGAAGTGTAGTTTTGAAATGGACCAATGGGAAAACAAAAGCACATTTGGGAGGGTGAATAGGAGGATGACATGTGTAAAGGTAAAGTGGTAGGTGAAAAGTAGACTTTGGTTCATTTGTAAATAACTCATAAAGCAAGGGTAGAAGTATATTTTTGAAATGGACCAATGGGAGAACTCCATGTATGTACTTGAAGATTCCCACCTTTTGAGGGCATAATGGGAAGTTCCCTCACCTTTATGGATTATTACCAAAGACCAAACAACCTTTTTGGTTTGACTAAACCTTTTGAGAAGGGCATTCTTGAGTTTACACACAAAGGAAGTTGACCCTCCAATTAGGTGATGCATTGGGCATTGGGGGCTTATGAGGTATCAACATGTGTCATCTTATGAAGGGGTGAGAGAATGGACTTGGAGTGGGCTTGGTGTTGGGCTTGGATTTGGATTTTGTCTTGGGCTTAGGTTGGGCTAGAAAATAGATTTAGGTTAGGGGTTTAGAATGGCATTGGGTTTTGGGCTTAGGTTGGTTAGGGAGTGGACCATGGTGATTGGGTTTAGAATGGCATTGGGTTTTGGGCTTAGGTTGGTTAGGGAGTGGACCATGATGATTGGGTTTAGAATGGCATTGGGTTTTGGACTTAGGTTGGTTAGGGAGCGGACCATGGTGAGGGTATGGTTGATGGATCGGTTAATGGAGAATGAATACGAATTTGGAGTGGGTTAGGGACAAGGTTGAGTATGCAAACTATATGACATGATACATGTATGCATGAAAAATGATGCAAAATAGCAATGTGGGTCCGTCGAAAATTTTGAGTTCTAAATCGAAATTAATTCGAGGAAATTTGGATCTTCCTAACTGATTCGTGCAAATTGAGGTGTCTACAGCTGCCCCTCTTTACAGGAGTTGCTTGCAAAGAACTGTAAAGAATAAATTAGACCCTTTATTTGCACGAATCCGAAATAATTTATTGCATGACGATTAACAACGCCGGATGGATTGAAGAATTTTGAAAGATGTGGCTACCCAAGCACGGGGTCTGACAGGGTTAGCCTTTTCGAAACTCTTGATTTCGTGGCACGGAGCTCGTTTGAAATCTTAGATACCCCTTTTATGATTTTTGAAAGTGATTGACGTTTTGAACCATGCAAAGCAATTTTGAGATATTTTTCCTTTTTCCCTCATTGGTTTTGAATTTCGAACTTAGTTTCCTCTTCATAGAAGTTATAGGATCATCTTGAGTGAGCTTAGTGTAGCGTGACCATCCTTGAGAGAGACTTGCATGATGATATGATATTAAGTATTTGGTGTGTCGTCATGTATCGGATATGGGGAGAATCATCGTTAACCAAGCTGCTCAGATCGAAGCCTTAAAGGATGACTTGATGCCTGGTACGCTTTCTAGGGAAATACTTGAATGGCTCCTTGCCCGCTATTCCTTCTTGTACCCTGTTTTTAATGAGAATGATGTAGCACTATTTGAAATGAATGAAATAGGTTTTTTACATAGTAGCCTCAGATATATCTACTGCTTTCAAAAACACTTGATTTTAAGAAAAATCCTAGATTCTTCGTCATAGGCCACAAATAGTGATTTTGATGATGCATTTTTTTTTTCGATTTTAAAAGATTGCCTTTGTCGAATAATCTGTGACAGATTGTGTTTGAAAACTTTGAAAGTTAACGATCATGGTGCCTTTGCCAAATGTCGAGGATACAAGTGTCAGCTAATCCTTAGCCTCTTTAGAGTCATCCCCGAGATTGATAATTTTGACTCAGTTATCTTCGTTGTATCCGTTAGAATTTTGAGGATTTTGAGATTTTTGCCGTTCACAGTTTATACTCTTGCGGGCCAGGAGTTGTTTTTTTTTTTGCTTTTTTTTATATTTTATTTTATTTTATTTTTTTTGGTTTTTTTTTATATCATTTTTGCCCCTGGCGCCAGTTACGGTTTTCACCAGACCCGATTTCCACATTTTTGCGCATCGACGCCCTTTTTGGATTTTCATCGTGCCTGTGGTTTTGATCTTGCCATAGACTAATTTTTTTACTCATAGTGCCCTGACGGGTTTTCACCATGCCCTTTCAGTCTATGCTTACTTTATAGGTTTTCACTTTGAATACCTCCTTGATTTCTCTGTGCCTCTCATGGTTTGGTGACTGAAGTTGAGCTACGAGATCGAACACTCTACTCTTCTAGTGGCGCTCTTTCTTGAGTAACAAATCTGGACTCCCCTCTCGAGTTCTTCTGACGATTTTCATGGTACGGTGACTTAAGTTGAGCTTCGAGATTAATGACTCTACACTTCGAGTCGCTCTTTTTTTTCCAATATTCGATCTGGTCTCCCCTCTCAGGTCTTCCAACGACTTTGGTAGGTTGAAATCTGACCTAAGTAGCAAAATCAATTATACCCTGACGATGTTTTTCATGACATGCTTCCACCGTAATCGAGTTATCTTGAGCCATTCCTTGATCTGAAAGGACTTTAAATAGGACGAAACATAGGCTTAGGCTAGGGTTGTGAAAGGATGTAAGAAAGGCTGAGTCTGGATTTATTGATGGGTAGATTGGACATGGGGTTTGTCTGTTTTTGTTTCGAAAATATGATCTATGTCTCCTCCCATCGTCATACGAACTTGTTTAGGTAAGAGATTTGGGTCGAGCTTAAGATCAGACATTTGAGGTTTTTTACTTTTTGATTTTTTTTGTATTTTTAGCCGTTCACAGTTTATCCTCATGCGGGCCAGGAGTATACTTTGGTATTTTTGTTTTGACTTTTGACGATTTTTTTTTTTTTTGTGGTGGTGACTTGCCCCGGTCCTAGGTTAAGAAATGAATGTGATGGCTCAAAAAGGATTAACTAAGGGTAGATAATTGTTCAGGTAGTAGAAAGATGGCTCTCTTCATTTCAAGGAACGACTTTAGGTGTAATATTTTTTCACGGTATCAGCATTGATCGGTTGTGGAAAGACTTCCCCATCCATTTCTGTAAGGATTAGCGCCCCTCCGGACAGTACCTTTTGGACGACGAATGGCCCATCGTAATTCGGACGGAACTTTCCTCTCGCATCTTCTTGTATTAGCAACATCTTCTTTAAAACAAGATCTCCTGGCGAGAACTCTCTAGGTCGAACCTTCTTGTTATAAGCTCGTGCTATTCTCCGTTGATAAGTTTGCCCATGACAGATTGCTGAAAGTCGTTTCTCTTCTATTAAGTTCAACTGATCGAATCGGGCTTGGACCCATTCTGCTTCATTCAATTCGGCTTCCTTTAATATCCGAAGGGAGGGAATCTCGACCTCAACGGGCAAGACTGCTTCCATTCCATAGACTAGTGAATAAGGCGTTGTCCCAGTCAAAGTTCGGATTGATGTTCGATAAGCATGTAGAGCGAATGGTAACATTTCGTGCCAATCTTTGTAAGTAACGGCCATTTTCTCGATGATCTTCTTGATGTTTTTGTTAGCGGCTTCAACTGCTCCATTCATCTTTGGTCTGTAAATGACTGAGTTGTGATGGGTGATCTGAAAATCCTTGCACATTTTAGACATGTCTTTGTTCTTGAGATTTTTGGCGTTATCGGTTACTATCCCGCTTGGGAGGCCGTATCGACATATGATGTTGTTCTTCACAAATTTCAAGACATTGCCCCTTCTAACATTGGCGTAAGATGCTGCTTCTACCCATTTTGTAAAGTAGTCGATAGCGACTAAGATGAAGCGATGCCCATTGGAAGCTTGAGGATTGATCTGCCCGATGACATCCATGCCCCAGAGTGAGAAGGGCCAGGGAGAAGTCATATTGTGCAATTCTGAAGGTGGCGCGTTGATCTTGTTGGCATAGATTTGACACAAGTGACATTTTCGAACATGTTGATATCCGTCGCTCTCCATAATCATCCAGTAGTAACCCATTCTCATAATCTTCTTTGCGAGCATATGTCCATTCATGTGAGGTCCACAGACTCCTCCATGCACAGTCTCGATTAAGCGTTGAGCTTCTGTCTGTGTTACACACCTGAGGAGGACCTCGTGTTGCGATTTTTTGTACAAGACTCCGTTACTCAAGAAGAACTGTCCTGCCAATCTCTGAATAGTCTTTCGATTCATCGTTGTGGCATCGGGTGGGAAAGTTCGGTCCTCTAAGAATGCCTTGATGTCTGCATACCATGGTTTTTCTTCAGGTTCTTCGATCTCCACAGGTAAGCAATACGCTGGCTCGTCTTGAATACCAATCTCAAGAGGGTCGACTATGGTATCTTCAGAGATGCTGATCATTGAGGCTAGAGTAGCCAATGCATCTGCAAACTGGTTCTTAGCCCTCGGCATGTAAGTGAAGGAGATTCGGGTGAAGTTTGAACTTAGATCTTCGAGATACTCGTGATACGGAACCAGTCTCTATTCTCAGGTCTTCCATTCTCCCGTTGCCTGGTAGACTACCAGACTTGAGTCTCCAAATACATCTATTTCATCCACTCCGAGGTCGATCGCTGCTTTCAACCCCACAATGCATGCTTCGTACTCGGCTTCATTGTTCGAACACTAAAACCTTAATCTGACTGCAATAGGGATATGCGTTCCGTCTGGCTTAACCAAGACTGCCCCAATTCCGTTTCCCTTTTGGTTTACTGCTCCATCGAAGTACATTTTCCAACTAGACTCTTCATCGTCGCTCTCGGCTTCAGCAAATAAGATGGCTTCATCAGGAAAATTTGTCTTTAGTGGCTCATAATCAGGTAAAGGGTGTTCCGCTAAGTGGTCAACGATAGCTTGTCCTTTAATGGCTTTTTAAGTGACATAGGAGATGTCGAACTCAGATAATAGTAGCTGCCATTTTGCGGTGCGTCCCGTTAGCGCCGGCTTCTCGAAGAGGTACTTCAAGGGGTCCATCCGAGCAATGAGCATAGTCGAGTAACTGAGCAAGTAGTGGCGTAGCCGTTGTGATGCCCAGACAAGGTTACAACATGTTTTCTCGAGAGTTGAATAAGTCACCTCGTAACTTGTGAACTTCTTGCTAAGGTAATAAATGGCTTGCTCTTTTCGACCTGTTTCATCATGTTGCCCCAGTACGCAGCCCATGGAGTTTTCTTGCACGGAAAGATACATCAGTAGAGGTCGACCCGATGTAGGAGGAACGAGAACAGGCGGATTAAGCAAGTATCTCCTAATCTTGTCGAAAGCTTCTTGATAGTCTTCATTCCATTCTTTCGGCTCATTCTTTTTCAGTAGTTTGAATACTGGCTCATAGATCGGAGTTAGTTGCGCGATGAACCTACTAATGTACTGAATTCTCCCTAGGAATCCCCTGATCTCTTTTTCTGATTTGGGTGGCTCCATATTTATGATGTACTTCATTTTAGCTGGATCGATTTCAATGCCTCTTCTACTGACAATGAACCCCAATAGCTTCCCTGATGTTGTCCCAAATACACACTTTGTCGGATTAAGCCTTAAGCTGTACTTCCTTAATCGATCAAACAATTTCTTCAGGTTTACCAGATGATCCTCATCGAGGTTAGATTTGGCTATCATGTCGTCCACATATACCTCTATCTCCTTGTGAATCATGTCATGAAATAAGGCAGTCATGGCTCGTTGGTAAGTTGCCCCGGCGTTCTTAAGACCGAATGGCATTACCTTATAGTGAAAGGTACCCCAAGGTGTAATGAATGCAGTCTTCTCTTGATCTTCTTCCGCCATTTTAATTTGATTGTAACCCGAGAAGCCGTCCATGAAAGAGAACATACCGTGCCCTGCTGTGTTGTCGACCAAAGTGTCGATGTGTGGTAATGGAAAGTCATCTTTAGGACTGGCTTTGTTCAGATCACGATAGTCTACACACATGCGTACCTTTCCATCTTTTTTTGGTACAGGAACGACATTAGCGAGCCACTCAGGATAGGTGGATACTACGAGAAACCCTGCTTGGAACTACTTCATTACTTCATCTTTGACCCTAAGGGTCCACTCTGGTTTCAACCTTCGTAATTTCTGCTTGACTGGTTTGCTTCCCGCTTTGATTGGTAACTTGTGAACGACTAGATCTGTGTCTAAACTAGGCATGTCTTGGTAGGACCATGCAAAGATATCTTGGTACTGTTGTAAAAATTTTGTCACTCCTCTTTCTACTCAATCGTTAATAAGGCTCCGATTTTAACGATCCGTGGGTCATCTTCGGTGCCTAGGTTCACTGAGTTTGTATCCTCTATATTTGGCTGAACACCCTTCCCGTGACGTTCTATGAGTTCTTTGATTTATTTTGGAGGATATTCAACCTCTTCCTCTAACTCTTCTTCAATCCCCATGAGATCAAAGTCGAGCTCGAGGTCAAAGTCGTATTCTTCTCTTTCATACTCTGTTCTGTCACAAGGCTCATTCAACTGAGGAAATTCTTTGAAAACCTTGGGTATTTTGAAGATTTCTGATTTTTTTGAATTTTTGAGAATATTTGATTTTTTTGAATTTTGGAGAGTTTTTGATTTTTTTGAATTTTGAAAGATTTTTTATTTTTTTGAATTTTGAAAACTTTTTGATTTTTTTGGATTTTGTGGACTATCTGTATTCCTGAAACAAGATAAAGAAAAATCATGCAAATTCATTAGCAACGAAGGTGAGCCCCCAAAACAGTCTTGTTCCGAGGACGAGGGCTCATTATGGTCCTCGGATAGACGAGATTTTGCTAATGACGTTTTTTTTTAGGCCGTAGGGATTCTGGACCCCATGGTGGCCTCGTAAGTGATTGGGTACTCCTCCCAATTCTTGAAAATTTTCCCTTCTTCTGCAGGACGGATAAGTTGGGAAGGTGACTCCCTTGATGGTTCAGATATAACCATCACTTCCGGGTGACTGTCGTCACATCTGGGCGTAGGAATTTGTAGGGTGGGTGGAATTATAACGGATCCCCAATCGATTTGAAAAGGGAACAGTGATTTCTCTTCTTCGCATATTGCGACTTCCGCCTTGGCGGGCTCTCCTTCTTCCTCCTTTTGACTCCATTCGGAATCCCCGCCGAACAAGATGTCCATACCATCTGTAAAGGAATGTGGGGACTCAACGAGCGAGTCTTCTTGCGAATAAACGGGCTCGATACTTACAACTCTTGGTTCTCTTGTGTGGTTTGTCGATGGTAGTTCTGCTGAGTCATCTGACTTCTTCGAGGATGGTGGGAAGCTGATGTTGATGTGTGGTACTTTGCCCAAGTTCCACACATTAGGCTCTCGGTTCTGTCTTCGTGCAAGTCGAAGCTCCCTCTTTTTATCCTTCATATCAGAGATGTCCTTCCTCGTAGGCTTGAATCCAAGACCAAAGTAGGGAATGTGTTTTCGTATGCTGATCAGAATGGCCCTGCCTTTTCCCTTAGGCCCTAGCCCTTGTTTCGGACGATATCCCGCCTTCTTCATCACTCGTCCGACCATTAGGTTTGCTTTTGACCACCTTGCCCTTGTCTTCTCTTTTCCCCTTTGGATGTGATTGATAGATGTAAACTGAAAGGCGTGAAACCCCTCTTTATCCCCGGTCATCTCTACATCGATATAAGGCACATCCGGCGATCGATCGGCTGGTATAAGATTTTCTGCGTGGACCGATATCATCCTCTGCCCCATGATGAATTTGACTCACTGGTGCAAGGAAGAGGGGACTGCCCCTGCGGAGTGGATCCAAGGTCTTCCTAGAAGTAGATTGAATGCAGAGGGTATGTCCAGAATCTCGAATGTCACTTCAAACGTGCATGATCCAATAGTGATTGGGAGATCTAGTTCCCCTAACGACTCAGTTTTCCTACTATCAAAAGTCCTTACGGTCCTTCTAGTTGGCCTGAGGTAAGATAAATCCGTGTTTAACTTGTATACAGTTTGTAGAGGACAAACATTAAGAGTTGAACCATTGTCGATCAATACCCTTGCTACCATCATACCTTTGCACATTACCATAATGTGCAATGGTTCAATGTGTCCACATCCTCCGCCAATAAGTTCATCCTCTGTGAAGGTGATCGGATTGGGGGCCATGATCTGACCTACTGTCTTTTCCAACTCTTCTGGCGAAGTGGTCTCAGGTACATGCGCATTACTAAGGACTTTGAGTAGTGCTTCCCGATGATGCTCTGAGTTTAAAAGCAGGTCCAAGATGCTGATTTGAGCTGGCATTCTGTTCAACTGCTCTACTATGTTGTACTCATTCTTTCGAATGAGCTTGAGGAGGTCTCTTGCCTCCTTGTCAGTTACCCTGCTCTTTTTCTTCTCTGGTTCCCTTGGAAGTGTTTGTTCCTCCTCTACCAACTTTCCTTTCCCTTTTTCTTTTCTTCTGTCCTCTTCCTCGTTCTGCCTTTTTAGTTCTTTTTTTGGCACTTTGTAGCACCTCCCTGATCTAGTCATATGTCCAATGTCCGTGATCATCGCCTCTTTCGGCTTCTCAACCCCTGCGGATGTCACAATCATCGTCTCATAACTCCATGGGACAGTTTGACTTGAGCGGTATGGAAATGGTTTAGGGGATATAATGGTCATGGGTTGAGGATCTGGCTCTACATGGAGGATAAGAGGTGGCGGGTTGGGCTTGACGATTGATGTAGTAGTGTTTGGGATTTGTGGGTTAGTATAAGATAGGATGAGGGGTGGTCGGGAGGAAAAACTTGTAGTTTGAGGGGTCGGTGCAGTGTAGGGTATGACAAGAGGTGGTCGGGAAGAAGGGTCTGAAGTCGGTATGGTGCAAGGTATAATAAGAGGTGGACGAGCGGTAGAGCTTGAAATTGGTGATGTGTAGGGTATAATGAGAGGTGGTCGTGAAGGATTTGAGGTTTGTGAGTTTGAGTGAATGGTGAGATTGGCTAGTCTGGCGGGAAGTTGGGATAGTGGTTGGTCGATTATATCTTGTGGGAAGGCATTGATGCTCGATGATGTTGGTTCTTTCCTCAAATTGACTCTGACTTTAGAGCCAATGGGTGCTATCAAAACTGAAGGGTTGAAGCTTGGTTCATCCCTCTCTATGACATTGACTGTCGGCCCATTGCCTCCCCCATTATGCGTCGGTAGCGGGTTCTGATTGATATTCTGTTGAGGTGCTTGGGTTGCCGGACCATCCAGGATGATCGTTTTCCTATCAATTAGATTTTGAACTTGGTGCTTGAGTTGCCAGCATTGGTCGGTGGCATGCCCCACTGCACCCATGTGAAACTCGCAGAATTGATTACGGTTGTATCCTGGTCCCTTTATTGTCTCTGGGTTTGGCTGCCTCTTAGTGAGATATTCTCCCCTGAGTAGTGCTGGGAGTAGTTCGGATAGAGTCATAGGCAGACGAGTGAAGACTCGAGGGATTCTGTTGGGTCTACGCTGCTCGGTTTGATGATTCTGGGCGAACTGTGGGTTCTGACCAAATACTGGATTTTGACCAAACTGAAATACTGGTGGACCCGGTGCAGCTTGAGGTGGGTTCACCTTGAAAGGGACCTGAGGTATTGGCGGCCTCTGGTTTGAGATGAAAAAAGGTCGAACAGGTTGTACATTGTTAACTTGTGCTTCTTCTTTTTTCTTGTTCAAGACTACCGGTTTCCGTTGAGAAGACCCCCTTGCTGGTGCCCCTAGACTGGACAAGTCGTAGATCAGACCTGACCGAATACCGTCTTCTACTCGATCCGCCACTTGGACCAATGACGAGAAGCTTGCAGTTGTATGACCCACTAGATGCGTATAAAATGAATGGCCCAAAGTTGAGATGAATATGGTGTTAATTTCTTGTTCAGTCATAGGTGGTTTAACCTTAGAAGCCGATTCTCGCCACCTTTGGGCATATTCTTTCACACTTTCCTTTGGCTTCCGAGTCATCTTGGCCATGTCATTTCTGTCCAATCCCATGTCCGTATTGAATCTGTACTCTTCCGAAAAAATCGTAGCCAGGTCTTGCTAGTTCTTAATCCGTGAATGATCTAACTGAGAGAACCATGAGAGGGCCGCCCTTGTTAAACTCCTTTGAAAGAGCTGAACCAACAACCTGTCATCATCACCAAATTGGCACATAGAACCACTGTAGAGTTTCAAATGGGATAGAGGGCATCCAATGCCGTTATACTTTTCGAAGTCAGGACACTTGAATTTCGGTGGTAATGGTGCATTGGGGTATAGGCAGAGGTCTCTGAACCTCATTCCACTTACGGAGTCCTTGCCCTTCATCTTTCTAATCTCCTCCTCGACTGCCTCAAACTTGTTGGCAAGTTTCTCTTCTGTGGTACTCCTTACTTCAGCTGCCCTAAATTCACATTATTCCTCTTGAATGACCTCATGTCGTGGTTGATTGCAGTGAATGTGAATTGGTGGTCCTTGATTGGTAGGGATGGTGGGTGGTAAGGTATTCGGTGCTTGCGGAAGTTGTTGTTGCAGCTGTTCGGGTATAGCCTGATTCGAACCGGATGCTTGATGTTGTATAGCTTGAATGATGCTTGGATTCGCCATTAGTAGATCTAAAATTTTATCGTGTTTTTCCAATGCCTTCACTACTATATCTAGCTTTGAGGTGAGATCTGTTATTGCTTCTGTCACTGTCTGTTGAGGTTGCTCTGAAGTGCTCATGATTGGTTGCGAGCGTAGAAAATATGGAGGATTGTCAGGTGGCAAGTACTTCTTTCTAGGTCGTTTGGCCACCTGTGGATAAGAGGTTAGGCGTTAATATATAATCTACATAATGAAGATGCATGATGATTTATTAGGTCAGATCGGTTTAATTGGTAAAGTTGCATTAAGAAAATCCTGAATTTGGTTGAGGTTGGATTTTTTGTCAGCACGGAGTTGGGGTTCATCGGCATGGATTGAAGGTTTGTCAGCACGGAGCTGGAGGTTCATCGGCACGGAGCCGGAGGTTTATCGGCGCGGAGCCGAAGGTTGTCAGCACGGAGCTGGGGGTTTATCGGCACTGAGTCGAAGGTTCATTAGCACGGAGCCGGAGGTTTGTCAGCACGGAGCTGGAGGTTCATTGGCACGGAGCCGAAGGTTTATCGGCACGGAGCTGACGATTGTCAGTACGGAACAGAAAGGTTCATCAGCAAGGCGCTGGAAGTTGTCAGCACAGAGCCGAAGGTTCATCAACAAGGAGCTGGAGGTTGTCAGCACGAAGTTGGAGGTTTATCGGCGCGGAGCCGAAGGTTCATTAGCACAGAGCTGGAGGTTTATCGGCGCGGAGCCGAAGGTTCATCAGCACGGAGCTGGAGGTTCATCGGCACGGAGCCGGAGGTTTATCAGCACGGAGTCGAAGGTTCATCAACACGGAGCCGAAGGTTCATCAGCACGGAGCTGGAGGTTCATCGGCACGGAGCCAGAGGTTTATCGGCGCGGAGCCGAAGGTTGTCAGCACGGAGCTAAAAATGCATTTTGTAAAAGGTAGATTAACTGATAGCTCTGATTTGGGTTGGGTATGAGTTGTGGCCCTGACTCGAAATATACGTGGGCCATGGACCCATCTGAAAGTGGGTATAGGTCATGGATAAGAGTCATTAACACAGTTAGAAGTAGATAAGGGTTGTGGACCCATTTTGAGGTGGGTATGGGTCATGGACCCGATTGGATACGGATATGGGTCGTTGCCTCATTTGGATATGGACATGGGTCGTGGACCCAATTAGAAGGATATGGGTCGTGGACCCAGTTGGATATGGATGTGGGTCGTTGACCCAGTTGGATATGGATATGGGTCGTGGACCCAATTAGAAGGATATGGGTCATGGACCCAGTAGGATATGGATGTGGGTCGTGGGCCAAATTGGAATGATATGGGTCATGGACCCAATTGGAATGATATGGGTCGTGGACCCAATTTGATATGGATATGGGTCGTGGACCCAATTAGATATTGATATGGGTCGTTGACCCAATTGGAAGTGGATATGGGTCATAGACCCATTTGGATATGGTATGAGTCGTGGACCCATCTAGAAGTGGATAGGGGTCGTGGACCCAATTGGAAGTGGATATGGGTTGTGGACCCATTTGGAGATGGTGTGGGTCGTGGACCCATTTAGAAGTGGATATGGGTCGTGGACCCAATTGGATGTGGATATGGGTCGTGGACCCAATTAGAAGGATATGGGTCGTGGACCCAATTAGAAGGATATGGGTCGTGGACCCAGTAGGATATGGATGTGGGTCGTGGGCCCAATTGGAATGATATGGGTCGTGGACCCAATTGGAATGATATGGGTCGTGGACCCAATTTGATATAGATATGGGTCGTGGACCCAATTAGATATGGATATGGGTCGTTGACCCAATTATAAGTGGATATGGGTCATAGACCCATTTGGATATGGTATGGTTCGTGGACCCAATTGGAAGTGGATATGGGTCGTGGACCCAATTGGAAGTAGATATGGGTTGTGGGCCTATTTGGATATGGTATGGGTCGTGGACCCATTTGGATATGGTTTGGGTCGTGAACCCATCTAGAAGTGGATATGAGTCGTGGACCCAATTGGAAGTGGATATGGTTTGCGGGCCCATTTGGATATGGTATGGGTCGTGGACCCATTTAAAAGTGGATATGGGTCGTGGACCCAATTGAAAATGGATATGGGTTGTGGACCCATTTTGGTGTGGATACGGGTCGCGGACCCAATTCGGGGTGGTTATGGGTAAGGTTGATAGTGTATCACATTGGGTCCGGATCAACTTTGATAGGTAGAGCGGAGGCGAGCTCCATTTGGGTCAAACACAAAGTGGCGAGGGGTAGACCCTAAGTTTAACGAAGAAATGGTTCATTTAATCATTTTCAAGTCCTAAAACTTAAAAGAAAAATAAAGTCCAAGAGAAAAGTTATCAAGACTGATGTAAGGAACAAAATGAGCAAAAAAAAAAAAAACTTTTTTGGGTCCGTTTTTAATGAACGGACCGAAGAGCTTTTGTACTGGTCCGCTCTTTAAAAACGGACCAGAACCTTAATTTTTGCAAAAAAAAATTTTTTTTTTTAAAGATTTTGAGGCACATAGCCTCTGTTTTTTGGCTTTGGGTACAATTTTTTATTTTTTTTATGATGCAAACCATAAAAATATATAGAGATTTCCCCCTTTACCTAGGGGGACATGTAAGAAAATAAAAAAAAACTTAAAATCTATACAACTTTGCCCCCTTGGACATTACAACTTTGCCTTCAAGGGCTAAAAAAAGAACATTACAAGATACCTTGACATTTGTGTCCTATGCCTCTAATCGTATTTTGATGCATGCGGCTATAGGTGGTTTGAGGTTACTCAATCTTCAAACCTCCATGCACATTGAAATGTACACTACTTAGGTTGGTGATTGAGGTAGATGTTCTCCTCCCCGCCTCCCCAAATGAACGATCTGGGGGGCTTGAGAGTACCGGCATCCGGGGTTAGATTTTTAAAATAGGAGAAGGTGGTTTGTGCAATGAGATATGAATCGAATGTGCACAAGTGCATTACAAATGTGTATCAACCCTTACAACCTTGAACAAGTACAAACAAAATAAATATCACATGCATTCCCGTAAAGAAGAGAACATCATAAACACAACAAAGTAAATCAACCAACAAATATGTTAGTAACAAAAATGAAACTAAAAAATAAAGTTGAATATTTTTTTCTTTTTTTTTCGAAAGAAAATATGAAAGAAAAGAAAATGGCCAAGTCAAATTGGTTTGGACCCACTCAATCCCCAGTGGAGTCGCCAAGTTGTAGACATGAAATGTTCACAATGAACTTCAATACTACATTGTTTGGAGTCGCCACCATTCTTTTTTTAGAAATGGGTGTGAATGGGCACCCGAATTGATTTTTCTGAAAACCATTTTTTCCATGGCATTGTAGTGACTCTCATTCATTGGAAAAGGGCAAGGTCTACTTAAGATCTAGGTAAGGAGGTCCGGTTAGAGGATGGGGAAGGTGTTAGGCACCCCGTCCTCTCCACCAAAGGTGGTTACCTTGCTTGGCCATTTTTATTTTGTAAAACTCAAGAAAACAAATATTAAAGTGCATGAGAATGTATGGTAAGAGTGGTGTGTGCATTAAGTGGAATGTTCCCTAAAAAGGGATTTTGATTTTAATGTGACATTAGGGACATTCTATGGAAGAGAATGACCTATATAATCACATTAAATTTATGAAATGAATGTTGGTTTAAACTCTTAGAGAGATTCCATAATGGAGTTCCCTTGAAGTCACAACCTTGATGCATGTATGCATGGCTAGAAACTTTCTGTTTCACCCCATCAAGAGGGTAACACATTTCTTCATCATTGCCACGCATAGGTGAGTGTGTGCATTGTGTACAAGATGATGCATGAGATTGGGATGAAAAGGGCTTCAACCCCAATCCTTTCGATAGAACCTTAGTCCAATCTACCGGGGATGGGAGAGGGTGTGCATTACATCCTAAAGGATTTCTAAAAGAGAAAATAAAATAGAGGATTAGAATAAGAAGATGCAAGCTTTAAAATAAATAACTACATCTTAACCCCACCTTATCCCTTAATGAACTTGAACCTTGAAGAGTAGGCTTGAGAGATGAATGAGATGGTTGAGGGTTGAGTTGAAGTTTAGAAGATGAGAGAATGAGTAGGAATTTTTGTAGAGTTTTAGGTTGAGAGATGGGGCCTTGAGAGCATGAGTTGTTCATAGAAAATGAGGGTATTTATAGAGTTTTTAGAGAACTTTTAGGGATAAAGTGGTCCAACCCTAAAAATAAAGAAAATGGACATGAGATTTAGGTTATTTCTTTTTGAATTTTCCATTTGTATGAGGGTAAAGATGACATTTGTGGAGAAACCCTAAAAACATGTTTTGATCCTTGGTTTTTTGGTAAATAGAGGTAGAGAACAAAAGTATTTTTGAGAGGGTGAATGGGGGAGTGACATGTGTAAAGGTGGAGTGGTAGGTAAAAAGTAGATCTTGGTTTATTTGTAAATAACTCATAAAGCAAGGGTGGAAGTGTAGTTTTGAAATGGACCAATGGGAAAACAAAAGCACATTTGGGAGGGTGAATAGGAGGATGACATGTGTAAAGGTAAAGTGGTAGGTGAAAAGTAGACTTTGGTTCATTTGTAAATAACTCATAAAGCAAGGGTAGAAGTATATTTTTGAAATGGACCAATAAGAGAACTCCATGTATGTACTTGAAGATTCTCACCTTTTGAGGGCATAATGGGAAGTTCCCTCACCTTTATGGATTATTATCAAAGACCAAACAACCTTTTTGGTTTGACTAAACCTTTTGAGAAGGGCATTCTTGAGTTTACACACAAAGGAAGTTGACCCTCCAATTAGGTGATACATTGGGCATTGGGGGCTTATGAGGTATCAACATGTGTCATCTTATGAAGGGGTGAGAGAATGGCCTTGGAGTGGGCTTGGTGTTGGGCTTGGATTTGGATTTTGTCTTGGGCTTAGGTTGGGCTAGAAAATAGATTTAGGTTAAGGGTTTAGAATGGCATTGGATTTTGGGCTTAGGTTGGTTAGGGAGTGGACCATGGTGATTGGGTTTAGAATGGCATTGGGTTTTGGGCTTAGGTTGGTTAGGGAGTGGACCATGATGATTGGGTTTAGAATGACATTGGGTTTTTGGCTTAGGTTTGTTAGGGAGCGGACCATGGTGAGGGTATGGTTGATGGATCGGTTAATGGAGAATAAATACGAATTTGGAGTGGGTTAGGGACAAGGTTGAGTATGCAAACTATATGACATGATGCATGTATGCATGAAAAATGATGCAAAATAGCAATGTGGGTCCGTTGAAAATCTTGAGTTCTAAATCGAAATCAATTCGAGGAAATTTGGATCTTCCTAACTGATTCGTACAAATTGGGGTGTCTACAGACACTGATTTTGACCAAGAAGTGTAATTGATGTACTTGGATTATCTTTGATATACCTATGGGTACGGATCAAGAGTTGTAACTTTCATAAATGGTTTGGCATCCCATGAGGGGACCGACCACGTATTAGTACTACATTGGCAATCGGGACATGTGACTATGTGGCTTACAATAGGTCAAAGGCTCAGGTTGCTCTAGCCTGGGTGCACCGATATACCTTTCATAGCCACTTAATCAAATGGTACTGATTCCCTAGTTTGATATACCTTAAGATACGTGACTGGAGTTGTGATTTTCATGAATGACATCACATCTCTGAAGAGACCGGACCACACACTAGTGCCATGTTAGCTATATGGGACATGCAAGTGTGCAAAGCAGTAAACGTACTAGTGGTGTGTGCAAAATAGGGTGGGGTGTGCCCGAGGCCTTTTTCAAACACATGGGTCCATGGGCCTAATTAAATCGTACAAGCAAACGTATTAAACCATACAGGTAAAGGCATACATCGATCAGAAACATATTCATATGGTTCTATTTAAGATTTAAACATGCACATCTCCTGCATACATCAATTATGGCAAATCAATCAATGAATACGGTATATAATAATTAATTAGATCCAATCATTGTAATAGGCACAATTTTTGTAATTTTTATAGTCCAATCAAAGGTCATTCTGGGTGATCTCAAACAAATTGGGATTTCAAGGAACATTAAATTGAGAATAAAAATGATTATTGGAAGACTTAAGAAACAACCCATTTTTTTAAAAGTAAATTGATTTTTATTTTGCCAAGCAACACAAAATTCCTTTTTTTTTTTAAAGAAATTAATGATTTTTTTTTAAATCGACAGAACTTTCTTTTTTTGAAAAAAATACTACAACTAAGAAAATCCTAAAAAAAATGTAATTAAACAAATGATTGTCATACCACCTTTTATTGGTACCACACCAATTTTTATGTAAATTACCGAGTTAATTACACATCATTGAGGTAACATTAGGAGACATTGGTGTGTCAAAAGAACAAATCACTCAGCCACAAAGAGGGTTGCCACTAGTCTTTCACAACAATTAGGACAACATTGAGGTATATTAGCAACCCATTATTAATTTATAACACATCAATTCTTTAGAAAAATAAATAATTGTTCACATATGGATTGGTGTGTCACAAGTGAATATTGGTGTGTTAATAATAGCTTGACATGAACTAAACAGCCAAGATTTTCACCAGTTAAATTAAGCAAATATTTCATAAAAATGTGCTTATTTAGTCGCGATTTCTTGTCTGATCCAATGGTTTTGATCCCCAGAAATTTTAAGAAATAAACATGAAAAATAAAAAAAAAGTCCAAAACCAAACGGATTGACTTTGATGTTGTTGAATCAGAAACAAGAACTATTTCTCTTCATCATCATCAAACTCAATCGCAAATCGATGTTCTCTGCAAATTTCTAAACAAAAAACAATAGTTCAAAAAAAAATCAGAATCTAATTTCATGAAAACAGATCAATCGAGAGCAATCTGTTTCAAATCCAATTGATTTCTTGCACCTCTCCGATCCACTGTTTAAAAGCAACCAAAAGAAAAACGAAACCCAGAATTTCAACACTTCTACGTTTGGCGTTGGGTTCATGTTCGAATGTTCCATCATCGATCTGATATATGAGGTTCGAAGAACATAAGAAGCCAAACCAAGATCAACCAAAATCGACAGCGATGTATCGATGATACGTAGATGAATCTATATAAATCTTCGGTCGAATAGTTTTTAATTAGAACCCAACATAGATTTAGTTTCTATTCTTTTTTTTTTTTGAAAAACTCTAGTTCTTTGGGGCGAGATCACAAATTTAGCTTCGTAGATGAATCATGCTGCATGTCTCACCCTCTTTAGAAGAAATCACAAATTTCTTTAGAGTATTAGCGATCCTAAATCGATTGGCCTGAGAGAATGGAGAGGCTAAACCGATCGGATTCAAATCTGAACCAGTGGTCCCTATTGAAGATGACGAAATTTAAGTGAATCTCTAGAGGAGCCATCGATTTGAAGCTCTGTGCCTAATCACTGAAAGAAATCGGTAATTTTCCTAGATCAGAAATCGATCAAACCTCGAACAATCAACGCCGATCGGTTTGAGAGAACAAAACTGGTCGTTCTCTGATTTGGTTTAGTTGAAGAAGACGAGATAAAAAGAAGAAAAGTAAAAAAAAAAAAATTTCTTTAAAACAATGGAGTTTTAAAAATAAAAGAATTTTTTTACTCAATGCACCCCACTCCTATTATCTTCCCCCTTGCTGTTGCCAACAACACACGAAATTTTTTTATTTCTTTTTAAGAATTTTTCTTGCTGTCAACGGGCAGCACAATTCATTTTATCAAAACAAATTGATCATAAAAAAAATTGTCACACACCTACAAAAATTAATCAAGAGATTTTTTCCCCTTTTATTTTTTATTTTTAAAAACCGTCCAAGGACAGATCAACGCATGCCTAATTAAAAATAAAAATAAAAAATCGGTGATCCCCCTGCTTCAACAACCATTAATCCATTCTTAATAACCTCAATCTTTTGAAATTTTGTGTTATTTAAGGTCACCCTAAACGACCCTCAATTGAACCCAAAAAAAAAAATGCTTGATTGAATCATAAAAATAATATGCCAAAATATCAAATAATCAAAATCCAACGCATAATCAATAATCGAACCAAAAACAACAACAAATAGATAAAATAAACAGCTACACAAACAAAATAAAATATAAAAACATTCTAGGCCGCTTTAGCAATGCTCTCATACTTGGGGTTTTTCAAGTTTAATCATCAATGGTCCCTAGTGGAGTCACCACTGAAAGCGACCTCGATCCGCGAGGGGCGCGGATCCATTTTTGACCTTTGAGGTTTGGGAGTCGCCACTTAGTTACTACGGTCTAGGAACTGAACTTGACTCTAAACGGATAAAAAACAACTAATCTACTAAAAAAACTAAATTCGGGATCACATTATAGGGTTCGAAGGTGTTAGGCACCAACCCCGCCCTGCAAATGCCCGTCTCTACTTATTCCCAAATAGAATTACATCGCTAAAAAGACCTAATAAATTAATAAAAAAATTAAACCTTTACCTTTACGAAGACAATGGTCTTGTTTCTTCAGATCTGGTAGAATAGTTCTTCGTTCAGTACTCCTCGCTTCATTCTGTTACCAGATTTGTTTCGGATCTCCAAACCAAAGTATTTCCTTATGATTTTTTCTCATTTTTTTATGGATTTTCAAGGTATTTTGGAAGAGTTTCTAGGTGTTTTTTGAGCTAAAATTGGGGTATGGATGTTAGGTAAGGAGTTGGGGCATCAAAATCAAGGTTTATGGGGGACTAGGGGAGCTTTTTGATCTACATCTCTTAGGATTTTTTTTAGATACGAAAATAGGTTGTAAGGACACCTTTTTAAAGATTTTTTTAAGTGTTTATTTTGGTAGAGTTAGTGTTTAATTATAATTCTTTTAGAAAGAGTTATTGTTTAATTATAATTGTTTTAGGTAGAGTTACATTTTAATTAGAATTGTTTTAAATATAATTATTATTTAATTAGGATTATTTTAGATAGAGTTATTATTTAATTAGAATTCTATTAGGATTTTGACTTTTTGTCTCACTTGATTGACTTTAAGATTTCGACTTTAGTCTTACTTAATTGACTTTAAAATTTTAACTTTAGTCTTACTTGATTGACTTTATTATCTTGACTTTAGTCTTACTAGATTGACTTTAGGATCTTGACTTTAATCTTACTTGATTGACTTTAGGATCTTGACTTTAGTCTTACTTGATTGACTTTAAGATTGACTTTAGTCTTACTTGATTGACTTTAATTTATTGACTTTAGTCTTACTTTATTAACTTTAAGATTGACCTTAGTCTACTTGATTGACTTTAAGATTTTGACTTTAATCTTACTTGATTGACTGTAATTTTAATTATGATTTCACTTTACATTAATTAATTTTTAATTATTAATTTAGAAATTTTTAATTACTAAAATTGTAAAATTATCGTTTTACCCTTGGAGAGGACTTTTTGAGTTTTAAGTCAATTTTTATGTTCTACGATGTTTTAGAATCGATTTTTCGTAAGAAATTCAATGGGAATATTGGTTTGTGTCATTTATGAAATTTTTTGTGCGAAATGCTCGTGAACTTTATGAAAGGCATTTTCGTAATTTTGTCGAATATTGTGAAAATTGGCAAAATGATTTATTTGATTTCAATTTTTTATTTTATATATTGGAAAGGATTTTTCTAAGTGTAACGTAGGCTCTAGGGATATTTTAAGGTTAGGGGTATTTTGGTAATTTGATCATTTTTTTAGTGATTTTTATCGTGAAACTTCTTTTTGTTTAAGAAATGATGATTTTTATGTTTTTGGGATTATATTTTCCTAGCGTAGCGTGGTTTCTACAGTTTTGTTAGTTTTAGATATCTCATCCGAATTTCTGAAACATATCTGGTTACAAAATAATGCATTGAAATAAACATCCATCATTGGGAACTGTTGCAATTGGGTTGACGAGTTGATTAATCAGGCGAGAGCAAAAATGGGGTGTCTATAGTTAGACAAGCCAATTAAATGAACAATAAGGCCACAAGATTTTAATAAAGCGAATAATGTACTCATACCACCTTGAAGAGACACGACTAGTGAACGAAAGCAAAATATTATGCAAGAGCCGGCGCAATTGTGTAAAACACCAACAAACCAAAAGAAAAAGGAGCACCTCAGATGCTATGGATGTCATGAGCTAGGGCATATCAGGAAACACTATTCTAAGGTACCATAAAGGACCAGGGTTATAGTACGGGCTAAGACTGATGCTAGGACGTAGACCAAACCTACAACTTCCCAAAATGTCATAGGAGGTATGATTATAATTTTATTATCTAGCAAGTTTTGTGATAGACTGTGTGTATATTCAATCATTTATTGCATCAAGTATTATAGGAAAACTAGAAATACCTATCATAGACATAAATAGACATATTTCATCAATAAAGTCAATAGGATACAAAATATTAACATTCAAGATAGTTGACAGCTCATTGAAAATAACATTAACTATTTGAATTTGAAGTATATATTCTGTTTTATAAATAATTTGAATATTATCCATGCACTTAAGGTTTGAGGGTATGATCTGCATAGTAAGAAAAAAAATCAGAATTTTGAATATTAAGACCTTTAAATATGTGTGTGATATTTTGACGATAATGGATTTATTGGATTTACTCTAAGATAGTAATTATGGAGACAACTTTATCAAAATTATCACAAAATACATTGAGTTTGTAAAACCAAGGAAAATAAGAAAATGAAGTTTTTGAAAATTTATAATCCTCGATTCAAAATGTACTTAATTTTGGTATCAATATATTTTTGAAGATTTTATTATTGATTAATCGATTGAACAATTAACTATTTGATTCAAAAGAAAACGAATAGATGTGTTACAATAATAATTTCGAGACCAATATAATTGTTTGGTGGGAGATGAATAGTTAACGAGTTAGTCAAGGGTAAATCAATGATGATATTAAGATTAATATTTACTTGGGTAAATTAAATTGTGAATAAGAATTCAAGAGTATTGATTGATATTGAAATGGATTATGAAGTAAATGATAAAGCTCTTACTAAAAAAATCAAATATTATGACAATTATGAGTAGAATGGTGAAGATTTTTCTTTAATTTCTTATCTCATTGTAATTTATTAGGTTTATGAAGATAAAAGAAATAAATTATATTTTAAGAGTTGGAAACTCTATTCAGGATATCATCATGAGCATCATAGGTTGTTATTTTATTGGGGGTAAGCAATTTGAGAATTTATGAAAGTTTTTTACCTTGAAGATTTCTTATTTAGATGAAAATTAAATTTAAAAAGCAGAGATTAATATATCTTAATGTTTCCACTTGAAGTATCTTGTCACCCTTATCAATAAGATAATTCGTTTATATAGGAAAAAAATTGACATAAATCGAGGAAGAAAATTATTGTATTGGATGAAATAATTCATAAATTTAAGTTTGTGATATAAAAAAAATATTTCACTTCGAGAAGGTAGCTTAGACATTTCAGTTAAGAAAAATTAAGTAAAAGACTTTATCGCTTTGAAAATTCTTGTGAAGAAAGAACGATATCCTTGGAGGATTTTTTAGGAACCTACATAATATAAGTGTGCAAGCTGAAACTGAAATTATCAGTAAAGCTAGGTGACTTTACAACCAATTCAAGTGTATTGCATAAATAACATAATTCATTGATTTAAAATTTGATGAAATATACGTACTAATTAATAAGGATTGGAGCATAGTGTACTAATGGAAGAAATTTTTGGGAAACATCATTGTATCGAATAAGAGTTATGTGCCAAATATGTCTAGTTATTAATTTCAAAGATATGTCATATGAAGGACATGCACGATTCTAGATGAGCGAGAAGAGAAGTAAAGAGTTTACATCGTTCCCTTAGGCAAATTCTTTGGAGCTTTTACAAAAAATGATTGACGCTCCGAATAATTGAAACAAGTGGTTGTAGAGGATTGTTGTTAAGGTGGGATAGGGAGAAAATTTATTGGATCATCCATTCAATTTCAATTTGTTAAAGAATATGAAATTAAGGGAACACATAACCTTTGAAGTAGACATCTTTACCAACTTAAGTTGCTACCTCCTTGGCATTAATAATTTAACGTTTCATAAATTTTCTTTGAGGATTATATAGTTTTGTGGAATTTGATTTGTAAAGGAGAAAACTATGCTTATTCAGATTTCAATTGAAGATCTTCAACTTATTAAAGAAGTTATAAACTCAGTTGGGGAAGTAAACTTGAGAGCTTAAATTTAATGATTCAATCAGAAATCAGTAGTGTGATTCTGAATTTTCCATGTTATAGGATTGCAATTAATTTATTAGAAAGATTAATGAGGCATTTGATTTAACTATAAATTACTATTGATTTGGACAATCTAATTTGGGAATAATCAAAATTATTTAAAGCGTATTGACGAACTTGCTAAAGTTGGAAGATATACAATGTTAGAGTAAAATAATTATTTACACGAACCAATAATTCTGATTTAAAGATGTACTTGTAAAATGAAAGATATATTTATCTTTGATTTGAGTAGATTAGAAGAAATCCGTGACACAGGATTTACATTCTTCAATAAGAATTTAATTCATAATGTTTATTGTAATGCCCCGAGTTTTTAACTCGTATCTCGAGGGGACTTGATAATGAAAATGTGGAAAATTTATAAAGAAAAAAAAATTAGTTGCAGTACTCGGATATTCTTAAGTTCATTTTCAACGGAAAATGACTTCGCCACTAGTTTTAAAAAGGTCGGAATATACACTTTAACCTGTAAGCATGTCCAAATTCAAGTTCGGATGAAAAATTAGAAGATCCTCGAATTTTGAGTTGAATGGGACCCAAAATAGTGAAGTTTTTGTAGAACGAGAATCATGAAAATTTGATGTCACCATAAGGTTCGCAACGAAAAATTATTTGAAATAGAATATTCATTCGTCATTTTTCGATTCCGGATAGTCGGGTTACCATCAAAAATAGAAACAAGTATAAAATGTCAAAAATGCCCTTAACTTTGTCATAAAAGAAATCTGACTTTCTTTTAATTCATTTCTTTCTCTTCTTCTCTAAGAAACCCCAAATTAGTCATTTTTCTATTCTAGGGTTTCAACCTATTCTCACCAACTTCCATCATGATCAAGCCTATATTGATAGTCGACGAAGAAGGAAAAATCGTCGGTCTCGACGAACTCCACATTTTCACCCCATTATACCCTCATTTTTGTTTCTTTCTCTTGATTTCTCACTAAAAACTACATGAGGGTTTGAGTCTACCCACTTGGAGGCCCATCTAATGTCGAAGAGGAGTCGTCCACCATCGTTGAAAGATGGACACCTTCATCAAGGGTTTCATGACCAACTCATTCGTTTTGCATCCAAGCCAGTCCAAACACGTCTCTCATGCCGCCAAACCTTGATCCTTTGCACTTGCTCACCACCTTCAGTGTCCACAAACTTAGGTAGGGGACTTTCAATTCTTAGTGGTACCCGTTAGATTTTGAAATGTGCATTTAGATTTTAAGAAAACTTGTTGTTTGTTTCAAATTGTAGAAATATTTGCTTGATTTGCAATTCAGGTTAGAAATAGAGATTTGATATGTTTTATCATGTTTTAACATTAAAATTTATGGGTGGGTCGAAGGGTTTGAAGAACGAAGAAAAATTCGAAAAATGATAAAAAAAAACCCAAAGTTCATGAAGTTGTTCAGTACTGTCGGCAGGAGCTGTCAGTCCCACCGATAGAATGATGCTTTTGCCACTGACAGAACTATCTTCAAAACTGCTTCTGGCTCTTGGGTTATGTTCCTTATGACTTGTACATAATTTCTCACCCTTCATTTCATTAAAAACATTTAAGTTTACTTTCCATTTACTTTAAGTTCTTTAATAAAATTAAGGTTTTACCCCCCATTTCAGAACAATGGAAATGGTTTCAAGATTCAAATCTCAAATGATCAAAATCCAAATTTTGGTTTCAAGAACAAAATATAAATTTCAACGTTTTCGAAAATTTTTTAAAAGTTAATATCTTTCGTGCTACTTTGAATTAGACGATAAAATTGCAAAGTGTCGAATCTGGTGTTCAAGGCTTTCACTTCCAAAAACCCGTTTTCATTTCGAGAACTTTAAAAAATTGAGTTTTCGACACTAAGTCAAATTTTCACCAGCTTTTCCAATTTTGACAGTTTACCTTCGTGTACGTATTGGGACCCCGTTTTAACAATAACTTGATAGTTTTTTTATTAGATGATCAAAGTGAAATTGAACACTTGAAAAAGAAAGGTTTTAGTTTGAAATATTGAAAAGTGAAAGAATCGTAAAATGGGAAAGGGACGAAATGCTAAAATGTCATAATCACACCCGAGGAGTGATATCTGCATTTTACATTATATGTTGTGTGTAGGTTGGTGAAGGGATATCTAGGGGTCATGAATGATTGCATGTTTATTTAAATTCTGTTAGCATAGAGGCGTTGAGTATTGTTATTTATTTTAGGCTGGGGGGGCCACTGTTGCATGGTAGGAACTGGATATCCATTCTCAACCTTATATTGTTAATTTCTCTTTTGTTTTTAAAAGAAAATTAATATATATATATATATATATATATAAGTAGATATTTTGTGAACTGTTAAAGAGACTGTGAATGCCTGAAGGAATAGCACGTCATATCATCCGGAGTGATGTACTATCTTAGGATGTACGGTAGGGATCATCAAGCTCATACGTGATATGGGATGCGTATGAAAGTGGAGTCACAACAGGAATGCGGATCCATTCCTCTCTATCTTTATCAATGAACATGTATTGTAAAGGTGGTCGTATACAAATGGAGTATTTATTTTGGGAATCACATGCACATCTGATAGGCATAGACGAAGATGATTGGTCACTAATCACTAACAATCTAGTAGTAGTCGAATGTTTTGACACATTGAAAAAAGACTCATTATTTATGGTCACATCAAACGGCCCGCCTGAGCCAGATAAATTGTCATCAATGTGGTAAGTACATCGATCTACCATAAAATCAGGAACTAAAAGCCAGACTTATGTAGTAATATCATGTCCCGACTACGAGCAATCCAGTCATGAATTCCAACTCTCTAATTCTAGTATTCCACCATTGTGTAATATGTATTTGTTGTTCCATTTTGAATTATAAACTGCAAAGCATGTCTCGTTTTTCAATGTTGTTAATTATATTTGCATAAGAAAGAAAATGTACAATAGGTATAGATGACTGATGCTATGTGGGATTTTAAGCTATTTAGTTGCTCATCCCTGGTTATATGTACCAGTTAACCGTAGTTTGATTTGTAAAGCTTGCATATTCTGAAATATATTAATATGATTACTCGATCTTGTTAGGTGAGGTTACTAATAGGAGTTGTTTGTGAACCTACTGAGTAACCATTGTTACTCACCCTTTCCTTCCATTTTTTTAGCTTCAGAGTCGGCAGCCGGAGAGACAGACATAGAACCAATTGAGCGAGGATCATCTGGTGGGTCATATCAGTGACCAGAGTTCACTACCAGGTGAGCACTGGGACTATTTCCATTTGGAGTCATCGTGTTTAGGAGGTGTATATAGTTTTTGGGCCGAGTGATAAGTCTATGTTAGAGTGAGGATGAAATTTTGTAATCTTATATATCTTTACCTTTTGCGCACTCTGATCTGACCTAAAGTCGTTCGTAACTTATTATCTTCTGTACCTTGTATAATCTTGGCATTTGTTATATTCAGGTTTGGTTGGATATTGATTTATCAGGTTTTGTGTTCCATGGAATGCTAACATAAATAGAGAAGGCCATACCGAAATTTCAAGACGCCACCTAGTACCTCGAGGTGTCTTTGGGATTTGTGTTAGCGTTTAGCGCGACGCCACATTTATGATATAGGTTTTGAGGAAATATCACGATAAGTTTAATATGGGCGATAGTTAGAAATGTTGAAATTCGATTTGGATATCAAACATAAGGACTATTTGAAGAATATAATACGTTCATAAATTTCGAGGACAAAATTCTTTTAAGGGAAGATGATGTAATATCCCGAGCTTTTAATTCATATCTCAAAAAATTTTTGGAAATAGGGACTTAGGCTAAAACACTCGGATTTTGTTTTGTTCATTTTTAATGAAATCTAACTTCACTATTAGATTCAAAATGACCGAAAAACATATTTTATCCTATAAGCATATTCAAATTCAAGTTTAGACAAAAAAGTTACAAAATCCTTGATTTCAATGTTAGATGCGACCTAAAAAGGTGAATTTTCGTTATAGTTAGAATTAGTAAAATCCGATCACACCAATAAGTCCACAATGAAAAATTATAAGGAATGGAGTATTTATTCATTAATTTTGAAGTCTAAAAATTGAGTTACCGTCAAAATAAAAAATAAATGGGAAAATGCCAACTTTGCCCCTCAAGTCTTTATTTAAAAAAAACTAAATTTTTTTTTATTTCATTTTCTTCTCTCCAAACGAACCTAAATCCAGTTGAGCAAACCACTAAGGGTTTCAACCCTTTATGCCTCAAGATCCTTCGTAAACAAGCCATCGTTGAACCTCGACAAAGAAGATATCAACGTCGACAAGCTCTATATTTCCACAGTTATTAATTCTCGTTTCTCTTCCTTTCTCTCCATCTCTCATCAAAAACCAGCGAGTGAGTTTTGATACATTTCGCTGGGGATTTTATCTACTTGGGAGAAGATTCGTCCTCCATCAAGTAGGGAAGGGGAGTGTCATCATCAAGAGTATTGCAACCACCTGACCATTTCACATCCAAGACCATCCAACCTCAATTTTCGTGTCATTTCTTCACCTCCGATCAACTGTCGAAAAAAATCCAAAGAAAGATACCGTCTCTTCTACCCTCTAGTTATATGAAACTTTCATATAAAATCCATTGAAATATTTGACATTGTTTTTGTTGTTCCAATCATCGATTACTTCATTAATTTCGTGTATTTTGAATAATCGAAATTAAATTGTTATTTGTTCCATTGATTATATCTTGCAAATTCATGATTTGATCTATCGATTTGTTTATGTTTATGGTATATATACGATTTAAATTACTTTGTGAGTATTTTGGTTGAATTTAAGATGAAAATTGAAATAATGTTAAAGAAATCAAGTTCTCGTTCGAGTCTACCGGTGACACCATTTGACTGTTGCGAGAAATCAACTTCTACTACCACCTATACTATTTGTACACTATGTTTTCCATTTACTTTAAATTCTTTAATGAAATTAATGTTTTACCCCCCTTTTGAAAAAAATTTGGGAATGATTTTAAAATCTAATTTTTAATTTGAAGAACAAAACGTAAATTTTGACATTTTTGTCCGATTTTCAAAATCCGATATCTTTGTCATTCTTTTTAATTAAATTATAAAAATTACATTGTATTTTTCATGTTAGCCACAACTTCCATTTAAAAAATCATTTTCAATTTAAACAACTTTGAAAATTTACTTTTTTCGACACTTACAAAATTTTCACAATTTTCTAATTTTTACGTCTTGTGGCTTTATCATGACTTTTCGAGTTTTTCTACTCAACCAAACCATCAATGGAATTGTTTTATGCGTTATGGATCTCGAATGATGTTAAAAAAATATTTTAATAGATATGTAGGAAGTTAGATAATGATTTGATTGATTGATTGATGAATGGATAGAGAGGACGTATGTTCTAGACTGATTGGTGGGACAATGACTCCAGTCGTAATGGCCATGCCACGTAAAACATGATAGATAAATAGATAGATGGATGCATATCTCACATTTTCACACCTGCATGAGATATGATAGATGGGTGGAGGGAATGATAGATAGATGTCACTAGAGGGCACTACCAAACCTTGTTTGTATCTTCGATAAAAAGAAACTAGTATATATAATAAAATAAAAATTATTTTATTTACCAGAAAAGGGTCGTAGAAAACCTACAAAGAATGTCACATTACTATATATTTGGAAACGATAGGTCAATCTAGGATAGCACTAGATGTCATATGTTATTCGGTAGTATGGGATGCCTTAGAACACATTACAACTTATAAGATTTGGGAATTTATCCTACTTCTTTTCTGGAGAACTTTGTGCGTAAAGACGATAACTATATAGTGTAGAATTAGTCGGGGTTCACATGCATTGCCTCTCGATAGACTTCAATGTGAGAGGTCTCCTAGGCTAGTTAGTGATCATTGTTAATCTGCAGTCATCAAACGGTAGACCTCACCGTTAGGTAAACTTAGTATTGGGCTCTTGGTCAACGGCCAATCTGAGCCGAATAAATTATCCCGAAACTTTTGTATGCTAGATCGGCCACAAAATTAGATTTTAACGATGGGATTTCATACTGGATTTGAAGTCTGGATTATCAAATTTCACACTAACCTTCTACAAAACAAAAAAAATGCATTCTCTCATATTCTACTAAGGTCCTAAGAAGCATAGAAGAAGAAGAAGAAAGAAAGAAAGAAGAATAATTTTAAAGCCTTAAGGTGGGTTCAAAGTGCACCCCCCATTATCTCTCTCTACCTTCTCCATTCCCCTCTTCTACTACTCCCTCTTCTATTTAGTTTTGTTTTAGAATGTCCATGAATTGTAATCTCTTTTTAAAATCTAATCGGTTTTAGCCCTTAAAAGGTTTTGAGGCAATCGGTTTGAGGTTCCTTCTCAACTCATGAGAATGGACCCTCAACCTTAGCCCATACTTTTCCAAATCACACGTGGCTCTTAAGGCAAATGATTCATTAGGATCATCTCCTTCAAATGAGATGATCTTATGATCGAGCCGAAAGCAAACCCCTATTTAAGGTACAAATGCTCCCACGTAGCACTTTATTTTTTTCTCTTTTTATTATCAAATGACCGAGTTCTTTGAGGTTATCGCTACTTGGCGGGGAGAAAAGGGTGCCTAACACCTTCCCTTTTTTCTAATTGAACTGCTTACCCCAATCCCGAGGTTCAATTGGTTCCTTATCCATCGTGAGTCACTATAAGCCAAAAATATCATTTTTTGAAAAATGTATATCGGGTGACCATTCACACCCACTTACAACATTAATGGTGGTGACTCCAAACCATAGTAGATATGACCGTCGTAATGACGAAAATCACGTATCTACAGCTTACGACTCCAAACCATAGTAGATGTTGTCGTAGTAATGACAAAAATCACGTATCTACAGCTGGCGACTCCATTGGGGACATAGTTCATCCCTCGTGACAACTCGATCATTTTACAACAAAAAAAAAATGATTTTTATCTACTAACATTATTTGTTTGTTGTTTCCTATGTTTCCTTTTTATTTTGCTTCACATGTCCACATTGTAATATTTATTTACTTTCGCTGTTTGTATTACATGATTGTAAGGGGGTCGATGAAAAAAAAATGAAATGAAAAATCTTGTTGCACATGCACTTGCGAGCATAGTCCAATTCACAAGCCACCCCACCCTCAACAAATTTAGCCCCAATGCTTAGTAATTCTACGGCTTGAGATCGTTATTTCAAGTATCGGGGATGAACCCATCAAATCCGATCACCAACCAACGGCGTGTGTATTTCGGTATGCATCGAGGTTTGAAGATCGGGTAGCCGTGAAACCACTTACTAGCCGCATGCATGTGCCCGATTAGACAATGCTAGGACACAAGTTTCAAGTCCAAATCGACCCCCCAATCTAAGCTGTATTTGTTTAGTTGCTATCGGGCCTCGAAGCCCAAGTTGCAAGCCCACGAGGCCAAGTTGTATAGATTAGGTGTAATTTTCTTTATTTTCTTATTCACTTGGTAAGAAGGGAAAAACCAGCTTTTTAATTTATCATGCATATCATCAAAAAAAATAACAAAATAAAAAAATTGGAAAAATGAAAAAATGTAACTTTTTTTTTGCCCAAGCCAAAAATCAGAGGCAATGTGCCTCGAGTTGGATTAACAAACATTTATAAAAAAAAATTTAGCCGAAAATTAGTACTGGTCCGTATTTCAAGTACGGTTCGACATATTTTATACCCATCCGTGTTTGAAATACGGATTAAAAAAGAATATTTTTTTTTTTTGCTCATTTTGTTCCCGACATAAGTCTTGACAACTTTTGTTCTCAGGTTTATTTTTATTTTGATGTTTAAGATTTGAAAATGCTTAAATGAATTATTTTTTAATTAAACTTAGCGCCTACTCCTCGTCGTTTTTCTTTGTTTGATCAAAATAGAGCTCGCATACATTCTATCAATCAAAGTTGACCCTAACTAACATGGTATACTATCAACCTTGCCTACAATCAAATCTATTACCGTCCATCACCAATCATCAAAAATGGGTCCACGACCCATAGCCATTTAAATGGGTCCACGACCCGCACCACTCAGACTAGGTCCACGACCCAGATCCATTCTAACTGGGTCCATGACCTAGATCCATCTCAACTGGGTCCCCAACCAAAATCCATTTTAACTGGGTCCCCGACCCAGATCCACCTAAACTGGGTTCACGACCTAGATCCATTTCAACTGGGTCCACGACCCAAATTCATCTCAATTGGGTTCATGACCCAGACCCATTTTCAATTGGGTTTACGACCCAGATCCTATTTCAACTGGGTTCGTGACCCAGATCCATTTCAATTGAGTCCACGACCTAGATCTATCTACAACTGGGTTTATGACCCAGATCCATTCAAATTGGGTCCACGACCTAGATCCATTTCAACTATGTCCCCAACCCAGATCCACCACGACTGGGTCCACGACCCAGGTCCATTCAAACTGGGTTTACGACCTAGATCCACTTCGACTGGGTCTACGACCCAGACCCATTTTCAATTGGGTCCACGACCCAATTCCATTTCAAACTGGGTCCAAAACCCAAATCCATATCCATTTTAGTGGGGTTCACGACCCAGATCCATTTCACACTGGGTCCACCACCCAGATCCATACCCATTCCAACTGGGTCCACGACCCAGATCTAAACCCATTTCAACTGGGTTTACGACCCAGATCTAGTTTAACTGGGTTTATGACCCAGATCCAAATCCATTTCAACTGGGTTTATGACCCAGATCCAAATCCATTACAACTGGGTCCATGACCCAGATTCATTACAACTGGGACCACAACCCAGATCCGTTTCAATTGGGACCATGACCCAGATCCATTTTCAACTAGGTCCATGACCCAGATCTAGTTCAACTGGGTTCACGGCCTAAATTCAAATCCATTTCAACTAGGTTTATGACCCAGATCCATTTCAACTGGGTCCATGACCCAGATCCATTTTCAACTAGGTTTATGACCCAGATCATTCAAACAGGGTCCACGACCCAAATCCATTCACACAGGGTCCACGACCTAGATCTAGTTCAACTGGGCTTGCAACCTAGATCCAAACCCATTTCAACTAGGTTTAAGACCCAGATCCACTACAAATCGGATCCACATCAAATTTCAAACCAAGTTCAATATCTAACAAAGATAACAACCGATCAATCGAGTCAAATGCATTCAACTTTCTCAACAAAAAAAAAAATTTTAAAGTGCCAATTGCAGTTATTAATCAAAGTCAGTGCCTTGAAAGATCTTACCCTGTTGATATGAGGGGGATAGACTACGTCTATTCAATGAATGAGGTGATTTAAGAGTGTCATTGTGCGCCGCCTCTTCCTTGGAGATCTGCCTGGCCGGCATTGATTTTAGAGAACTGAATTGAAGGCTACCAAAAACATGGGTTATTCCAACTTGATTTATCTTAGAAACTGCTCTTTCAAAATATTTTACCAACTCTGTGTCGATGCCAGCTCTGTGCTAATGAAATTACCTTTTCAAAATGTTTCCTCGACTCCGTGTCGATGCCAGCTCTATGCTGATGAAATTACTTTTTCAAAATATTCTCCAGACTCCGTGTCGTTGCCAGCTCCATGCTGATGAGACTACTTTTTCAAAATATTTTTTCGACTCCGTGTCGATGTCAACTCCGTGCTAATGAAATTACCTCTTTTAAAAATATTTTTTCGACTCCGTGTCGATGCCAGTCCCGTGCTGACAAAATTACCTTTTACAAAAAAATTTTATCAACTCCGTGTCGATGCCAGCTCCGTGCTAATGTAACTCTTTTTATAAAAAAAAAATTACCAACGTTGTGTCGATGCCAGCTCCGTGTTGATGAAACTACCTTTTTCAAAATGTTTTTCCGACTTCTCGTCGATGCCAGCTCCGTGCTAATTAAACTACATTTTTCAAAATGTTTTCCCGACTTCGTGTCGATGTCAGCTCCGTGCTGATGAAATTACATTTTCAAAATATTTTCCCGACTCCGTGTCGATGCTAGCTCCGTGCTGATAAAATTATCTTTTTCAAAATATTTGCCCGACTCCATGTCGATGCCAACTCTGTGCTGATGAAATTACCTTTTCAAAATGTTTTCCCGACTCCATGTCGATGCTAGCTCCGTGCTGATGAAATTATTTTTTCAACAATGATTTACCAACTCCGTGTCGATGCCAGCTCTGTGCTGAGATAACTCTATTTTCAAAAATGGGTTACTGACTCCGTGTCAATGCCAGCTACGTGTTGATGCCAACTCCATGTTGATGCCGACTCCGTGTCGATGCCAACTCCGTGCTAAGATAATTCCGTTTTCAAAGCATTTTACCAACTCCGTGTTGATGTCGACTCTGTGTCGATGCTAGCTTTGTGCTGATGTAATTCTTTTTTTAAAAAAATATTTTACCAACTCTGTGTTGATGCCTACTCCGCGTCAAGAAATTATTTTTTCGTTAAAATTCATAATAAACAACTTTACCCAACCTAATAAAAACATCATGCATCTTCATTTTTGTAAATAAGATAGTAACGCTTAGTATTTTGTACCCACAAGTAGCCAAACGAAAGAAATATAAATAGTCAGAGGTACCTCCCTATTTTCTTAGATCATCTACAGTCACCATGAGTTCTTCCGAACCGGCACAGCCCCCAACGGCCAAAACGTCGGGTATCGATCTACAAATAGCAGCACTATTGAAAATAATTGAGAGACACGACAAAATAGTCAGTACCGTGTTAGCCAACGTCAGCATCATACAAGTCCAAACAATATAGCAACACGCGTCTGGATCAAATCAAGATTTACCCGAGCAACCTCCACAGGGACCATAGACTACCATGCCACCTGCAATGCCTGAATAGCAGGGGCCCCCGCTCTATATTCCCCAGAATCGACCACCCCCTATGGTCATTCCTGATGACGAATGTGAGTACAGGGCCACAGAGGCCAAAAGCGCAACAAATGAAAATTTGACTCAACAAATCGAGTCTCTGCAAGAAGAGATGAGAAAAATGAAGGGCCTCAACACGATGAGTAGAACTCGATTCAAGGACCTCTATTTCTACCCCAATGCTCAACTACCGACCAAGTTCAAGTGTCCAGAATTCGAAAAGTATAATGGAGTAGGGTGCCCACTGGCACATCTAAAGTTATACTGTGGATCCATATGCCAATATGGCAAGGATGACAGGTTCTTAGTGCAGTTGTTTCAGAGGAGTTTGACGGGATTGGCACTCAAATGATTTTCTGGATTAGATCACTCACTCAATAAGAACTGGTAGGACCTAGCTGAGATGTTCTGGCAAAATTACCTATTCAATACAGATGTTGGTCTAGATTGGAACGACATGGCCAAGATGACAAGAAAGCAACGGGAAACGGTGAAAGAGTATGCACAGAGATGGCGAGAGTCAACCTCACAAGTAAGGCCAGTAATGATCGAGTAAGAGATGAACACCACGTTTATCTCGACACTAGGAAACGCCTTTTATACTCATCTAGTGGGGTACACTACAAACACATTTTCTAATCTGGTACAGGTAGCAGACCGGGTCGAGGATGGGATCCGAACTGGTCTGATATTTGATTTTACAAGTTTAGGGGTGACAGCAGGAATCCCTTCTCAGAGAAAGCCAATGCCTCCGAGAAAGAAGAGGGAAAAAACACAGGTCAACAACGTACAGCCAAATCGACTCCTCTTCATCCCTTCACCAGTACCAAAACCACAAGCGCCATCAACTTCATGGGCACCTCCGCCAGTCAAGACCCCTACACCTCAGAACCAATTTCAGGCAAACCAGCCACCTATTGTACCATAGGCACCACAGTACGGGCAGGGTCATCAAGCATGGCCTAACAAAGTTAACAGGGTGTTTACCAGGTTACCCATGTCATTGTCGGAGTTGCTCCCAATATTACTCAGGGGGAGTATCTCACGAAAAGAACACCAAATCCAGAGGCTACGAAGGGACCAAGGTACAATCCTAGTTTGTTTTGTGAATTCCATATGGGTGCACCAGGTGTAGACACCCCATTTTTGCACTTGCCTGATTAATCAACTCGTCAACCCGATCACAACGGTTCCCAATGATGGGTGTTTATTCCAATTTTTATTTTGTTACCATATATATTTCAAAAATCTGGATGAGTTATCTTGAACTGACAAAACTTAGAAACCACGCTACGCTAGGAAAATACGACCCCAGAAACATAGAAATCATCATCTTATAGACTAAAAAGAAGCTTTACGATAAAAATACACCTAAATACACCTAACATCAAAACAACCCTAGAGCTTATGTTACGATTAGAAAAACTCATTCAAACACATAAAATAACAAATCGAAATCAAATAATCATTTTGCCAATTTTCACAGGATTCGACAAAATTACAAAAATGCTCCTCATAAAATCACGGTCATTTCATACAAAAAACTTCATAAATGATAAAATCCAACATTCCCATCGAATTCCTTAGGAAAAACTGATTCCAAAACATCCTGGAACATTGAAAAATGACTTAAAACGTAAGATATCCCCTCCGAGGGCAAAACGATAATTTTACAATTTTAATAATTAAAAATTTTGAAATTAATAAATAAATCATTAAATAATGTAAAGTGAAATATTAATCAAATTAATTTAAAAAAATTTGAACCAAAAAATCGATCAATTAAGCTTTCAGGCAAAATTGTTGATGGTTGCTAGGATATTTATTCAAGGACCCCTCCATCTAAGAGTCCAAAGAATTAAAGATATAATAAAGGGGGTTCTCCAAAAATTAAAATCAATCAAGTAAGACTAAAGTAAATCTTAAAGTCAATCAAGTGAGGCTAAAGTCAAGACATTAAAAGTCAACCAAGAAAGACTAAAGTCAAAGTATTAAAGTCGATCTCATAAGACTAAAGTCAAAACCCTAATCTAAACTAATCAAGTCAATCTCATAAGACTAAAGTCAAAACCCTAAATCAAAATCCTAATCTAAACTAATCAAGTCAATCTCATAAGACTAAAGTCAAAACCCTAAAGACTAAGTCAATCTCATAATACTAAAGTCAAAACCCTAATTAAAATTCTAAAATAAACCCTAATCAAACCCTAATTCTTCTAAAAAACTTTATAAATAGGAGCCTCCATACCTTATTTTCATATCAAAGGAAAAACCCTAGAAAAAGTAGGTCAAGAAGCCTCCACAATCTTTCCAAAATCCTAATTATGAAGCCCCAACTCCTTACCTAACACCCATACTTCGATTTTAGCCGAAAAAATACCTAGAAGCCCTTCAAAAATACCTCAAAATCGATAACAAAATTTGAAGAATCCAGATCTAAGGAAGAGATACCTTGCCTCGGAGATCCGAAATCAGATCCGGAGACAGAACGAAGTAGGGAGTACGGCACAAAAAGTAATTTTATCAAATCTGAGGGAATAGAACCGTTGTGTTCGAAGGTAAAATCTCTTTTATTTTTTCTATCTAGGCTTTTGTTAGCAATGTAGTCTTATTTGGGATAAGTAGATACCGGCATTGGACCGGACGAGGTTGGCGCCTAACACCTTCCAACCCCGTAATGTGATCCCCGGATTCAGTTTTTCTTTAGTAGATTAGTTTCTTTATCTGTTTAGATTCTGTATTTGGTTCCTAGACCGTAATAACTAGGTGGCGACTCCCAAACCTCAAAGGTCAAAAGCGGATCCACGCATCCCGCAAATTGAGGACGCTTTAGTGGCGACTCTACTGGGGACATTTGGGGATCAGACTTGAAAAGCCCCAAGTATGGGAAGCATTGCCAGTAGGACCTAGTTTTTTAATTATTTTATTTTATTTTTAGTTATTTGTTTATTTGATTATTTTATTTTCTTTTTATCATTCTTTTTGGCTCAATTATTGAGCATTGGTTTGGATGTTGAATATTTTGTTTTGACATTTTTTTATGGATCATCTAGGGTCATTCGGAATGACCTTAAAATCATGTAGGATTTCAAGAAGGTAATGGTCTAAAATAATGAGTGTTGACTCATTTTTATTTGAATTATTTTTTTGTTTGTATTATCCTTTACTAGTACCCTTTGGTTCAATTTTGGATATTTCGGATTTGGCATATAATTTTTTTTTTTTATTCAATCTAAGGTCATTTTGGGATGATCATAAATAATGAAAGATTCAAATTGACATAAATTGAGGATAGAATGATGGTGGTTGGAATGTGAGTTATGGATTTTTCTTTTTTTTTTAATTTGGAAGAAATTTTTTTTTTAGCACGTTAATATGCATGGGTGATAAATTATGAAGATAATTTATTTGTGATTGATGCACTAAGCAACGAAAAAAGTGCATTTTTTAATGTTGTTCATGATGAGGAGAGGGTTCCAAAAAAAAAATCAAAAAAATATTTTTTTTTCGTGTGGTGTGCCGTTAGTAGAAAACAGTTTTTACTGGTTTTTTATCTCCAACTCCATATGCTAAAAAACAGCAAACAGAGGACGTGTTTCTTGCTCTCTCTCTCTCTCCCTCTATCTCTCTCTCCCGACTCAATCACAACAGAAGCTTGTTCGTGAATCAAATATTCCCATCTCCATCGTTTTCAAATAGAAAACCGATTGGTTAATCTTTCCAACCGGTTGGTTTAAATCATCCACTCTAATCGGCTTAAAACCATTAATGGTTCAAGAAGATTTTCGTTTTTTTTTTTTCTGATCTAAAGAAGCAAAACATTGATGCTGAAATTCGATCCATATGTTGTTGTTTGCCGAAAAAATCATAGAGTTTTGATCGGTGGAAATCGTTGATTCAAAATGGAAGGCTTAGTTCTCAATAATTAAAAAAAAAATCTATTTTGAAAAGAAAATCGATAATAAAAGTCGAAGTCTCTAAGTTTTTTTTTAAAAAGGGGATCAAATTTGGGTTTTTCAAATTGAACCAACGGGTTAAACTCACCTGCTCGGATGATGTTGACTCAAAAGATGTTCTCATTCCTTTTTTTTCATTGAAGATCTCATGAGAATCAAGAACCCTCTATTTTCAAGAATCACTTTAAGTAAAAGAGGGTGGTTGTTGGTGTTGCTGGCAGCAACATAAAGAGGAAAATAATGGGTTGTGAAGTGTTGTGTATGAGGGTCATGTGTTGCTGGCAGCAACTTATATGGAGGAAAAAACGGCTGTGTGCTGTTAGCAACAGCCACAGTGAAAAACATGAGTTGCTGGCAGCAAGATACACGAAGTGAAGAATGGTTGGGTGCTGTGTTGAGTTGGGATTCACTTTATGAGTCATGTTATCGTGACCCACATAGTAAGATGTGAATCTTACTAGGGGTCATTGGGTTCACTTGAAACATCAAATTAAAAACATGACATCGCAGCCTTCAAGTTTTTGTGGAAAAATTCAAATTTTAAAAACAAAATTGACTTTAATCTTCGATGTTGAAAGTGGATGGCTATGGTGTCCTAATTTGAAAATTGAAATCCAACGGTGAAAAGTGATCATTTTTTCAAAATTCATAGAATTTTTCCTTTACGTTTGTGTATTTCATCATAGAATTTTGATTCTAAAATTAAGATTTTGATGGAATTTCATAGCCACCTTTTTTTTTAAACCTTGGATCTAAGTTTATTGGTTCTAAATTTGATTTTCTTTGTTGTATTCAAGTTTTTTCCCATAAAATCAAAAGGTTGTAGATGTGATGAACAACGTGGCCTAAGGTTCCTTAGTAAAATTTGAAACCTTATGAGTTGGTCATGCTAGCCTATGTTCTCAAAAGAATTGCCATGCATGTTTTTCATAAAAAAATTAAAAAAACAAAAAAAAACAACAAAAAAATGTGCTCATCACTCCATACCTCAACAATTACCATTCTATCCTTGAGGCAATATTCGTTAGAATCTCGATTTATTTTGGATCACTCAAAAATGATCATTGATTGGACCTTAAAAATTATAAAAATTATAAAAATTTTGCCTATTGCAATGTTTGGGTTTGATCAATTATTCTATGCCATGCTCATTAATTGATTTGCAATTAATCTTGATCAGATATATAGTTGATGTGCTTATTGGTGATCTTAATGATGTTATTAGATTGGTATTTTGTTTTGCTAATATTCATATGGTATCAATGTGTGATGGTATGATCAGGCCCATGAGCCCATTTGTTTGAAAAAACCCCGGGCACACCCCACCATGTTTTGCACACACTTACACGTCCCATATAGCCAACGTGGCACTAGTGCGTAGTCCGGTCTCTTTGGAGATGCGACGTCATTTATGAAAATCACAACTCCAGTCACGTACCTTAGGATATATCAAATTGGGACATCAATACCATCTAATCAGGTGATTCTAAGAGGTATATTGATGCACCTAGGCTGGAGCAACCTGAGCCTTTGACCTATTGTGAGCCACACAGTCACATGTCCCGATTGCCAACATAGTACTAATACGTGGTCGATCCCCTCGTGGGATGCCAAACCATTTATGAAAATTACAACTCTTGACTCGTACCCGTAGGTATATACAAGATAATCCAAGTATATCAATTGCACTTCTTGGTCAAAATCGGTGCCTAAGCGAAATCTTGCCCCGCTATACCCTATTGTACGAAGGGGATAGACTACATCTATTCCAGTCGAGAGGTATTTAAGTGGGCCCCTGCTCAGCATCGTGCGCCACCTCTCAACTGGGGATCAAACTGGCTATTTTTGGCTTCAGAGAAGTGAGTTGAGGTTTTAGATTATCACCTATACGGTATATCAAACCAAGTCACCACGTATCGAGAGGTATATAGGTGTCCTTGGGCAAGGGTGGCCAGATAAAAATACATTGCACGTAGTAAGCCTGGAGTCTAGAAACCTTCCCTGTAGGTCACGACTCGAACTTATCGTCGGTGTTCCCGGGTTGTTCATTGAATGAGATATTGTGAATGATGAATGTATGTGAATGATGAGATCAGAATGCATGTGAATGATGAGATGAATGTATATGAATGATGAGATCAGAAATGTGGGGGTTTGTCCTCAAGGATAAATTTTTTATTGTTTAACTTGATTTGAAATTACAGTATCACTGGGTACACCAACCCAATAAAAATCCAATGTAAACTTGACCTAGTGCATCTCGATCCAACGATCATTATGGACCGAGCCATTCAAATCAAAATGGTATTCAAACTTTTTGTTGAATTCGGGCTTCCATCCATTTTTAAAAAAGATGTTTTCCAAAAAGAAAAATGTTTTTCAAATGAAAAATATTTTCCAGAGAAAAAATGATTTTGCAGAAGAGGGTATTTTCCAAAACAAAAGAGAAAGGAAGAAAAATGATTTACAAAAGATATATTTTTGCATGAACCTTGGAAATTTTCTTTTTTTTTTTTGCATGAACTTTGAAAAATTACTAAAATGCATTTTTCTAAAAAGAAAATGACTTGTAAAAAATAATCAGATTTGTGAAAGTTTTATTCAATGAAAACAATATTTTTTAATAATTTTCAAGAGTGCAATAAAATTATTTTCCTTCTGAATAATTATTACATAAATGAATTGTTTAATGGATTGGTGCACAAAATTCGATAAAACCTTAGGGTTCATTTAAATTGTTATCAAGGGGGTAACACTGAAATTAATCAGATTCACATTTGATGGGGTCTTAAGGTTATCATTGCACCTAAGCTCAATCGTTCACTGTTTTGTTAGTGTTACTAGTCTGGTTAATTAGAATGAACGTCAACGCCAAATCAATCATCAGAATATCTCAACATTTCCCAGTTGTTCTTTGAAGATCACAATGCCTCAGTCATGTCGGTTGTAAGCAATGTCTCAGTCCTCAGTTCTAATCAAGCCCGTTCTGGGTAGTCTTGAGTTTTCATGAGTAATTTGGGTCAGTTCGAGTCTCTTTCTTTCAGCAAGGTCATGTCTTCTTTTCGAGTCGACTCTTTTTTTCTATTGAGTCAAGTTAGTTTGTTGAGTCATAGAGGTATTTGTCATCTCATCTGAATTTTATTGGATAAAGGAAATTTTTGAATACCTCGAGCGCATTAACGAATTAACTACTAATCTAGCTTCAAGGATAGATTTCTTTCCTAAGCAAGAAGATAAGAGTCAGGCTCAACCTTTAATCGAGAAAACAAAGGTCATTAACCTCAAAACAAAAAATAATTCCTAAAGAGATTCAAATAGAAACCCTCCTATCCCTAGAAGAACATGAGAAGTAATGAATTTACTCAAAAATTTCAAAAGACTTGTTCACATGGGCCTATGAGGATATGTTAGGTGCAAGCTTGGGTATTGTTTGACACAGATTAAATATTGACTTGATAAAATGAGACTAAGGAAGATGTTACAAAATATATCAGTGCTACACTTTTCCAAATGGTAGAGCTCCCAGAATAGATTATCATTCTCAAACTAATAAAATAGTTTAAGCGGTATTGATCTGTGATAATGGGTCGTACATCAAAGCTTAGGTTATTACTCTATATTCAAAGTTTAGGATCCAGCATCACAAATCACCCTCCTACATTCTCAATCTAATGGAAAGGTTAAAGCATCCAGTAAAAAATCTTAAGACTATCATCAGAACAATGTGTCAATCACATCGAGATTGGTCTGAAAAATTGTCATTTGCACTACGGGCATATTGAACTTCAATTCGATCCTTTACTGGAGTTACTCCCTACTCCTTAGTATATGGCATGGAAGTGGTCTTACTAGTTGAAATGGAAATTCCATCTCTCAGAATTTGTTGGAAAGTCAGTTGTCAGAAACAAATTGGGTTCGCCAGCGGTATGAAGAATTGAATTTGATCGAAAACAAAATGACTGAGAGCTTTCTATCACGTGCAAGCTTATCAAAGAAGAATCGCCCGTGCATTTGACAAAAAGATAAAGGCCTGTCACTTAGAAGTCGGGGATTTAGTACTCAAAGAGAATCGAGCACCTATCTTTGACCCTAAAGGGAAGTTCAAACCAAATTGGGGAGGTCCGTTTATCATCAAGGAAATATTACCAGGAAAAGCTGTCAGGCTTCAAGGTCATAATGGAATCGAGTTACCAGAACCAACCAACCTTGACCAAATCAAACGGTACTACATTTAAGGAGGCCATCTTTGACCGAATCAATTTTTCCTACTACCTAGTTCATTATCTCCTTTCTCAACCCATTTTCAGCCTGTTAAGAAAAAGAAAAATTATGCCTTTTTACTTCTTAGCCTGACTACCTAACCTAGGGGAGGGAAAAATTCGAACTACGTCTTAGTCTGATCCCAAAATTCTGGGGTACATGGCAACCTGAGAAGTTACTTCAGGCCCAACCACATAAAAAAATAGATTCCTTGAACAAATCTAGAAAAAGTTCAAAAGAAAAAAAATAAATATCTTTAAAATGGGGAAGAAAATTCAAATCAAAAGAATTTCCACACAAGGGGCATTTAGGTTTTTGAGCCTCAAAATCCATTTCTTTTTATACCCAGTCCTAAGCTTAGTCATAAAAGTCCTCCTAAGTACCGTGTGAAAAGTCAAGGAAGATAGCAAAGTATAATCAGACAGCAATTCCAGAAGTTCAACAGGAAAAAAAAAAAGCCTGCTAGGTTGAAAATCTGAAAAGGGCGACTTAGGCAAAAACTAAGGTAAACTCGTAAGGTTGAAAATCCGAAAGGATGGTCTTGGCAACAATCAGAGCAAAGAAAAAAGCTCGCTAGATTGAAAACCTAAAAAGGCAATCTAGGCAAAAGCTAGAGCAAGCTCGCTAGATCGAAAACCTGAAAAGGCGATCTAAGCAAAAGTTATAGCAACAAAGAAAAACAGAAGAAAATCTCAGCTGGTTCAAGCCGAAACATTTGAAGTATGAATAATCAAGTCCAATATTTAGCTTAAATCAGGCATAGGCTCAGAAGCCACAAGTATCTTGTCTATGATTGATCTGAAAATTTTTACTTTCTCAAATGAACCAAAAGGGAAAATGGTGGATTCTACAATGAATCTCGGAAAGAAATATTTTATTTACCTGAGGCTGACTCAAAATCTTCAATATAAAATATCGAAATTAAAAAGTTGAATCTTTATTGCGCTTGTGGTAATCAAATATTTTAAACCTTCATATAAGGGGTATTTTTCTTTTTCTTCTAATATGTAGTTTCCCCTTATACTAGGGGCATTTTTTTTATTTTACATGATGTATTCAATTATCTCCAGTGTCATATTTGTTATCAAACTAGGAGCATTTTGTTTTTGAGCAATGTTAATCCTAAAAGATAATGGGAACTCCAAACTTAAGGTTACCCTCTTGATAACAGTTTTTCGAAAAACCCTTGAAGTTCAAAAGAAATAAAAACTCAGGTTTTAAATTCATAAAACTTTTGAAAAAAAACTCTTGAGGACAAACAAAAGCATTCCTGATCTCATATTTTGGTTTTCTCCTAGAGAATAACTCATTTTCCTAGAGCAGGAGATAAGGCATTCTTTCGTTCCCAGATTCATTAATCTTTTTCCAGATCCATTCATTCTTGGATTCGATCATTCTCTTCCAGATTTATTCATTCGTTCTCCGATTCAATCACTATTCCCCAGATTCATTTTCAATCTCATCCACATTTATTTTAATCATTCTTCTCCAGATTCATTCATCCTTTCCCAAAATTCATTCATTCCTCTGCCAATCTTACTCTGTTGCCGCCAAGGGTTATCTTGGATTTTGCTCAGTTGTTGCCAAGGGTTAATTTAGATTTTATTCAATTGCCGCCAAGGGTTATCTTGGATTTTGTTCAGTTACCACCAAGGATTATCTTGGATTGTGCTTAGATGCCGCCAAGGGTTATCTTGGATTATGCTCAGATGTCGCCGAAGGTTTTCTCGGAATTATGTTCAGTTACCGTCGAGGGTTTTTTCGAAACCGAGGGTTTTCTCGAAACTATGCTCAGATGCCATCGAGGGTTTTCTCGGAATTATCCTTAGATGCTGCCGAGGGTTTTCTCAGAATTATACTCAGTTACCGCCAAGGGTTTTCTCGGAATTATGTTCAGATGCCGTCGAGGATTTTCTCGAAACTATGCTCAGATGCCGCCGAGGGTTTTCTCGAAATTATGCTCAGTTACCGCCGAGGGTTTTCTCGGAACTATGCTCAGTTACCGCCGAGGGTTTTCTCAGAACTATGCTCAGATGCCATCGAGGGTTTTCTCGGAACTATGCTCAGATGTCGCCGAGGGTTTTCTCGAAATTATGCTCAATTATCGCCGAGGGTTTTCTCAAAATTATGCTCAGATGCCACCGAGGTTCTCTCAGAACTATGCTCAAATGCCGCCGAGGGTTTTTTCGAAATTATGCTCAGTTACCACTGAGGGTTTTCTCGGAACTATGCTCAGATGCCGTCGAGGGTTTTCTTGGAACTATGCTCAGATGCCACCAAGGGTATTCTCGGATTATGCTCAGTTACCGCCGAGGGTTTTCTTGAAATTATGCTCAGATGCCATCGAGGATTTTCTCTGAATTATGCTCAGATGCCACCGAGGGTTTTCTCAGAACTATGCTCAGATGTCGCCGAGGGTTTCTCAAAATTATGCTCAGTTTAACTCAATTCATATTCACTTCATGCTCAGATTTGACTCATTTCCAACTTAAACTCTTTGAAATTTATCTCAGATTTTAAGTCCACGCACTTGCACAGTTGTTACTCAGTCAAGGAGAATTTTTTAAAAATTCAAGGATCTGACATTGCCAGTGAGAGCTCGCGCTCAAGGACCTGACATTTTTTTTAGTTCGGGGAAATCTACCAAAATAGATTTGCTATCTAGTTTGCTTCAACCTTCTGCCAAAGAGGGGCATCTGTAGACACCCCATTTTTGCACTCGCCTGATTAATCAACTCGTCAACCAGATCGCAATGGTTCTCAATGATGGGTGTTTATTTCAATACTTTATTTTGTTACCAGATATATTTCAAAAATCTGGATGAGTTATCTTGAACTGACAAAACTTAGAAACCACGCTACGCTAGAAAAATACGACCCCAGAAACATAGAAATCATCTCTTACAGACTAAAAAGAAGCTTCACGATAAAAATCACTAAAAATGATCAAATTATCAAAATACACCTAACATCAAAACAACCCTAGAGCCTACGTTACGATTAGGAAAACTCATTCAAACACATAAAATAACAAATCGAAACCAACTAAATCATTTTGGTAATATTCACAGGATACGACAAAATTACGAAAATGCCCCACATAAAGTTCACGACAATTTTATACAAAAAACTTCATAAATGATAAAACCAACATTCTCATTGAATTCCTTACGAAAAACTGATTCCAAAACATCTTGGAACATTGAAAAATGACTTAAAACGTAAGAAATCCTCTCCGAGGATAAAACGGTAATTTTACAATTTTAATAATTAAAATTTTCCAAATTAATAAATAAATTATTAAATAATGTAAAATGAAACATTAATAAAATTAATTTAAAAAAATTTGAATCAAAAAATCGATCAATCAGGCTTTCAGGCAAAATTGTTGATGGTTGCTAGGATATTTATTCAAGGACCCCTCCATCTAGGGCCCAAAGAATTAAAGATATAATAAAAGGAGGTTCTCCAAAAATTAAAATCAATCAAGTAAGACTAAAGTAAATCTTAAAGTTAATCAAGTGAGGCTAAAGTTAAGACATTAAAAGTCAACCAAGCAAGACTAAAGTCGATCTCATAAGACTAAAGTCAAAACCCTAATCTAAACTAATCAAGTCAATCTCATAAGACTAAAGTCAAAACCCTAAATCAAAACCCTAATCTAAACTAATCAAGTCAATCTCATAAGGCTAAAGTCAAAACCCTAAAATAAAATCCTAAAGACTAAGTCAATCTCATAAGACTAAAGTTAAAACCCTAATTAAAACCCTAAAAGAAACCCTAATCAAATCCTAATTCTTCTAAAAAACTTTATAAATAGGAGCCTCCATACCCTATTTTCGTATTAAAGGAAAAATCCTAGAAAAAGTAGGTCAAGAAGCCTCCACAACCTTCCCAAAATCCTAATTTTGAAGCCCCAACTCTTTACCCAACACCCATCCTTCGATTTTAACCTGAAAAATACCTAGAAGCCCTTCAAAAACACCCCAAAATTAATAACAAAATTCGAAGAATCCAGATCTAAGGAAGAGATACCTTACCTCGGAGATCCGAAATCAGATCCGGAGACAGAATTAAGTAGGGAGTACAACACAAAGAGCAGCTTTATCAAATCTGAGGGAATAGAACCGTTGTGTTCGAAGATAAAATCTCTTTTATTTTTTCTATCTAGGTTTTTGTTAGCAATGTAGTCTTATTTGGAATAAGTAGATACCGGCATTGGCCAGGCGGGGTTGGTGCCTAACACCTTCCAACCCCGTAATTTGATCCCCAGATTCAGTTTTTCTTTAGTAGATTAGTTTCTTTATCTATTTAGAGTCTGTATTCGGTTCCTAGACCGTAATAATTAGGTGCCGACTGCCAAACCTCAAAGGTCAAAAGCGGATCCGCGCATCCCGCGGATTGAGGGCGCTTTCACTAGGGCATTCTACAGACCAGTGTTGGAACCTCAAGCATTAGGTACAAAACCTTATAGACAGGAAGGTTTTCATACTGGATGGACCATCGAACCCTACTCAACAACAGAACATCAACCAAAATCCCCTACCTACTCACAATGGAGAGGGAAATGGGCAAAGAGTGAATTCCATTCTCGAAAAACCAGACTATAATCCATCAGCTCTGATAGTTCTTGTTGGGTCAAAGATTAGAATCCAGTTTACCCAGGGACCAGAAACACCAATAATCAATACCATCAACCAATACGCGCCCAACTCATCTCAACATTCACATCTACTACTCATAATGGCTGATCTCACCATCCATCCCACTCATCAAAATACTGTTATCCGACCACCTTTAGTTATACCTTACGGATCACCAAACCATCAAAATTCGACCCGACCTCCTCTTGTTATATCTTACACACTACCAAATTCTCAAGGTTCAATTCGACCCCATTTCATATACCATACACTTCATCTACTCAACCACCACTCGACATCCCCTACACTTCATCAACTCCTTAAGTAACTCCTCCCATCATCATTACATCCAAATCATCACCACCACCCCTCATTCTCAATGTAAAACCAGATCCACCGCTAATGACCATACGTTCACCTAAATCATTCCCCTATAGCTCCAATCAAGCCATCCCCTGGAGTTACGAGACCACTATCACCACGACCACGGGGGTTGAAACCATAAAGAAAGCAATGGTGGCTGATATCTGCCATATGACAAGGGCAGGAGATGCCAAAAATTACCAGAAAATGGAATAAACATCAGGGAAGAAAGCAAAGAGATCGCAAAAAAGATAACCGATGAAGAAAAAAGGAAAGTAAAAGAAAAGGGTAAGCTGTATAAAGATGACAAGACGGAAGAGAAGGCAAAAGTGACAGATAAGGAAGCTGCAGATTTCATTAATTTAGTTCACAAGAGTGACCATAATATAATGGATCAATTAAATAAACAGCCAGCTCAAATTAGCATTCTGGGTCTGATGCAAAAGTCAGAAGAACACCAAGAGGTATTAATGAGAGTTCTGGGGAAATCACATGTACCTGCAACCACTTCGCCCGTGCAACTAGAACAAATAGTCTGACAAATCATGGCCCCCAATCTCATTATCGTCACTGAAAGTGAATTTATGCCTCAAGGGCGGGGACACGTAGAACCATTAAACATCATGGTCATGTGCAAGGGCATGATGGTTGCTAGGGTACTGATTGATAACTGCTTAGCATTTAATGTTGTCCTCTTGAAACCTTTCAAAAACTCAATACTGATTGGTCGCATGTCAAGCTCAACAACAAGGTTGTTCGAGATTTTGATAGCTCGAGAAGGGACTCTTTGGGAGGGGTGGATTTACAAATCACAATAGGTCCTTACACCTTCGAGGTAACGTTTGAGGTCATGGAGATACCGACAACCTTCAATTTACTACTGGGCAGGCCGTGGATCCATATAACAGGGGCTGTACATTTCTCGTTACATCAAAGAATTAAATTTATCATGGGACAGAGGATGATATCAGTATTAGCAGAAAATCTCATCCCAGCTAGGAGAGCTTCAGACATGCCATTTATCGACATTGAGATGACAAAGGATGAGGCGTTGTACCACTCCTATAAATTTGCTGCTGTCAATCATGTTGAGAAAGAGAATGAGAGAGTAAAGGCAGAACTATCAAGGACAAACCTGATGATTGGTTAGGTTTTGAAAAAAGCAGGTTACCGACTTAGACAAGGATTGGGACAGGGAGGAAAGGGGAGAGCTACACCGGTCGAAGCAAAAAAAGCACAATCCTTATTTTAGTTTGGGGTTCAGGCCCACGAAAACGGATATAGCAAAAATGAACGACAAGAAGAAAAAACTTCGACTGGTGAAAAAGAAAAATCGAGAATAGAATTCTGGAATCTGGGCAAAGTTCCTCATATCAGTGTGAGCTTCCCGAAATCTCAAACTAGACCCGACAGTTTATCAGAACCGCTGCCAACAAAATCGGTAAAAAAGCCAAAAGTTGTAAATTTCAAAGCTGTGCACATTTAAGAAGACTGAGTTGTTGAGTCCCAATCATCCTTCGTAGAAGGCATTGATATTTTATTCAATGGGGATTCCAACAAAAGTCTATCAGAGACCGCTCTATAATCCACAAAGGTGGAAATCATCAAAAGTAAGGGGAACGAATCACCTTTCCCCACCAACATCGACTGGGCATCCGTAGTCATCCCACCAAGCTTGGGAGGGACTATGCCCCCACCCTGACAACAATCAATCAAAAATCATGGTTATCTCCGAATCATCGACCAAACCACCCAACAAATCACTCTATCATCTCATCCGCCCCCTCAGAGAAGGGGAAGTTCTAAACAATTGGGAGGAATTCCCATTGACCCTTAAGGCTGTTGAGGCCTCTAAAAAATTGTCATTAGTCGAATCTAGTTTGCCCGAGGATCATAACGAGCTCTCGTCCTCGGGTAAAGACTGTTTTGAGGGCTCCCTATCTTTACTAATGAATCTGCATGATTGTTCTTCTTATTTCAGGTATCTAAAAAATAACAAAAAAGCAAATATTCCTCAAAAATCAAAAATTTCTCAAAAGTCAAAAATAAAAAACCTTTCAAAATTGTAAAAATATATATATTTTCCAAAAAAAAAAGAGTTTTCAAAGGATTTTTTTAGATCAAATGAGTACCTAGATAAGACAGAGTTTGAAAGGGACGAGTATGATTTCGATCTTGAACTCGACTTCGACCTCATGGGGATCGAAGAAGAATCTAGGGACGAAATGGAATACCCACCCAAAGAAATCAAAGACTTGGTAGAACGTCATGAGAAAGGTGTTCAGCCAAATATCAAGGATACAGATTCAATAAATCTTCGTACCGAAGAGGACCCACGAATCGTCAAGATCGGAATCCTACTGACACAACAACAAAAGGAAGAAATGGTCGAACTCTTACGAAAGTATCACAACGTCTTTGCATGGTCATACAGGGATATGTCGGGTTTAGATACAGATCTTGTTGTATACAAACTACCGATTGCCTTAGAAAGGAAATCGATCAAGCAAAAACTGAGAAGATTGAAGCTATAAGGACCCTCAAGGTCAAGGATGAGGTCATGAAGCAATTAGAAGTAGGATTTCTTGCAATCTCTACATATACCGAATTGTTAGCTAACGTCGTCCCAGTACCTAAGAAAGATGAAAATGTACGTATGTGTGTTGACTACCGAGACTTAAACAAAACCAACCCTAAGGATGATTTTTCACTTCCACACATCGACACTCTAGTCGATAGTACAGCAGGGCACGACATGTTCTCGTTCATGGATGGCTTCTCCGACTATAACCAGATAAAAATGGCAGAAGAAGACAAGGAAAAGATTGTATTCATCACACCATGGGGTACTTTTCACTATAAAGTAATGCCATTCAGGCTAAAGAACGTAGGGACAACTTACCAACGGGCGATGACCGCATTATTCCATGATATGATCCACAAGGAAATGGAGGTCTACGTAGATGACATGATCGTTAAATCTAGCATAAAAGAAGATCATCTGGTAAATCTCAAGAAACTGTTCGATAGGCTAAGGAAGTACAGCCTAAGGCTCAATCCAGCAAAGTGTGTATTCGGGGCAACATTAGGCAAGCTATTAGGGTTCATTGTCAGCAGAAGGGGCATCGAGATAGATCCTGTGAAAGCTAAGTATATCCTCGAGATGAAAGCACCCATTTCTGAGAGAGAGTTTCGGGCATTCTTGGGGAAAATACAGTATATTAGCCATTTTATAGTTCAACTCATGCCTATCTACGAGCCAGTCTTCAAGCTACTCAAGAAGGACACGCCAAAGAAGTAGAACAAGGACTGTTAGGAAGCATTCGATAAGATCAAGTAATATCTGCTCAATCCACCAGTCCTAGTCCTCCTACTCCAAGGCGACCCCTGCTGATGTACATTTCAGTACAAGAAACGTCAATGGGTTGTGAGCTAGGGCAACACGATGAATCAGGATGGAAAAAACATGCTATCTATTATCTCAGCAAGAAGTTTACCGAGTACAAAATAAAATATTCAACGTTTGAGAAGACTTGCTGTGCATTAGTCTGAGCATCTCAACGACTACGTCACTATTTGCTGAGTTACTCGACTATGCTAATCGCCAGGATGGACCCCCTGAAATACCTATTCGAGAAACTAGCATTAACAGGTCGCACTGTAAAATGACAACTATTATTATCCGAGTGCGACATCACCTATGTCACTCAAAAAGCTATCAAAGTGCAAGCCATAGCCGATCGCCTCGCCGACCACTCGTTACCTGACTACGAGCCATTAAAAATGAACTTTCTAGACGAAGCCATACTATTCACTGAGATTGAGGACAATGATGACGAACCAGGCTGAAAAATGTACTTCAATGGAACAACCAATCAGAAAAGAAACGTAATAGGGGCAGTCTTGATCAAACCAGATGGGTCTCACGTGCCAATAGCCATTAAACTAAAATTCCAATGTTCTAACAATGAGACTGAATACGAAGCATGCATAGCAGGGTTGAAAGCAGCACTAGATATCGAGTTTAGATGAGATCGATATTTTCGGGCACTCAAGCCTAGTAGTCTATCAGACAATTGGAGAATGGAAGACTCGATAACAGAGACTGGTCCCTAACCACGAGTATATGGAGGAATTAAGCTCGTGCTTTGATAGGATTTCATTCACATATATGCCGAGAGCTAAAAATTAGTTTGCAGATGCACTGGCTATGCTCACTTCTATAATCAGTATCTCGAAACACCTAGTCATCGACCCAATTTAGATTGGAATTCAAAATGAACCGGCCTATTGCTTACCCGTTGAAGTAGAAGAACCCGAAGAAAACCATGGTACTCAGATATCAAAGCATATCTTGAAGATTGAACCCTCCCATCAAATGCAACGTCGAACAATCGCAAGACCATTCAGAGATTGGCAAGGCAATTCTTCTTGAGCAACGGCATTCTGTACAAGAAATCGCATCACGAGGTCTTGCTCCGGTGTGTGACAAAAATAGAAGCGAAACGACAAATCGAGACTGTACATGGTGGAGTCTGTGGGCCCCATATGAATGGTCATATGCTAGCGAAGAAGATTATGAAGATGGGATACTATTGGACGACAATAGAGAGTGACTGTTATCAGCTTGTCCGCAAATGCCATCTATGCTAGATTTATGCCAACAAAATCAATGCTCTGCCTTCAGAACTACATAATATGACCACTCATTGGCCTTTCTCGCTCTGGGGAAAGGATATCATCGGGCCAATCTCGCCAAAAGTTGCAAACGGGCACCGCTTCATTTTAGTTGTTATCGATAACTTCACCAAGTGGGTAGAAGCTACTTCGTACACCAACGTTACCGAAAGCAACGTCCTGAAGTTTGTCAAGAACAACATTATCTACAGATATGGGCTTCCCAACTGATTAGTGACTGATAATGCCAAAAACTTCAAGAACAAAGATATGATCAAGATGTGCGAAGATTTCCAGATTACTCATCATAACTCTGTATCCTACAGACCTAAGATGAATGGATCAATCGAGACAGCTAACAAGAATATCAAGAAAATTATCGAGAAAATGGCAGTTACATACAAAGATTGTCACGACATATTGCCTTTTGCACTTCGCGCCTATCGAACCTCATTCAGAACTTCAACTGGGACAACTCTGTATTCATTGGTCTACAGAATGGAAGTCTTACCCGTAGAGGTTGAAATTCCCTCCCTTCGAATCTTAAAAGAAGCAAAGTTAGATGAAACTGAACGGATTCAAGCTCGATTTGATCAGCTGAATCTGATTGAAGAGAAACGCCTCGCAACCATTTACCATGGACAGATCTATCAACGACGAATAACTCGTGCCTATAACAAGAAGGTTAAGCCTAGAGATTTCTCACCAGGAAACCTTGTATTGAAGAAGATTTTACCAATCCAAGAAGATGCCAGAGGAAAGTTTTGACCAAACTATGAGGGATCCTTCATTGTGCAAAAGGTGATGACAAGAGGAGCTCTGATCCTCACAGAAATGGATGGACAAGTCTTCCCGCAAACAATCAATGCTAACACTGTCAAGAAATACTACACCTAAAAACTGACCCTAAGATGAAAAAAGACCATCTTTGTTATCCCAAACGAACTATCTAACCCTAGTCAACCCTTTTGAGCCACCACGTTCATTTCTTAACCTAAGACTGGGGCAAGTCAACAACTACAAAATGATACAAAAATGAAAAAAAAAAAATAGAAGAAGAGAAAATCAGCAGAAAAAGCAAAAGCATCAAAGTACTCCTGGCCCGCATGAGGATAAACTGTGAACGGCTAAAAATACAAAAAAAAATCAACAAATTCAAAAACTCAAACACTTGATCTAAGCTCAACCCAAATCTCCAGCCTAAACAAGTTCGAGAGACGCTGGGAGAAAACATACATCACTTTTTCGAAACAAAAATAGACGAACCCCATTTCTAATCCATTATAGATAAGACCCAAACCTTAACATTTTTGTATCCTTCCACTACCATTAGCCTAAGCCAACGTTTTGTCCCAACAAAAGTCATTTTTGATCAGGGAATGTTCTAGGGCAACACAATGACAATGGCAGTACCAATGATCTTGCAACTTGGTCCGGATCTCAAAGTCTTATTAGTCATTGGAAGACTCGAGAGGAGAATCCAGATCGGATATTTGAAAAAAAAGAGTACTAGAAGTGTAGAGTAGTCGATCTCGCGGTTCAACTTGAGTTGCCAAACCATGAATAGTAGTCAGCAAACTCGATAGGAAAATCTAGATCTTTTACTCAAGAAAGAGTGCCACTACAAGAGTAGAGTCGTCAAGCAGAATTGTAATGAAAAATCCAAAAATCTAAAAATACAAGCATAGTCTGAAAGGGTATAGTGAAAATCCGAAAGGGCGCTAAGTGTAAAAAAATTAAACTATGACAAGATCAAAACCACCGGCACGATGAAAATCCCAAAAAGGACGTTGATACGCAAAAATGTGAAAATCGAGTCTAGTGAAAATGGTAATTAGCACCAAGGGCAACAAGGGCAAAATAAATAAATAAATAAATAATGATAATAATAATAATAACTCCTGGCCCGCAAGAGTATAAACTGTGAACGGCAAAATCTTTTCCAAAAGCCCGTGGTCCAAGCGGATAACAATCTTCCAATACCAGGGCACTGGAGATGACTCTAAAGGAACTAAAAGAATAATTGACGTTTGTATTCCCTGTGTTTGGGAAAAGCACCAAAACCGTCACAGCCAACGATTTTATAAACTCTGAATTTACCATACTCATTTGATAGAGACATTTCATAAAATTTCAAAAAAACTACTATTTTGGCCAATGACGACAAATCTAGGACTCATCCAAAGAAACTTCGTGTTTTTAGGAACAATAGATATATCTGAGGCCAAGTAAGTACAAAACCTATTTTCTTTACATTACTTTTTTACTATTTTTCATACATTCAGGTAATGTTAAGAAAATACAAAATGTAAGATTACAACACAGTCAGTCAAATATCATGGTAAGAAATGAAAAATGAGTCAAGGCGTTCCTCCAAAGCATGAATCTGGTTCCTCCAAAGGACGAATCCGAGCAGCCTGGCTCATCGTCACCTTTTCAGCATCGGAAGCATCGCAACTCACCAAATATGCTGCAAAGTCATCAAAATGAGGACACTGGACAAGTCTATCTCTCAACTAAGCGACTTCAGCTAGAAACCTAGCCATTTCGCCATTATCACTAGATCTAGACTGGGCAAGGGCAGAAGTCAGTCGAGCAATCTCCTTCTACATCTTCTTCTCGAATTTAAGCCAGATAGCCTGAATTCAATGATAATCAGTTTGAGACTCTTCCACTCGATCTCGATAATCAAAGAAGAATGAAACACCCGGGCGTGTTCAGGGAACTATTGACACCGGGGGTCTCCCACAAATAAGTTCTCGAATCCAATGTAGTTACACCGAGAATAAGTGTGTTGCGAAGATGGGTCAACTCAAAACCTCAACTTGATTCCATTCTTTCACGAGTCAACTCAGAAGTGCAGTCGATAAAGTACCAGTTAACTCATCGAAATTCTCGAGAATGAGCACACCCTGATCATAACCAAATTGACGAAGAACCCGAAGTGGTATGTAATGAGTCGTCCCGTGAAGACTAACCAAAATGAGAAAACAGGCACCATCAAATGCAATCACGAGAAACCCTAGAGGCTAGAACGCACCTAACCACCTCACTTCTTTATCATCGAGGTTGTCAATAAAGGAATACCACTCTTCTTTGCCACCTAAGACGAGGAGAGCAACTCGTCTCGACATCATAACTATGAGATCGGCTTTAACGCAAAATGGGTGATTAACAACTTCAGTTGAAGCCAGATGATTCATAAACCAAAGCTATAATAACGTGAGCATTTTAAACTTTGGAAACTAGTAAATTTAAGTTTAAATTTAAAACTAAGCCAAGTTTGGATTTACCTGCAGGAGTGAAGCACATCCTCGAAAACTTCGATCACAACCGGAGGAACAAGCTGTAAGAGATTGGAACATCTCGCTCAAAAGCATCGAGGGATCCATAAAATGCTTAACTAAAAAGAATCTAGACATCGTCTTCAAGACCAATTCACCACTCAGAATCTTCAAAAACTTACGATACCCGACATCTTGAGACCTAATAATATTTCAATCTCCTCAATAGTAAGAGTCATTTCATGCTCTCCAAATTGAAAAAGTTTGAGTTCGGGAACCCAACACGTCAACATAGCCTCGATCAAGCCTCATTGCAACGAGACCTTAGGCAAGGAAAGTGTGAACACCAACTTGTTCAAACCCCATTAAACCTTCTAAAAAAAATCAAGAAATTAAAAAAAAAAATCAGAAATAAAAAATACAAAAAATCAGAAATTCTAAAAAGGCATATATCAAAAGCCCTTTTCAAGTTGCACTCGACTCCGATCTGTCAAAACACGATTGAAGAAACATCTGAATTTTTAAACTCATCAAATTTTCATCAAATCTGAGATCTCACACGAGCTCCGCTCCATCGAGATCAAGGAATTAATAAGGTAACTCTTTCAGACCCTGTGCTTGAGTAACCATTCTTTACAAAAGTCATCAATTCAATCGATAGTTCAAAAGTCGTGTTTTACAAAGTTGTGGCCCGTACAAATAAGGGTATAGTCTATTCTTTGCAGTTCTTTGCACGCAATTCCTACAAAGAAGGGCAGCTGTAGACACCCCAATTTGAACGGGCCCATGCTCGAAAAGGCACAAAAATAGTAGTTTTCCAATAAACTTGGCCAACGGACCTCAAAAACCCAAATCATTGAAATGTAGCGCTTTCGTCAAAATTGAGGCCCCTAAAACCCTTTAAGGGTCTAATGGGCCCACAAAAAAGGCTCGGCATGCTCCCATCTACCCCGCTCCACTCAAAAACATCAATTTTTGACAAAGTTGGCCAATGGGCTTCAAAGGCCCAAATAACTAAAAAATAGTATTTTGATCGAATCGAGGCCACTAATACCGCCCAATGGTCTAAGGGACCCATCAAAGGGGTTTGACCTATCCCTCACTTGTCCCACCCTCACTACTCCGCCTTTGTATCCAAGAATACCCGAATGATCGATAAAATTCTCCAACGGGCCCAAAAACCCGATTTGCCAACACATGACATTTTTTATCAAATCAATGACTTCAAAAAAACCCCAAAAAAATTAATAAATGTGAGACTTGGGATGCCTACCCTCCTCTATCTTCGTCGCTCCACCTCCGAATTCGTAAACACCCTAACCTCATTCAAGGTCCATGAACCCTCAATTCCTCAAAAAACCAACTTTTCACCTTACCCTTAACCCAAAATCAATCCCATACCACCTAAACCCTAAAACAAACCTACCTTCAAAAAACCAATCCAAAACTAACCCTATCCAAGCCAAAATAACCCACAACCCTCCTAAACCCAAGCCCAATACATTAAAAGCCCACTAACTATTATCCATACCCAATTCATTATCCAACCCACAACCCTAATCCATTAACCACTACCCACATCAACCAATCACCCTCTCAACATCAAAAGATGACACATGTCATCATCCCCTTTCACCTCCCTCATCTAATCACCTACCCCATCATCATTCTCTAAATAATTCATCTAACCCACATCACCTCTCTCCAAAATCACCTCAACCCATACCCTACCCTAACCTAACCTATCTCCATTATCTAACATCATCAACCACCCACATCACAACACATACCCTACACACCCTAACATATCATCATTCTCTAATACCATCAACCACCCACATCACAACCCATATCTCTATCCATCACTTTCCTTAAAACACTTCAACAGAATCATCTCAACCCATACCCCCCTCATCATCAACTAACTAACATATAGCTTTCTCTCTAATCACACAACCATCATCAACCAATCTCATCACCTCACCCTCTCATCATGATTTTCACATGTCTTCATCCCTTTAATCTTCCTAAAAACTAATCTACCAACCTCTTACATAACCTATTCTTCTAAATCTACACACCTCACCTCTTCAACCAACCTAACACTCATTCTCTAAATAACCCTCTTACATCCACATTCCCTCCATCAACCATCACTCATCTCACCCCACCAAACACTCTACCCAAATGGATTTTGGAAAGATCCAAACCATTTGGGCTAAAAATACAACCCATTTCCATCATTATACAACGACCCTCACTTACACTCCAAATTTCATACCATTCACTTATAAAACCCATGCCATTCTCTATTCTCTCAACTCTTCACCCCATTATACCCTAAAACATTCTTTAAACACCTATAAATACCCCTCCTCTCCTCTCAAAATGGGTTACCAAGTCTTGCTAAAAAAGAACAAAAAAATCTACTTTCTCTCCTCATCTCTTCTCCAATCTCACACTAACCTTCAACAAAATAAAAAGATACATTCTCCCATATTCTACTAAGGTCCTAAGAAGCATAGAAGAAGAAGAAGAAAGAAAGAAAGAAGAGTGACTTTGAAGCCTCAAGGTGGGTTCAAAGTACACCCCCCTTATCTCTCTCTACCCACTCCATTTAAAAGAGTTTGCTATATCGGAATTGATTGGTTCATGGGACGAATCATATCGTATATTACCATCATATTGTGCAGAGTTAATGCGTGTTGATCCTGATGCTGTCACTGTACTTGTATGTAGAGAGGAAGATAGGTTTGCGAGATTTTTTTGGAGTTTTGGTGCTTGTATTAAGAGTTACAGAAATAACATAAGAGGTATTATATCAGTTGATGCAGCCCACCTAAAAGGTAAATATCGTGGCCAACTCTTAGTTGCAACTGGCTTAGATGGTAATAACAAGGTCTTCTCAATAGCTTTTGCGGTCGTCGATAGTTAAATTATCGATTCTTGATCATGGTTTTTTCGAATCCTCGGAGATAAAGTTATTGGAATTGAAAGTCGGTTCGTATTGATATCTGATCGTCACCCAGGCATTCTGGAGAGTGTCCCTCTTGTATTTCCCAACGTCATCCATGGGTTTTGTTAAAGACACCTATGTGATAACTTCGTACGTGAGTTCAAGGACAACGTTGCCAAACAGAAGATCTGGATGATGGAAAAGATATATAGCATTCCAGTATTTAAACGTGAGATGCTTGAGTTGCGCGACACTCAACCCAAATATTACAAATGGTTAAGTGCCATTGATCAGAAAAAATGGACTAGAGCTTACTTTCTTGCCAAACGATATCGCATGATGACGACGAACATATCTGAATGTATGAACAAGGTTCTAAAGTTAGAAAGGGAACTTTCGATTACTGCTCTTATTCATGCAACACATACTAAGTTGTCTAATTATTTCTTTGAGCAGTCTGAAGAATGCAAACTATTCAAAGATCAGTTGACTCCTTTTGCTCTGCGTAAAATTAAGAGATTTGATATTCCATCAAATTATGTGGATGTTCGTCAAACTGGAACGCATATTTACGAGGTTGGTGTACTTAAAAATAGATATGTTGTCGATCTTGAAAAGCTGAGTTGCACATGTCGTCGTTATGACCAGCTTGGTCTCCCATGCCTTCATGCCATTTCTGCCATCAAGCATAGTAAAATGTCACCGTATGATTTCTCAGAGGATTGGTTCACAGTTGATCGATACCGAGAAACATACAAGGATTCCATCAATCCCACGGTTGATGAAAGTCAATGGATTGTTAGATGTGATGATGTGATCATATCCCCTCCAGATGTTGTAATGCAGCCCGGTAGGCCAAAGAAAAATAGATTCAAAAGTCAGTCCGAGAAACATTTATATTATCTATGTGAAAATTATGGATGCCGTAGCCACAATCGTAGGAGATGTGTGTACCCTCCTACTTCATAATTGAGGTTGGCTTCTACTCGAAAAACAGTTATGAATATTTTTGTACAATCATATTACATTATGATATAGTGTAAAGAGGATCCTTATGACAGTGTATAAAAGACATTCTAATATAATGTCAAAAGGATCCTTCTAACATTGAATAGAAGACATTCTGATATAATGTTAAAAAGATCCTTTTGACATTATATCAGAATAATTATATTCAAGTGTCCATAGGATGAAATGTAGAAAGAGATATTTTTGAGAAATAATGATCTTTTTATTTTACTTGAGGTGTCTATATGAATCATTATGATAAAATTAGTTGTTTTTTATGAATTCAATGTTAACAAGATATTTCTAACATTCTATTTATTCATTGTATTCAATTGTCCATAGGATCAAATATTTAAGAATTTATAAATGGCTGAACATCTATTTCTTTTCGGTCAATGAACATGTTTAAACAAATTTATATGTTTTTTGATCAATGAACATGTCTAAATAATCACTTAGGCATATGATTTTGATTTATTTTGTAAAATTATAAAGATGTTTAAACAATCAATTGGATTATGATGGTCCATCATTTTGTTATAGTATGAAAAATCACTTGCACCCGTTTTACAAACATGAGCTTATTACTATGTTTATATATATTTTGATGGCTTAAATTTTGAACATTATTGTGCAGGTATATTTGGATGGCTAAATACTATGTCGTGTTTATTGGACGTAAGCCTGGAATATACTCTACTTGGGAAGAGTGTCATAGGTATGTCGATCGTTATCCCGGAGCATGTTATAAGTCATTTAAGACCTTAGAAGATGCTGAGAAACACTTTCTTAATGATCAAGTTCGTGGTGCTTGTCTGAATCAAAAGAAAAATGACAAGTTGCAGGCTTGTGGGATGTCTTGTGTTTTGGTTGGTATTAGTATGGTTTTATTAGCAATTATGTTGTTAGGTTTTTATGTAATGTGATGTTATTAGGAACAAACCTTTAAAATTGTAATTGAGCAATGACAACTCCTTTTTGTTTAAAATGGTTGTGAATGATATAAGTAGGTGTTTTACCCTCTCAAAAAGTTAAATAATATTCAATGAGATGCCTCTATAGAAGGTAATTTATAGAATTTTTTTTAAATGATGATACGACCACCTTCTGTTTCATACAATTCTTGAGTTACTAGAATAAATATTTATCTCTATAAACCATATTACATTATCTAAAGAGTGATTTGTGTCCCTCTCTCCATTCTTTTATTGCTATGACATTGTCATGTATCTTTCATAATGAAATTGACTTGATTTTAAATTTGAGTTATAGGTTTGCATTGTCACTATCACTTTATTAACAAGAAAAAATAATACGTAATTACAACAGTTGAAGTGGGTTATATTAATAAACTTCATCTCTCCTTTCAATAGTTGGGTCGTGGTAGTGAAAAAATAATTGAAAAGTACTCAACCATTTTTATTAAAACAAAAACATTCGGATTCCATTCTTTAACACATAAATAACAAAAACATCCACATTTATATCACGCTCATATATCCTCCTACAAACATACTAGGGACTACTATCTTAATTAATGTCGTTCTCCATATAATATGGAGAGCGAATATTGTTACTCTATAATACTTCATCTATGAAATCAAAGTTCACATTTGGATGTTCCGCATAATCAGATCTTAGAATTTGTTGTCTATTTTTTCGGATAAACATCCATCTATTTTCATCATACATCCTATTAACGGTACTTTTGTAGTTGTCTGGGTTGTCCCTGCTCATATACTCTCCTATCCTTTTCGGAATAAATATGCACAGACTTCTCATCATATGCCTTAGTTTCTTACCATCATCGAGTAAATATTGCCAGAACACATTTTTCCTAGCCTTCTCGTTTTTATCGGTTGATTCGATAAGTTTCGTGTACATCTGAGGCTCGTAATAATCAAGTTTGAGCTCATCAACCTCATTTGATTGCATATTTACCATGTTAGAACTCATATTCCTTTATAAAAACAACTCTGAAGGTGTTTGTATTTTTTAGGTAAAAACACCTTCCTATTTATAGAATCTTAGGCTCGTTTATTGTAAAGCCTTATTTTATTTAATACATGAATAATATAAAAAATAAGATATAATGACTTGACTTGACATCCGTGACACGTTAAATATTTTGTCTAGTTTTGCAAAATTATTTTTACAAAAGATCTGTGTAAATCTAAGTGATTGAATGACTTGACTTGATATTTGTGACACATTGATTCTTTTGTAAAATTTCAAGAAATTAAATTTTGAAAAGATGTGTAAATCTAAGTGAGTGAATTACTTGACTTGACATCAGTGACACATTGATTATTTTATAAATTCTCAGGAAAAAAGTATTTCTAAAGATCTGTGTAAATCTGAGTGAATGACTTGAGTTGACATCTATAACACATTGGTTTAGGCAATTGAAGTTTGTGAATTTTTTGATAAAATTGAAACATGTAGCTCCAAGCCTGAAAAAAGGTAATGTCACAAGTATCCTTCTAAAAATACATTTTTTTTAAAAATTATTTTTTATATAAAAATGATTTATATAAACATCTCAGGTACAATAGAAAGATGATCATTTCTTATATAAGATCCTTATGTACATTTCAAGAAATTTTTTAGTCTCTTTGGGATATTTTATCCCTGAACATTGATTCTTGCGAATTTGTATCCAATCGACCCGTCATCTGTATCTACATTTTTTAGAAAATGTATGGAAATTTCTTGGCAAGAATAATCAATTGTCATTATCATGTTAATCGTGGTTTATTTATATACTAAATTGAGAAGAATTTTGGTAGAGATGTTGAAATGCATTTTGTTATTTAACTTGATTTTCATTGTATGGTAACCTTCTTTTAATAGGTACTTGTGTCCGAATGATCCTCACATTTTGTGTTGTCTATTACTTGCACAGATATAAATTATTCATTGAATGATATGTTGCAATCTTGTGATTTTTTTTTTCATTTTATGATACTTCTTTCCTTGAGAATTTGTTGGGTTGCATCAAGAGATGTTACGATAAGAGTTAGTTTTGGTTTGTGATGCTTGTGGGCATAGTCCCTAGTAAGTATTTGTTGGGTTGGTTTTAGCATGGCATTGAGTTGTTTATTTACGAGGTTGATTATGTCCAATGGTTATAACCATCTGATCAATGGAATATTGGATTGTTATGCCCTCCTGCCTAGAAATTTATATGAAGGTTCTTGTTATTTAGTCAATGATATGCATATTTTGAATCTTTTAACATTAGATGAGAACTTTTCATAAAATCCGAGGTATGTTATTCAATGTGCAATTGTGTTGTTTGAGATTCAAGTCCTTTGTGGAATATCATCTTTTTAATTGCTAATTATTCTCTATTAAACATAGATAAAATTGTTATATTAATAACTATTCAAAGACTAACTTGTGTTCTTTGATCCTTTAAGTAGTTGATATTGATATTAGAAAGTAAATATCAATATGAAGGTTTTACTTGGTATACAAATCTTTTGTAGCTTCAAGTGAAATACTTTGTATATCTTCAAGTTTAAATGCAAACATTAACGCAATTTTTATGACTCGCATTATTTATTGTAATGGCAAATTCCAAAACATGCAAATATGACCATTTATTTTATTTTCTAAGACAAGAGCCAAGGAGATCAGGGATATATAGGTGCATTTTAAAGGTTGTTCTTTGATCAACTAATCTATTACCCAAGTTACCAATACAACGTGAAACGGAATGAGGGTAGTTATCATTATAACAATTTTTTATATATATATTAATCTATACATGCTTGTTTTAAGGTTTGTAATAGATGGTCAAAATAGTCCCTTGTTAAGTCCATTTAAAGGACTGGTTAGACCAATCAATATATTATTATGCATTTTATCTTGGAAAATGTATACGTGTCTTATTATATATTGGATAGTAAAGAGGGGTAGACTATTCATCTTCATTTTGTTCAATGCCTACCCGATGGATCAATTATTGATTTTCAGTGGCAAAAGTATGACATTCCATGGAAAATTATTTACAAAAATAAGTGAATTGTTGATTTTCAGTGGTAAAAGTATGACATGCCATGCAAAATTAGTTACAAAATTAATGTGTTATCCACGAAGTACAAGCTCAAAGATGGTATTAGATATTACAAAAAATTAATTGTGTTTTCCATCAACTTATGTGAGATTGCCCATAGGCTATTTGAGAATTTCTAAAAACTTGTGGGATAATCTGGGTCCAACTCGTTAGTAGGGAAAGTTGGTCTATATTTAAATATTGAATAACTCTAAACATTCAGTCTCATAACTCTCCTTCTATACTTTGTAGTAGTCTATAAAAATTGAAAAAAATAATTACAAAATATCTTTGGAAGGTTTTTTAATATTTTTGAAAAAAATTTGTCAACTGCAAACTTTTATTGTCAAATTTGAAAAAAAGACATGAGTTCCTTTCTTTTTATTTTATTTGGATTAACTTCAAGATAAGTTACTTAAAGATGATGCATAACATAAAACTAATGGTACATTAGTTTAGAGTCTTTAAAAATATAATCTTTCAAACCAGGTTAGAATCCTTGTACAATTTAAAACTGTGTAAGTGAATATATCACATGAATATATATATATGCCTGTAATCCCCAAAGGTATATGCAAAGAATGTTTCCCATTCCAAAAGATACCCAAAAATATTGTCATATATGGAATAAAGTTACATATTTTTTTTCTTCATTAAAAGTAGTAATCCCATTGCAAAAGATATCCAAAAATACTGTCATATATGGAATAAAGTTACATATTTCTTTTCTTCATTAAAGGCAATAATCATTATAAAGTACCAATTAATAAATATTATCAAAAGCACTAAAGACCTCTCTCCCATGATCTCAAGCATACAAAGGAAATGTAGTATAAGCACATTGTAGCAAATATAAACAAGTATGTGTGAATCCACTCATGTTTGATCCCACGTAGAAGTATAAACAATAGTTATATATGCAAATTGAAGTTGAGGATCCACATAGTACAAATCTGCATCAAACAATTAAAGAAGATGAGTCAGTTCACTTATAAAAATAACTTTATTAATTAATAAGATGAGTGAGTTCTAACAATTGACAAATAACACAATTTCATGTACTTATCAAGTTATGTATTTTTGTCAATGTACGAAGGAGACTTTCGACATTAAATCATATGTTATATATATATAATAAATTTATAATTATAATTTTTGAATTTTATAATCTATAATCCTATAAAATACTTTTGATTCTATAAAAATTTCAGCAGCATCTCCTCTTAAATATGGACATATGAAATTTTCCTGATAAACATAATACCTGTATAATCGAACCCAGAATGGTATATACATAACACATCCATATAACAAACATTTAACCTATCAGAAGTATTATAGTCAAGCATACAAAAGAAATGTAGTATAAGCACATTGTAGTAAATATAAACAAGTAAATGTGCATAAATCCACTCATGTTAATCTGTATAATCAAAGCCAGAGTGGTATATACATAACACATCCATATAACAAATATTTAACCGATCAGAAGTATTATAGTCAAGCATACAAAAGAAATGTATTATAAGCACATTGTAGCAAATATAAACAACTATATGTGCATGAATTCACTCATATTTGTTCCCACGTAAAAGTATAAACAATAGTTATATATGAAAATTAAAGTTAAGCATCCACATAGTACAAATCTGCATCAAACAATTAAAGAAGATGAATCAGTTCACTTATAAAAATAACTTTATTAATTAATAAGATGAGTGAGTTCTAACAATTGACAAATAACACTATTGTATGTTATTATCAAGTCATGTATTTTAGTCAATGTATGAAGGAACCTTTCGACATTAGATCATACGTATATATATATATATATATATATATAAAATTTTAATTTTAAAAAGTTTATAAGTCGCCTTTTGACATTAGATCTGAAGTATTTTAGTCAATGTCAAAAGACACCTTATGACATTAGATCAGAAGTATTATAATCAATGTCATAAGGTGCCTCTTGACATTAGATCAGAAGTACTATAGACAATGTCAAAAGGTGCCTTTTGACATTAGATCAGAAGTAAATTTTTCAATGTCAGAAGGTACCTTCTGACATTATATCAGACGTATTATAGACAATGTTAGAAGGAACCTTCTGACATTAGATCAGAAGTAAATTCTCCAATGTCAAAAGTTGCCTTCTAACATTAGATTAGAAATATTATAGACAATGTCAAAAGGTGCCTCTTGACATTAGATCAGAAGTATTATAGACAATGTTAGAAGACACCTTCTGACATTAGATCAGAAGTACTATAGACAATGTCAAAAGGTGCCTTCTGACATTAGATCAGAAGCATTATAGATAATGTCAGAAGGCACCTTCTGACATTAGATCAGAAGTACTATAGACAATGTCAAAAGGTGCCTTCTGACATTAGATCAGAAGTACTATAGACAATGTCAAAAGGTACCTTCTGACATTAGATCAGAAGCATTATAGACAATGTCAGAAGGCACCTGCTGACATTAGATCAGAAGTAAATTCTTCAATATCAGAAGGCACCTTCTGACATTAGATCAGAAGTACTATAGACAATGTCAAAAGGTGCATCTTGACATTAGATCAGAAGCATTATAAACAATGTCAGAAGGCACCTTCTGACTTTAGATCAGAAGTATTATAGATAATGTCAAAAAGCACATCAGAAGCATTATAGACAATGTCAAAAGGTACCTTCCGACATTAGATCAGAAGTAAATTCTTCAATGTCAGAAGGTACCTTCTGACATTAGATCAAAAGTAAATTCTTCAATGTCAGACGCAAGATTTTCAGCATTGGATCCAAAATCCACTTTGTATAGTAATAATACCTATGTCTATGAGTGAAACAAATTATCTTTGTTTGATTTAAATGGAGTGCCTCTAATGTCACATGAGAACTCCGAATTTGTCAAATGACTAAATCTCCTTTTCAATAGTTAAAACACGAACAAATGATTAAAATTAGAGCAACCACACAGTTTGTAAGAAAAGAGAGTAATAGCTAAGATACAATTAATTGATAGCAAGTATTAAGAAATGGGTATTCTTCAACTTTTCTTCTCCTCTACTAAAAATCCAAAAGTAATCTTCAATAAATCACAACAAAACATAGATCTCAACACAACCCAAATCCCAAAATTCTCACAAACCCATAGAGGAAAATCAGAAATCTAAGTTCCCAACAAAGTCATTGTTGCTACCACCCAATGAGTGATTGAGAATATGAGTCTAAGAAAAATCATTCTTTTAATATTCTTTACTAACATTGATTATATAAAAACAATAGAGTTACGGTGCAATGTCAGAAAAATACCTTAGTATCTTGTGTTTTGTCTGCTAGTTATACACATCTCAAACATCTGAATCTACACATAATATGGCAAGAATATTATAATTAAAAAATGATAGTTATATTGCTTTAATATATGAAGCAATGAGTATTTGAATGATTCCAGCTTTCATAATTATACAAGGCATAGTAAATTGAATTTTATATTTGTGTACCTGACGACAACTCAATTACTTATCTATTGTCGTTTCGTCTATTTCTTTTAACTCTGCCCAACGTTGCTGCCTGAGTTCGAAATGACACATTTTTTTTAAATGTTGGCTGTTGGGCGGTTGGAGAAGACGAATATATAAAAAAAAATTTTAATTTTTATTTATATAAAATTTGGGACGAATTCGGTATTTTGTCAATTATTTTGATCGATGATAACTTGATCATCCGGACTCCAAAACTGACAAATGAATACTCTATTTCGCCTAATTTTTCGTTTTGGATCTAATGGTGTAGTCAATTTCTACAAATTATATCTCCATCAAAAATTTACATTTTTGACCTGAGGTGACCCCTAAACTTGATGTCGTTTTCGTTTTTGACGATAATTCGACTTCCTGATCTCCAAAAATGACAAATAAATAGTCCATGTTGAATAATTTTTCATTATAAACCCAATGGTATGATAGAATTTTAAAAATTATTGCTCTAACAAAAAGTCACTATTTTTGCCTGGTCCGACCCGATAATCGAGGATTTTGCAACTTTTATATTCGGACTCGCATTTGAGTGTGCTTACAGGCTAAACTATATTTTTCGATCATTTTGAATCTAATGGTGAGGTCAGATTCGATTAAAAATGATCAGAAATATCATAAAGTTTTACTCCTAAGTCCCACTTTCAAGATTTTCTTAAAATTTCACTATTTATTTTTTTCCTTGAGATACGAATTAAAATTTTGGGGTGTTACATTCTCCCCCCTTAATAAAAATTTCGTCCTCGAAATTGAAATCATACCTTATAGAGCTTTGTCGCGATTCCACTAACATGACATGTATACTAAATAATACCTATTTTCGATTACCATCTATTCTTAGTCCCAAGTCAATCTCATTTATAATTCGTAGACTTATGTCTCCCATATTCCGTCAACCCGACACATTCATTAATTAATCACTCTAATTCAAACTCATACTCCAACCAATCCATTATTTGTATAACCATAAGATAACAATCAATTCGCCTTATATCACTTCTTTGCTAATATCTATCAACAACAATTCCTTCAAATCTTCTTTATTTTTTATATTTACTTCTCTCACCAATTACACCGTCTATTATGTTTTACTCATATTTGCTATGAATATTATTCCTCAATGCATAGTCTTACCGCAAACACACCACTATCTTTATATTCAATTCAATATTACATTTTTTACTTATCGTGATATTTCTTCAAAACCTCTGTCATAACTTTTATAATTTAAAATCTTACTTGAGGGGATAAATCCTACATCTATTTTCTCACAATTTCATTGAGTCATCATTAATGTAACATTGTCACAAGATTATTCTTTCTCACATTTTACATCGACCCACCTCCTAACTTATACTCTACTAAATCTCTTTAGGATGGATATGGGAATAGGCAGGTGGTAATCGCTGCTTCTATGGAATCATTATCTTTACTTATAGCGCTTTCGTTTCAAGGAGTGAATAGCAGTCACGATCGAAGTCTCGAAGTGAGTGCTTGTCTGTATAAGGCATTGATTAGATAACGAGAACGAGAATAATAAATTCTTCTACTGGAAGGCGATTGTGAAAGGAGAAGGCAAGAGAAGAGTTAGAACCGACACCGATGATAGAAAGATAAAAGGGAAAAGATGATCTATCTTTTCAAAGGAGGAGAATCGATTCAAGAAGTCGTAAAGCAATAGCTGTTTTATCTAATAGTTCAGTCGTTAGGCCTCCCAAAGTTAAGCCATCTTCAATCGAAATGAAAGATACGCAACTCCCTATGTTGATATTCGAGGAAGTAGTTCTCCACATGAAGGATATACAAGAAACACCTGCTTATCTACTAGTGTAATATACGAGTAATTTACTAGACTATTGATATAAAGACTAGCGTACCAATTGAACATCACTTGTCTTTTCACAATTTACAATTATTCTAATACCTATTTTGAAAGCACTTAAATGATCTTCCAAAAATCTTATTCTTTCTTCGCAAGGCCTCTGAATGGTATAAATAATTTCATTACTTGACCTGTGTCAGTGGTTTCTAGCTCTAGCAAGTGTGCAAACTCTTCACAGAATTATATAATCTAGAGGAATCAATATTGAGTAAAACTCCACGTTCTAACATTATAATTAGAAATTGTACCTTCCAAAACTTCGTTGGAGACAGGTACTCTCTCCTGGGTCACAATCCTTGCTCGCGACTGTGATAGAGGGCATTATTTCCTAATATGTTCCACCTGACCACACGCGTAACAATGTCAATGATTTTGTCTTCGTAGATCTCTGTGGAGTAGGCAGTTGGTAGACTGGGGTTTGTAGGCTCTGAACCTACCTTGTTGATTCCTTTGGCCTTGTTGGCATCATTGGAGCTCTAACTGCTCTATAACTCGGCGATTGGGGAACTCTACAACTTGATAGTGGAGGAGTTCTATATTGTGGATACACTGATCCGGGGAAGATTAGCCTCGAATATATCGGCCCCTTGTCCGAATCTGATCTGGGAAGAAAAGAAATCTAAGGTCAACTCATTTGCCCCCTAGAGGTCTGTAACTCTATCTCCTCTTGTTCTATCATTTAAGCTCGATTTACCGTATCTCTATAATTGGTAGTCTCAATCATCGATCTCTTGGCCCTTAGGTAGGGTTATAGTCTTCTAAAGAATCTACGGGCCTTCTGCAAATCTGTCAAGATAAGCTCGGGCGCATATCGTGACAACCTAGTGAACATCATATCATGATTTGTAATCGATAGATTACCCTGCACTAATCTAAAAAACTCCTGGTGCTTGATTTCTCGAGCAATCTCAAATATAAATCTATCGATAAACATTCTTTCGAGGTCTACCCACTCAAACAATCCATCTCCCAATACATTCCTCTCAAAATGTTATGACTAGCCTCCCCATCCAATTGGAATGTAGTCACCGTCACCCACTGATTTCTCGGGTACTACATGGCACTCAAAATCTCTCAAGTCTTCAAAATTCACTCATTGACCTCAATCAGATCGAAAAGTCCTCAAATCTCTATAGACGTAATCATTGAAAATTTTATAATCATATCTCTTGATTTACCTGTCCTTTGGGCTGGGGAATTCTCTTACTCTTCAAAGGCACTACCTTGTGGCAATGGTCTCTAAGGTGGAATAGTATTTCCCTTTTGTGAAGAAGTTTAGCACTTCCTCATTTCTTGGATTTAGTAGTGTGCCTTACAATCGTGGTAAGTCTTGTACGATCTCTCACTTTCAATCGCTAGTCTTGTCTGTTCGGGATGGCATGAATATGTTATCAACTTTATTAAAATATGGTGGCCTTATTGTCTCATACATTGGTTTGTCTAGCATCTTTCTGAGGCATGCATCCTTAATTGATTGATATTGACCCGAACATTGTTCTCCTTTATATCCCAATTTACCACATTCGTAATATATCACAACTCTTCTTTTCAACTGATTTAGTAGTATATGTTGTTTCTTATAAAATTCTTCCATCCATTGAGTTGGTATGTCTATAATATCACACCTCACGTATGGTTATTTTTCCTATGAATTTGCTAGTTTCGTAATTATTTGTCTCTTATTAAATACTAATTGCCTTCCTTCCATTTGGCTTCGAGGTGGTGATGGTTGTATTATTCATATTTCCTCTCTAAACTTGTTTTGGGATTCAGCTGTCTGCCCCATAAACGACATTATCTGCGCTATCGGATCGGGGGTCTGATCCGGCGCCTGTCCCGCCTCTACGGAGTTCCGGCCTCTCCCTCGGCCTCGGCCTCTGCCTCGTCCGCTCATCTTGTCTCTATTCATCAGTAAGAAGGCATTTATCATCATATGACTAAAGTCGTTATTATGAAAGCATCATGTACTACTTTAACAAGGGATGTAGTAATGAACACCACTTTTCATTACTAATAGAACGAACCTAGAATCCTATCTTAATCATACTAGGCTTTATGAATTCTAGATACGGAAGAGCTCGTAATTCCAATACGAAACTACTAATGAGCTCGAATTTTGAATTCTTAATAATATTCTAATATCTGTGGTATCAGCCAAGTCTTCTAAACATAGAAGATCAGTATCCCATACGAATCTAATACTATGCTTGATACCATCTGTGGCGCCCCGCCAAATGCTAACACAAATCCCCATGTCAAAACTCAAGGTACTAGGTGGTACATCGAGATTTCGGCATGGTCTCCTCTGTTTATGTTAGCATTCCAAGGCGTTTAATCTGCACCTGATAAACGACACACAATCCTGCATATAACAAATAAAATTTAATACTAGCGGAAGCCTATATAAGTCTAATAATGTACGATAGATCAGAGTACGGAAGAACAAAAATTATATACAGGATTATACAGAAACTCCTCAATCTAACAAAATTCCTATCACTCAGAACAAAAGTCTATATTACTCTTGGACGAATCAACACTACTAGGGGTAATAACCCAAATACTCACCAAATGACGGACTCTAGCTGTCTACCTGACCCACTAGATGATTCTCACTCGTTTTCTATACTTGATTCGCCAAACTTCGGATCTGAAACTAAAAAATGGATAAGGAAAGGGTGAGTAACAATGGTTACCCAATAAGGAAATAAACAATTTCTACCAATAACCCCTTCTAACATGAACGAATAAGCATACTGAATCATTTTAACAATATAAAATTTTACAGAATAAACTACGATTAACTGGTACATATAGCCAGGGATAAGCAACTAAATATTTTAAAACTCACATTACATCGATCATCATTACTCACTATAACATTCTCTTTTTATACAAATCTAATTGATCAAATGGAAACATTAAACATGGATTTCATTTTATATATCAAAATAAGCAACAGATACATAATACACAATGGTGGAGTATTGGAATTAGAGAGTTGGGATTCACGACTAGATCGCTCCCAGTCGGGACATGATGTTACAATTCTTCTCTGGCTTTTAGTTCCTGATTTTGTGGCTGGTTACTGTTTACCACGCTTGGTTGACCATTTACCCGGCTCAGGCTGGCCGTTTGACGTGACCGTAAGCAATGGGTCTCTTTTCGATGTGTCAGAACGTTTGACTACTATAGATTGTTAGTGATCACTAACTAATCATCTTCGTCTATGCCTATCAGGCGTACATGTGATTCCCAAATATACAAATCATTCGTATACGACCACCTTTACATTACAAATTCACTGGTAAAGATAGAGAGAAATAAACCCGGATTCCAGTTGTGACTCCACTCTCATACGCGTCCCATACCACGTATGAGCTTGGTAGTCTCTACCGTACATCCCAGGATAGTACACCACTCCGGATGATATGACGCACTATCCCTTCAGGCATTCACAAACTCTTTAACAGCTCACAAAATAGTTACATATATATTATTTTCATTTGAAAACAAAAGAGAAATTAACAATACAAGGTTGAGAATAGATAACCAGTTTCCTACCATGCAAGTATGGCCACCCGGCCTAAAATAAATAACACAACGGAAACGTAAACAGTGCCTCGCGCTAACAGAAATTTAAATAAACATGCAACCAACAATATTATCCCTGGATATCTGTTCACCAACCTGCACACAACACAACAACGTAAAATGCTGACATCACCCCTCAGGTGTGACTCTGACATTTTACTGTTTCATACCCTTTCTCCCTTTTTTCAATTTTTACAATTTTCAATCTCTTCATAAAATATCCATTTTCTAATATTCATCAACTCAATATGAGTTCATTGAATATTAAATCACATTTTTCAACTATAGAATTTATTTCTATCAATAATATTGAAAAAAATACAAATTTCATATCAAAACGGGGTCTGAGCAGTGCACAAGACCCAATTTATGGAAATAACCCGTTAAAATACCCTATCCACGTATAATTTGTTAAAAATACAATTAAACATATCAAAAATATAATTTCTAGCGTAAATTTTTGAAATAACAAAAGAATTTTATATTTCAGAAATACATCCAAATTTTTTCAATAAAATCCTAAATGCAATTTTCACAATCTACGATTACTAATAGAAATTGAAAGTTCCTTACAATGTCTAGGCGAAAGGATCAAACCGTGTGCGTAGAAATCGAGGCGATCGGCACAGAAATCGAGATTGATTGAACTTCGAAGCAGCTGATTTTCGAAATTGGCTCGATGGTTTCGAAGATCTTGATGTGCTCGTCTCTTCTCCCTTCTACGACGAAAGGCGGTTTGACCCCAAAACCGATGAAAATCGAGGTCGAAGTTACGAAATGTCTGTATAAAAATACGGCTGATTTTTGACTAAACGGGATGAAAAACATGAAAAAACAAAAGGAATTTGGGTGGGTTATGTAGAGAATGAGGTTGCGGATGTTTCTCCCTTCTGCGTCGGAAGACGGTTTGACCTAGAAATGGATGAAATCCGAGGTCAAAGTTTCGAAATTTTCGTATATGTATACGGCTGATTTTTGACGATGTCGGATGAAATAGAAAGTGAAACGAAAAAAGGTTGGGTGGGTTTTGTAGATGTCGAGGCTGCGGATCTTTTTCTCTTCTGCGGCGGTCGTCAACGGTGAGCCGTTTGTCGTAGAGCTGTGGTGGAAGTTTAAGAAAAAAAAACAAATTTTTTTTTAAACATTGACTGTTGGGTGGTTGGAGAAGACGAGTTTATAAAAAAAATTAAAATTTTTATTTATATAAAATTTGGGACGAATTCGGTATTTTGTCAATTGTTTTAATCGATGATAACTTGATCATCCGGACTCCAAAACTGACAAATGAATACTCTATTTCGCCTAATTTTTTATTCTGGATCTAATGATATAGTCAATTTCTATAAATTATGTCTCCATCAAAAATTTACATTTTTGGCCTGAGGTGACCCTTAAACTTGATTTCGTTTTTGTTTTTTACGATAATTCGACTTCCTGATCTCCAAAAATGACAAATAAATAGTCCATGTTGAATAATTTTTTGTTATAAACCCAATGGTATGATAGAATTTTAAAAATTATTGCTCTAACAAAAAGTCACTGTTTTAGCCTAGTCCGACCCAGTAATCGAGGATTTTACAACTTTTATATTCGGACTCGTATTTGAGTGTGCTTACAGGCTAAACTATGTTTTTCGATCATTTTGAATCTAATGGTGAAGTTAGATTCCATTAAAAATGATCAGAAACATCCTAAATTTTTACTCCTAAGTCCCACTTTCAAGATTTTCTTAAAATTCCACTATTTATTTTTTTCCTCGAAATACGAATTAAAAATTCGGGGTGTTACACCACTTCTTGGTTGGGCCCTAAGGAAATAGATTCCTTTAGTAGACCCAACGCTTTGTTTCTCATCTCAACCTAACCCACATACATATGTACTAATTAATATTGCAAAAATGAGTAAATAATAAGACACAAGTTTGATTGAAATATGTAAAATTAGATATATATCTATAGACTATGAAATTACCATTTTAGCCACATCCTCGGGGACCGACGCTCTAGAAGATTGATGTTGTCGATGTACAAGTCTAATGCGATTGTCCGGATTCTGGACAATCGTATGGGAAATGTTTGTGAACCATTGTTGGTAAGTCGATTCTGCATCCCATGGAGAAATTACATTTGCTCCCAAAGTTTTGAATTTGAAGACATGCTTGAACCAATTCTTCCAGTGTTCCTCCCTAAATTTGTATTCTACCCGATACGCGAGTACATTGAGGCCCCTTTGTTCGTAGGTCGGGCGTATCGGGTAGGGAGGGATAGTTTGGATATAGCCAAACTGTCGAAGACACCTTACCGGGTGGTAAGGTTCAACAACGTTGTCCGCCCTCAGACAACCATTGTAGAACATGATTGGGTTAATTGGATTGCATTGTCTGTCCTCCTTGTATGGGTCCCAGATCACCTGCCAAACATATAAATTAGATTAAACATAATTACAAGCTCATTATATTATAGAAAATTGGATAAAATGCTTACCTCTTCCTTGATCATATCATCTATAGTCTCACGTAGGCGTTGAAGTTCGTCGTTAGAAACAACATTTATAGAAGTTGGTTTCCACCGCTTTATACGGGGGTCACCAACCTTCCAATCATTATTCAAACCCACTTGGAATAGTGGGAAATGCTCATAAATCCATGCCTGCAAATGAAAATACAAACTTGTTATTAATAATACATCAAATTAATAACAAAACAAGATATAATCTATGCATACCTGCAGCAATGGAAGATATCCCGCTATCTGTGTCACATCTTTTCTTGATGCGCAGCCTAGTTGTCTATACAAAATTGCAAGTAAAGCTGTCTCCCAAGAGAAATCCTTGACGTTTTGAACGTCCCGTAATAATGTAAGGTATTTTGCAAATACCGTCTTCCCAGTTTTATTAACAAAGATTGTGTTTCCTAAAACATATAACAGATATCCTCTAACCACACTATCTAATTCTTGTTGGGTTGCAGTGTAACTGTACCCTTTAAAATTTTGAATCAACCAATTCATAGAAACCGTGCGGCCCCTATTAAGGTGCATTTCAGTCGCCACCTCTTCTAGTTGAAGATCCAAAGTCTCAACCACTAAATGTCTAGCCACTTCACCCAATAATGGCCTCAAAAAGATTGACTCACCAGTAATTGGAATACCTAATATTTGGTCTACATCATCTAGAGTAATAGTCATCTCACCGAATGGGAGATGAAAGGTATTGGTTTCGGGCTGCCATCTCTCAATAAAGGCAGTCAATAGCGTTTAATTTAAAAAATGATATTTGAACCTAGCAAGGTTTAAAAGACCCCAATCTTGAACTTTTTGTTGAAAAGTCGGTGTCTCAATCTCGAAGTCCCAATCATCCAACTTCTTCGAATGATTAAAGATAGTGAGGGCATCGCTTGCCTACAAATGATTACATGACGAACATAAGAAAAACAAATTGCCTGACAACTAATTATATCAATTAATTGAAAAGTTAATGAAGAACTTACTTGCGATTGCCAAATAAAGAACGCTTTGTGCGTCCTAAAAGTTCGTAGTAGTGAAGCATCCACTGGACCTCCAGGAATTGATTCTTCCCCATGTTCTTCGATACTTGGTCCAGGTACATCGGGGTTTGAATATCTTCTTCCTCGGGTTCTAACCATTTTGAGGACAAAATAGAGCATAAATAAAATCAGTTCGTTTAATGCATAAAATCTTCCAATGTTCAGTAGGAATGTTGCTCAAGAAGTAAAGTAAGTTTCTCAAGCCCCATACATTAAAGCACTATATAATGCATAACAGAAGCTATATTAAACTCAATAGAACTGAATAGAAGTGCACTAAATAGAAATACTAAAGTACATATGTAGTGGTCTCCCATCCCTTACCGACACTGATAAAGATAACTAAAAAGCCTATAACATGGTCAGTAGTCACTAATATCGTACATTAGAGTCTGATCATCAATTTACATAGCATAGAAGTGTAACTATCAACTATAGCAACAATGTCACTGATCTCTTACATTAGAGCTTGATTATCGATTTGAATATAGCATAGAAGTGTTACTATCAACTATAACAGCACTGTAACTAATCTATTACATTACAGCTTGATCAACATTTTTAACATAACTTAGAACACCATTGTAGTAAATAAATCACAGAACACTCATTATATTAACCATAATAATCACAAAACACCATCATAGTCACCAATAAAAACATATTGAAACATAAAAAAGAGAGAAGATAAAGAAAGAAAGGTAATAGAGGAGAGATTGACAGATTTAAATCTATCTTTTTTAAACAATTTCTGCTCCAAACAAGTAGAGAACATGTTTTTCAACAATTTCGCAGATGTAATACCCCATCACACGCAGTTTTATCAAGAAATTTGTGTTAATTCCCTTTCGATTCTGAAAACTTTAGGTCTAAAACATCCATCCAAGTATAAATCGAATGGCTGGTTCAAATTAAAGAAATACAAACCAAATTTATAGCGAAAATAGACTCAGAGACCTTAATAAAAACCTAATCAAAGAGTAAAAAAATCAGAGATAGGGAGAGAGGGAAGAGACTAATCTTGGTATTGTTCGTCGATGGAATCACTTGCTGAAGGAGAACTATTTGCAGCTGCAATCGCTAGAAAGAGACCTTAAAATCTTATATGAGGCTGGGGAGAAGATGATTGTGGGGAGTTTTTTTCGCTGCAATCGTTAAAGAGAGGGAAACCGGGAAGACGAAGATGACGTTAAGGGTTTGTAAAAACGAACAGACTTAACTCGAAGAAGACGTTGGGGAGAAGATGAATGTTGGGAACGCTGCAATCGTTTGAGAGTGATAAAGAGGGAAGGACAAAAAGTGTCAGCGCCGTCAGTCATCTCCTCTCTCATATTTGAAAATAAAATTTAAAATTGGCAGGAATTGCGTGTTGAACATTATGAGAAGTGATGGTTGAGGTACTTTTATTAAAATTAATTTTATAAATATTTTTTAATCCAAACACATAAGAAAGTGCTAATGAAAAATAACGAATACATTCCCATAAAAAATCTTGGTGACCTCGCAAGCTGGCCCAGATACCCTTCGTTATCAAAAAAAATAAATAAATAAATAAATAACGAATACATTCCTTAATGTTAAATTGAAAATCATTTTCCTTGTGGTCAGGGTAAATTTCAAAATCCAACAAATTGAGGACTTATGTTGGTGATGGACAATCGATTGTCACGAAAAAATCTGCAATAAAAGAGTAGAAATTTATTATTTTCCCTGGAAATTGAATTCCTTATAATTTTTTAGGGATAATCAAACATACCCTTACGTAAGGGTAAAATTGGGATCGTACGCGAAATTTGATGAAAAACTACTCTCCAAAAAATCAAATTTGAAAAGTACCAATTTTGGTACTTCTTATAAAGTACTATTTTGACTCTAGTGGGAAATTGCTCTTTCAAAGTATGGAATGTCCAAGCCATAGAGTAATCATTCATTCTCTCTGCCTGAGCGAAAAGTACTTAGAGAAGTCAATCCAAACAGACCCTTTGACTATCCGCAAGATGGATTTTGACAAATAGGCATAGTGACTTCTTCACAAAGACAAATTCACCAATGCTCTTGTGCGGAGTAATAATTCGAAGGAGTTGCTCATATAAACAACTTCTAACTCCCTGCAAAAGTCAGAAGTAGCCAATGAGTCCTATCAAAACGCCCACTAACTTTATATTAAAAAATAAATAAATTTCCTTTTTTTTCTTACACGTTTATGCTTTCTTTTTAGGATAATGATGGTGGTGATTCCATGTTACTCGCACCACGATGTTTTTTCCTTCGATGAGTTGTGATTGGTCAATTTAATTTAATTTTGATTTTGAATTAAATTTTGATTGGGTTTTGTCGATCGGAAATTTGATGTTCTTCTGTACTTTTAATTTGATTTTGCATTTGATTTTAAATTTAAATTGTCCACTTAAGATTTCATTTCAATTTGGTTTGATCGATTAAATAATATTTTGAGTTTTGAATTTGTTGAATCAACAATAAAGATAATTCGATGGATGAATTTGAATTTATTAGTAGATTGATTTTCGTTTTTAATTTGATTTTGAATTTTATTTCGTTGAGTAATTTTCAATTTAAATTACACGTACGATTTAGGTTGGCTACAAAGTTCGATAACTTAGAATTCTCCCTACTGCAGGAAAATACAATGAGAATGCCCCTCATGAATTTCAGACCTCCAAAATTTCTCGTTACTACCACCTTTGCATTCAGAATGTGATATCATACTAATGAGATCCAAATCGATGAAAATAGTAAAATTTATGAAAAATCATAAAATTCACCGAAGGAAAATGATTTTCCTTTTAACATAACGCCAAAGTTTACACTCTTTGACTATATTTGTTCTTGTTATATATAAAAGAACTACTATTGGCAATCCAACTTTTAGTGTGAAGATTGTGATTGGTTGATGTGGGTAGTGGTTGATGGGTTAGGGTTGTGGGTTAGATAATGAATGCGGTATGGATAGTGGTGTCTGGTCTTTTAATGTATTGGGTTTGTGTTTAAGGATGGGTTGTAAGTTATTTTGGTTTTGATGGAGTTTGTTTTTGGATTGAATTTTTTAGGGTGGATTTATTTTAGACTTTAGGTGACATGGGATCGATTTTGGGTTGAGGGGAAGGGGAGAAATTACTTTAGGAAAGAGGTAAAGGTTTGTGGGCTTCGAATGGGCTTAGGGTGTTTGCGGGTTTGGAGGTGGAGTGATGGAACGTAGATGAAGGGTAGGTATCCCAAATCTCACCTATTTTAATTTATTAATTTTTTTGGATTTTTGAAATCATTTATTTGATCAAAAATGCCACGTGTTGGCAACTTGGACCTTTTAGGCCCATTGGAGAATTTTATCTATTTTTTTAATGCAAGCATACGATTGGTGAAGGTTGGGACAACGTAGGATGAGTCCGGTCCCTTTCATGGGTCCCTTAGACCATTGGGTGGTCTTAGGGGTATCGATTCAATTAAAACTGTCATTTTTAACTATTTTGGGCCTTAAAGGCCCGTTGGCCTATTTTGTCGAAAAATCGATATTTTGCGTGGAACGGGGTACATGGGAGTATGCTGATGTTTCTCTTTGGGCTCGTTAGACTCTCAAGGGGTCTTAGGGGCCTCAATCTTGACACAAATGTTACATATTAATGATTCGGGCCTTCGAGGCCCGTTCTTCAAGTTTATTGGAAACTACTATTTTTGGGCCCTTTCGAGTAAGAGCCCGTTCAAATTGGGTGTCTACAGGGGTATAATTGAACCGAACCAATCCGATAACCAAACTAATCCGAAGTATCTATAATATATATATATAGGACAGCGTTATTACAACCCCTACTACGATTCACATTGCGACACACCGTTTTGTCTTATATGGGCAAAAATGTTTGGAATGGGCTGATTTTTTGTGAGGATGATTTCTATAATGAGGGGATCATCCTGGAAAATATTCATCCAATTCCAAAACTTCTAACCCCATCAAAATTGATTTACAAAAATTGGACGGTCTAAAATTTTTCAACTTGTAAACATGGGGCTAGAGGTTTCATAATGAGCTAATTTTTGGCAAGGATGATCTCCTCACCATAGAGATCATCCTCACAAAAAAGCAGCCCATTCCAAACATTTTTGCCCATATAAGACAAAACGGTGTGTCGCAATGTGAGTCGTAATGTGAGTCTACGGAACCCGACCCATATATATATATATATATATATATATATATATATATATATATATATATATATATATATTTATTTATTTATTTATTTATTTAAAAATCAAACCCTTTGTTAATTTTGTTCTTCTATTATCTATTTCTCTCTTCTTCAACTTCATCTCCTCTATATTTTTTTTGAACAAAAATTCAAACAAAATGTACACAAATCTCTCTCTCAACTCTCAAGTGGATCAACCCATTTAAAGAAACAAAATTTCAAAAAGTTTGATTCCTTATTTTTTTATGAGAATCATTCTGTTGTGTTTATTAGATGAAATATACTAGACGAACCTAGACTTATAATCATTAATCTACCATTTATGGATTACTTTCCTCACTAATCCATCCAAAATACCAAATTTATATTTGTTATTTTTTTTTCTAGTCTCATTGAGCTTCCTCTAATATTCAATTTATACAGATTTCAGTCAAAATTTAATTATAAAATCATTTTCATTTTTAAAATAGGCATTATTTACGATTTGATCCAAAGAGTTCCTCTTTTGAAAGAAAAAATACTACTTTTTATATTTTAAAAGTATAACAATTGAGAACCGATCCGGACCAAGGTTGTTTTGGATTGGTATCGGTTCGGTTCTATATGATAATTGGATTGATTCGGTTCCAAATTTTTAGAACCGATTATGTTTGGTTTTGTTCCAATTTTGCAAAAAATCAGAACCATGTTCACCCTTAGGGTGACAATAGTTATTGGTCATCTCCTATTCATATATGATAGGGGTATCAATGGATAGTCGAAATCCAATTTAATAATATCCGCTCCTATATAATACGTATATTATGTATTCATGTTACACAACAAAACTTTTATATATACATATATGATGTTGGATATATATGTTAATCATTTAAACTTCATCTTCGCCAACCAAAAACACAGAATCAACTATAACCACGTCTTCATCAAAGTGGTTTCGATGATCGACTGTGCCGTGTCTGACCGACGAGCATCAGGTACATATTTTTCCTCTCTTCCTCTCCCTCTCTCTCTTTTGCAGTAAAATCCTATTTATTTTTTTCGACTGTGCGAGCTCCATAACCACTGTCTTATCCGGCTGACGAGCATCCAAGATATGTCATCTCTCTCTCTCACACACACAAAGAGTGAAACCCCATTTTATTCGATTTGTGAAGAGTAAAATGGGTGGAAGATTATCATTTTTGGAAAAAATTAAAGAAACTCGAATTTTTTTTTAATACTTCGACTGATTGAGGATAATGGTATTTGGTAAGGTTTTTTATCAGATCAGATATTATCTGATATTCGATATCATTTTCAATTTCGAATTTGAATTTGGTTAGTGATATACGATCGGGTTCGAATTCAAATTGGGATTTTGTTATTTTGTTTTTCGGATTCGGATTCGGATATAGCAATATCCGAATCGGATATCTATCCGTTAACTGCCCGAATATAATGCTGATGGAAACATTTCCCGCTCACCTTCTCTTTTATCATTGAAAAAAGACTTACGTTCCCTCACCTAACGAAACATAAACAAAGCAAATCGCGTTTGACCGAACCCTCGACAGAGCCTTCTTTCGTGAACTCTCTCCCTCCAAAGATTACGGTGGTTAGTTCTCCATTACCGGAAACCCTCAACGGTGGCCAGTTCTCACACAAAGTTGATAGCAAGTATTAAGAATAGACAGAGATAGTCGTCTCTCATTTGCGCCTTCGACAGAACCCTTCTTGCTCTCTCTTCTGTAAATTTTTTTAAATAAGATTTCTTTTTCTTCTCTAACCATTCTTGAACACTTATAAGGTTTTTGTGCTTTTTAGTTATTGGTTTGGGATTTAGCTTGGAATCAGATTCATTATTTTGGGGCTAATGGTATTTCAATCGTGTGTACAATAGTTATAAGACTTTCTGTTTTAAGTTTTTGGCTTGGGGTTTAGGTTGGAATCAGATTCATTGTTTTGGAGGTAATGGTAATACAAACGTGTGTAGAATAGTTATAAGGCTTTGTATTTTTAAGTTTTTAGCTTGGGGTTTAGCTTGGAATCAGATTCATTGTTTTGGGGCTAATGGTAATACAAACGTGTTTAGAACAGTCATAAGGTTTTGTGTTTTTTAGTTATTGTTTGTGATTTACCTTGGAATCAGATTCCTTCATTGTATTGAGGCTAATGGTAATACAAACATCTATATTCAAACTACTTAACTAGATTATTCTCATCTAACACATATGTTAGTAGTAAACACAACGTAACAAGCTTCGTATGAAAATGTACTATGTTTTGTCAATCACCTTTCAATTATACTTTTCACTCTTAATTATACATTACTTCTTGAGAAACAGTGTTACTGAACATTGTAAGATTTTTTGAATTAAATGAAATTGATTTTATTTTTCCTCTTTTGTGCTCAGAATGGTTAGACGTAAGGGAAATAAATGTGCAACCCCTCTTGCCGCTGGACCTAGTACCTCTGAACATGAGGAAGAAAACATTCCTGGAGGTCCTATAGATGCTTAAATACTGCGCACTTTTAAGACGCACAAGACGTATTTTATTTGACAATCGCAAGTAAGTTGTACATTAACTATTCCTACAAATTGATATAATTAGTTGTTAGGCCAATTATTTTTTCTTATGTTCGTCATGTAATCATTTGTAGGAAAGCAATGCGTTGACTATATTTAATCATTCAAAGAAGTTGGATGATTGGGAGGTTGAAATTGAAAATCTTACTTTTCAACAAAAAATTCAAGCTTCTGGTCTATTAAATCTTGGTAAGTTCAAATACCAATATTTGAATAAGACATTGTTGACCGCCTTCATTGAGCGATGGCACCCTGAGACCAATACATTTCATCTCCCATTCGGTGAGATAACAATCACCTTAGATGACGTCGACCAGATATTGGGTATTCCAATTACTGGTCAGTCAATTTTTGTGAGGCCATTAATTGGCGGAGCGGCTAGACGTTGAGTTGTCGAGACTTTGGATGTTCAATTGGAAGAGGTGGCAGCTGAAATGCAACTGAATAGGGGTCATACTTTATCTATGAATTAGTTAATTCAAAATTTTAAGGGGTACAGTTACACTGCAACCCCACAAGAATTAGACAATGTTGTTAGAGCATATTTGTTATATGTTTTGGGGTGCACAATTTTTGCCGATAAAATCGGGAAGAAGGTATTCTCGAGATACCTTACCTTGTTGCGTTACATTCAGAACGTCAAAGACTTCGCTTGGGGTACCGCTTTACTGGCGATTTTGTATATACAACTGGGGTGCGCATCAAGAAAGGATGTGACCCAGATAGCTGGATATCTTCCATTGCTACAGGTATGCATAGATTAGATCTTGTTTTGTTATTAATTTGATGCATATATAATAACAAGTCAGTATTTTCATTTGTAGGCATGGATATATGAACATTTCCAACAATTCCAAGTGGGATTGAATAATGAATATCATGTTGGTGACCCCCGTATCAAGCGGTGGAAACCAACTTCTGTAAATATTATTTTCACTGACGAACTGCAACGTCTACGTGAGACCATAGATGATATGGTCAAGGAAGAGGTAAGCATTTTATCCAATTTTCTATAATATAATGAGCTGGTAATTATGTTTAATCTAATTTATATGTTTGGCAGGTGATCTGGGACCCATATAGGGAGGACAAACAATGCAATCCAATTAACCCAGTCACGTTCTACAATGGTTGTCTGAGGGCGGACAACGTCGTTGAACCTTACCACCCGGTAAGGTGTCTTCGACAGTTTGGTTATGTCCAAACCATCCCTCCCCATCCGATACGACCTACCTTCGAGCAAAGGGGTTTGAATGTACTCACTTATTGGGTTGAGTACAAATTTACGGAGGACCATTGGAAGAATTGGTTCAAGCATCTCTTCAAATTCAAAACTTTAGCATCCAAAGTAATTTCTCCATGGGATGCTGAATCTACTTATCATCAATGGTTCGCCAACATATCTCATACGATCGTCCAGAACCCGAACAATCGTATTGGAGTGATACAATGACGACCAACTCAATTTGATAGAGCGTTTGTCCCCGAAGACATCGCTAAACTGGTAATTTCATAGTTCGTAGATTAGATTTTACATCTTTGAATCAAACTTGTGCCTTATTATTTACTCATTTTTGCAATATTAATTAGTGCATATGTATGTGGGTTAGGTCGAGATGCGAAATATAGCATTGGGTCTATTGAAAGAATCCATTTCCTTAGGACCCAACCAAGAACCAGAGAAGTTGTTGATGTGCTAGAGGAATGTGTACAAAATTATTCATCCACAACAACGGAGTCCATCTCCTCCGTTAGACGATGATGGAGGTCAATCTGCAATGAACGAAAGAGCACGGAAAGGGAAGGGGATTGCACAACCGAGTAGGAAAACTAGGAGGAGTTAGTTAGATTTGTTCTATTTTGCTTAATTTGTATCTTTTTATATGAATACAATGGATCCTTTATGAGACATGGGATGCACGATTTTATTGTAATAAGGTGTACATGCGAATCATAGTGATATAATGCAGTTGTATTTTGTTTTGTGTACCGAATGTGAAGATAAATGACGAGTTTCAATTATGATATGTATACATTGGTACTAAATTAAACCTTTTAATACTTACAGGTAATGTGGAAGAGGATGAGGGCGATCGTGATGTCAATATTAGTCAAAGAAAAATTGAAGGTGAGTCGCTTTGATTGTTTAATAATCACAATATGATTTAAAAGTATTTTATAAATGTATAACTTGTCTTATGTGGTCCTTGTGATATGGAAAGTGAAACGAAAAATCCGAAAAGTTTGGGCATCACGACGACCCAGGAGTACCTCAGAGAACGACAAGTCAATACGAAAGAAAACATCCCAACGACAAAATGTGTCATTCCGAACACGAGCAGCAACGTTGGGCAGAGTTAAAAGAAATAGACGAAACAACAATAGAGAAGTAATTGACTTGTCGTCAGGTACACAAATATAAAATTCAATTTACTATGCCTTGTTGAATTATGAAAGCTGGAATCATTCAAATACTCATTGCTTCATATATTAAAGCAATATAACTATCGTCTTTTAATTATAATATTCTTGCCATATTGTGTGTAGATTCAGATGTTAGAGATGCGTATAACTAGCAGACAAAACACAAGATACTAAGGTATTGTTCTGACATTGCACCGTGACTCTATTATTTTTATATAATCAATGTTAGTGGAGAAGATTGACCCAATGATTTTTCTTAGACTCATATACTCAATCACTCATTGGGTGGTAGCAACAATGACTTTGTTGGGAACTTAGATTTCTGATTTTTTCCTGTATGGGTTTGTGAGAATTTTGGGATTTGGGTTGTATTGAGATCTGTGTTTTGTTGTGATTTATTGAAGATTACTTTTGGGTTTTTAGTAAAAGAGAAGAAAAGTTGAAGAATACCCATTTCTTAATACTTGCTATCAATAATTGTATCTTAGCTATTACCTTCTTTTCTTACAAACTGTGTGGTTGCTCTAATTTTAGTCATTTGTTCGTGTTTTAACCATTGAAAAGGAGATTTAGTCATTTGACAAATTCGAAGTTCTCATGTGACATTAGAGGCACTCCATTTAAATCAAATAAAGATAATTTGTTTCACTCATAGACATAGGTATTATTACTATACAAAGTGGATTTTGGAATCAATGCTGAAAATCATGCGTCTAACATTGAAGAATTTACTTCTGATCTAATGTCAGAAAGTTCCTTCTGACATTGTCTATAATGCTTCTGATCTAATGTCAAGAGGCACCTTTTGAAATTGTCTATAATACTTCTAATCTAATGTCAGAAGGTGCCTTCTAACATTGTCTATAGTACTTCTGATCTAATGTCAGAATGTGCCTTCTGACATCTCCCAAAATAGTTCTGATCTAATGTCAACAAGACACCTTATGTTTGGAGTGCTAATTCCATCTTATTCACCATGCTGCTTGTAGATGAGAATAGGTGGTACAATTTTGATGACAACCAGAGTTCATCCATTAACGAGGAAGACGTCAAGTTTGCTGCCGCTTATGTGTTATTCTACTTATGTGCTTACTTAGTTGTTAAGAAAAGTATTTTTATAATATTATGTATATAATGATTGATATTTATTATACTAATTGCATTAAATTTCAAATGCTTAATTGCAGTAGATACCACATGTTTTACACTCAAAATGGTATATATTAAATCAATTTGCGAAGAAATTTCTCGGTGGCGATAGTGTGGATTTATGCCCATCTCCTCACCATCGGTGGAGCCTATAAGAATGCTGTAACACCCTGAATTTTTAATTCGTATCTCGAGAAAAAAATAAATAGTGAAATTTTAAGAAAATCTTGAAAGTGGGACTTAGGGTAAAACTGTGGGACCTTGTTTTGATCATTTTTAATAGAATCTGACGTCACCATTAGATTCAAAATAATCGAAAAATATAGTTTAGCCTGTAAGCACGCTCAAATGCGAGTCCGAATATAAAAGTTGCAAAATCCTCGATTATCGGGTCGGACCAGGCTAAAACAGTGACTTTTTATTAGGGCAATAATTTGTAAATTCGATCATACCATTGGGTTCATAACGAAAAATTATTCAACATAGACTATTTATTTGTCATTTTTGGGGATCAGGAAGTCGAATTATCGCCAAAAACGAAAACGACATCAAGTTTAGGGGTCACCTCAGGCTAAAAATGTAAATTTTTGTTAGAGATAAAATTTGTAGAAATTGACTACACCATTAGATCCGGAATGAAAAATTAGGTGAAATAGAGTATTCATTTGCCAGTTTTGGAGTCCGAATGATCAAGTTATCATCGATCGAAACAATTGACAAAATACCGAATTCGTCCCACATTTTATTTAAATAATAATTTTAATTTTTTTTTATATGTCATCTTCCCCCAACGCGTCCATACGGCCGAGACAAAAAAAACGAATTTTTTTTCTCTTCGATCTTCCATCTCAGATCTCTCACTAACGGCTCGCCGTCGACGATCGACGCAAAGGGAGAAATGTCCGCAGCTACGTTCTCTACAAAACCCACCCAACCTTTCTTCGTTTCACTTTCTATTTCACCCGATATTGTCAAAAATCAGCCGTATTTGGATACGGAAATTTCGAAACTTTGACCTCGGATTTCGTCCGTTTCGGGGTCAAACCGTCTTCCCACGCAGAAGGGAGAAACGTCCGCAGCCTCATTCCCTACACAACCCAATCAAATTCCTTCCGTTTTCTCGTCTTTTTCACCCCATATAGTCAAAAATCAGCCGTATTTTTATACGGAGATTTTCGTAACTTTCACCTCGGTTTTCATCGATTTCGGGGTCAAACCGCCTTTCGCCGTAGAAGGGAGAAGAGATGAGCACATCGAGATCTTCAAAACCTCCGGGCCGGTTTCGAAAATCAGCCCCTTAAAAGTTCGGTCTGTCTCGATTTCTGTGCCGTTCGCCTCGATTTTCGTGCACGTGCTTCAATTCCGTCGCCTAGTGATAGTAAGGAACTCTCAATTTCTATTAGTAATCATAGATTTTGAAAATTGCATTTAGGATTTTATCTGAAAATTTTTGATGTATTTCCAAAATATAGAATTCTTTCGTTATTTCAAAATTCACTCTAGAAAATGCATGTTTGATATGTTTAATTGTATTTTTTAACAAATCATACGTGGGTAGCATATTTTAACGGGTTATTTCCATCAATTGGGTCTTGTGCACTGCTCGGACCCCGTTTTGATATAAAATTTGTTTTCTTTTTCAATATTATTGATAAAAATAAATTCGTTAGTTGGAAAATGTGATTTAATATTCAATGTACTCATATTGAGTTGATGAATATCAGAAAATGGATGTTTTATTGAAAAGATTAAAAATTGTAAAAATCGAAAAAAGGGAAAAAGGTTATGAAACGGTAAAATGTCAGAGTCACACCAGAGGGGTGATGTCTGCATTTTACGTTGTTGTGTTGTGTGCAGGTTGGTGAACAGATATCCAGGGATAATATTGTTGGTTGCATGTTTATTTAAATTTCTGTTAGCGCGAGGCGCTCCGTTATGTTATTTATTTTAAGCCGGGTAGCCGCACTTGCATGGTAGGAAACTGGAAATCTATTCTCAACCTTGTATTGTTAATTTCTTTTTTGTTTTCAAATGAAAATAATATATATATATATATATATATATATATACCTATTTTGTGAGCTGTTAAAGAGTTTGTGAATGCCTGAAGGGATAGTGCGTCATATCATCCGGAGTGGTGTACTATCCTGGGATGTACGGTAGGGACCACCAAGCTCATACGTGGTATGGGACGCGTATGAGAGTGGAGTCACAACTGGAATCCGGGTTTATTCCTCTCTATCTTTACCAGTGAACTTGTAATGTAAAGGTGGTCGTATACGAATGGTTTGTATATTTGGGAATTACATGTACGCCTGATAGGCATAGACGAAGATGATTGGTCAGTGATCACTAACAATCTATAGTAGTCGAACGTTCTGACACATCGAAAAGAGACCCATTGCTTACGGTCACATCAAACGGCCAGCCTGAGCTGGATAAATGATCAACCAAACGTGGTAAACAGCGACCAGCCACAAAATCAGGAACTAAAAACCAGAGAGAAATTGTAACATCATGTCCCGACTGGGAGCGATCCAGTCTTGAATCCCAACTCTCTAATTCCAATACTCCACCATTGTGTATTATGTATCTGTTGCTTATTTTGATATATAAAATGAAATACATGTTTAATGTTTCCATTTGATCAATTAGATTTGTATAAAAAGAGAATGTTATAGTGAGTAATGCTGATTGATGTGATGTCAGTTTTAAAATGTTTAGTTGCTCATCCCTGGCTATATGTACCAGTTAATCATAGTTTATTCTGTAAAATTTTGTTTACTTTAAAATGATTCAGTATGTTTATTCGTTCATGTTAGGAGAGGTTATTGGCAGAAATTGTTGCTTCCTTACTGGGTAACCATTGTTACTCACCCCTTCCTTCTCCATTTTTTTTTAGTTTCAGATCTGAAGCTTAGCGAAACAAGTGTAGAAAATGAATGAGGATCATCTGGTTGGTCAGATAGACAACTAGAGTCCGTCACCTGGTAAGTACTAGGACTATACCCCCTAGTGGTGTCAGTTTCTCCAAGTAGTCTTATGGATTTGTCTTGAGTGTTAGGAATTCTGTTAGAGTGAGGAATTTTGTATAATCCTGTATATAATTTTTCTTCTTCCGCACTCTGATCTATCGAACATTATTAGACGTATATAGACTTCCGCTAGTATTATATTTTGTTTGTTATATGCAGGATTGTATGTCGTTTATCAGGTGCAGGTTGAAACGCCTTGGAATGCTAACATAAACAGAGGAGACCATGCCGAAATTTCGAGGTGCCACCTTGTACCTTGAAATCTGACATGGGAATTTGTGTTAGCGTTCGGCGGGGCGCCACAAATGCACCTGTAAATACTCAACAGAATTGTTGTACTGTTCGTGAGGAACATTTGTGGATGGTGCTTCATGGTAAGGCATCCGGTCTTTATAAATTTCTTGTCATAGTGTGTGTTGATTCTAATGTTTGAGATAGAGAGAACTAGCTGACAAAACACAAGATACTAAGGTATTGTTCTGACATTGCACTATATGTCTATTGTTTTTATAAAATCAATGTTAGTGGAGAAGATTAAAAGAATGATTTTTCTTAGACTCAGATACTCAATCACTCATTGGTAAGGCTTCCGGCCTTTATTTTTGTAACTGCTATATTTTTGTTCTCTATAGCTCTAGATTTTGTTAATTTATTGTTGTTTTGGACAGCACTTGCATTGTTTAATATGTGATTCAGTTGTGTGTCCATATATGATATGTTAAATTTCCAACCAAGATATGAGATCCAATTGTGTATGGCCGTACATGATCTTTTTCATTATATAACATCCCATGGTATGGATGTACGGTTACACATTACTTAGGCGAATCCTACTCACCAAAATTCGTGTAGTATACCTATATGCATGTAAGATGCTTTGATTCTGATTTTTGAAACATGTATAAGTGAGTTCTATGTTTCAGTGATTTGTTAAGATGCACGTATTTTGCATACAAGTGTATCACACACAACAAATAGTAACATAGGAAGACAATTAAAATAGTTCTGATCTATATCAAAAGGCACCTTTTGACATTGGTAAAAATACTTCTGATCTAATGTCAGAAGACGCCTTCTGACATTGACTAACGTATTGTTCTGATCTAATGTCAAAAGATGCCTTTTGACATTGAATAAAATATTATATAATAATTTTTCATGCATTCTGTGTGCATTATGTTGGATTGCGTATTATGTTTATCAGGAACATTTCATATGTCCATTTTTAAGAAGAGATGCAGTCGAAATTTCTATAGAATTATATTTCATCTTCACAAGAAATAGGATGGTCACTATGATGAGAAGATCAACCTCACAAGAAATTAGCTCAATCTGAAACTTATAATTCCATCAATAGTGATTTACAAATTATTGGACTAACTTTTTTCAGGATGATCTTCCCATCATAGAGATCATCCTCACAAAAAATCAGCTCAATCCCAAACTCCTAACCCATATTTTGAAAATTTATTAATGTTACGTTGTTTTTACTTATGTAATTTCATATGGCATACCTTGATCCGTTCCCTAAATATCAGCTTTGTAAATATATATTTATAAGAGTAATTTGATAATTTTCTATGCATTCTGCGTACACTATCAACCTTAACTATATTTGACTCATCTACTTTGATTGTTTGATGCAGATTTGAACTATGTGGATGCTCAAATTCAATTTTATTGGTGTTAGCTGTTGTTTCTACTTCTACGTGGCATTAAACATGAGTGGATTCATGCACCTATAATTGTTTATTTACTACAATGTGCTTATACTATATTTTTTTTTATGCTCGAGACTATTGGAGAGAGGTCTTTAATGTTATTGATATTATTAAGGTTTATCAGGAACATTTCATATGTCTATTTTTAAGAGGAGATGCTGTCGAAATTTCAATAGAATTATGAACTTTTTAAAATTAAAATTATATATATATATATATATATATATATATATATATATATATATATATATTATATATATATATATATATATATATATATATATATATATATCTGGGGTGGTTCAGGATTATTGAAACAAGGACAAATATGAAAGTCATTGCCGTTTATGGAGAAAAGAAATGTGTAACTTTATTCCATATATAAGTGTATTTTTGAGTATATTTTGGAATGAGAAACATTTTTTGCATGTACCTTTGGGGATTAATTTGCAGGCATTGCCGTTTATTTAAAGAGGTTCTAAATTTTGTCATTGTGTGTGAGTTGGCCAACATGGTTATTACCAAATACTACAATTTCAATCTTGAAGTTTTAAAGTTCTAGTACAACCAATGCACTTAATTGCGATTGTCAAATAACAAAAAGTTATTTCATATGGTATATTCACTTACACGGTTTAAAATTTTTAACTTGTACAAAGAATCTAACCTGGTTTTAAGGATTCTATTTTTAAGGACTCTAAACTAATGTACCATTAGTTTTATGGTAGGCATCATTTTTAAGTAACTTTTCTTGAAGTTAAGCCAGATCAAATAAAAATTTAGGAATTGATGTCTATTTTGAAATTTTGGCAATAAAAATTTAAAGTGGATATATTTTTCCAAAACTATTGAAAGGTCTTCCAAATATTTGTTTTCAATTTTTTTCTCAATATTTACAAACTACTACAAATCATGCAACGAGATTTATGAGATTGAATAAATAAAATTATTCAATATTTAAGTCAAATCATTCACTCAGATTTACAAAGATCTTTGAAAATATTTTTGTCCCGAGAATTTACAAAAGAATCAATATGTCAAAGATGTTAAGTCGAATCATTCACTCAGATTTATAAAGATCTTTGAAAATATTTTTGTCTCAAGAATTTACAAAAGAATCAATATGTCAAAGATGTTAAGTCGAATCATTCACTCAGATTTACAAAGATCTTTGAAAATATTTTTGTCCCGAGAATTTACAAAAGAATCAATATGTCAAAGATGTTAAGTCGAATCATTCACTCAGATTTACAAAGATCTTTGAAAATATTTTTGTCCTGAGAATTTATAAAAGAATCAATATGTCAAAGATGTTAAGTCGAATCATTCACTCAGATTTACAAAGATCTTTTCAAATTAAATTTATCAAAATTTTACAAAAAAATCAATGTGTCACAGATGTCAAGTCAAGTCATTCACTCACTCAAATTTACTCAGATCTTTGAAATAAAAATTTCTCAAAATTTTACAAAATAATCAATGTGTGACATATGTCCAATCAAGTCATTATCTCTTTTTTTATTTTATTTTTTATTTTTCATGTATTGAATAAAATAAGACTTCACAATAAACGAGCATAAGATTCTATAAATAGAAAGGTGTTTTTACCCAAAAATACCAACACCTTTAGAGTTATTTTTACAAAGGCAAATCAATTCTAACACGGCAAATGTGCTATCGAATGAGGTTGATGAGCTCAAACTTAATTATTACGAACCTAAAATGTACTCGAAACTTATTGAATAAACCGATAACCATGAGAAGACTAGGAAAGATGCATTCTGTAAGATTTGCTTGATGACGATAAGAATCTAAGGTGTATGATGCAAAATCTGTGCATAAAAATTTCGTAAGGAGTTGTGTGGACAAAATTAAATAGTATAATATAGTTGCATGGTGACACAATCATTCATGATGAGTTAAATGAAGTTTGATAAGCAATATCTATTTTTTGAAACTATTAGTTCACGTCCAATCAACCTTAAACATAGTATCCACCTTTTGAGACATGTGGATATTATGTATGTAGTAGTGTTAATCTGTATTTATTGACCCTAATAAATAAAGTGATAAATTGATTAATTTCTGTGCAGGAAGTTAGGTGGGCAAAAGAAAATATGGTGACATGAGCATTCATAAGGAATTAAATGTCATTTGGTAAGCATTAAATATCAATGTAAATGCACTTAATAGCTTCATTAATAGTTATAGACTTCACCTTCATTATATAATCTTATTCAGGAAAAGAATCCAAATTTTATTCCTATTTAGAAGCTGCAATGAATCATGATGAGAATATGCGTCGTGGATTTCGGACGGGAGATGCATATAGAAAGCACTGCTGGAACGCGAATGGATTCTACTTGTGAGGGATTCAAAGAAATTGATTAAAGAATCCAAACTTGTGCAAGTACCTATCCCAAAAAGACGTGTGATTTCGATGTCGCGTCATAACCTATATTCACTCCATGCGACAGTTATGAGGTTACGAGCTGAGGTATCAAGAATGTGTAGACGAGTTCTAAGGATTTCATCACATGAAGTTGATAACGATCCCAACTATGCATCTACTTACGCTATGTCGGATGAAGACACTGACAGTTCTTCTGACTTTGAAGATTAATTTTGTTACTATAGACTTAAGAATTTAAGTAAGTATGTTTAGATTCTAAAGTTTTTGTTGAAAAACTAAGTTTGGTTAATTTCATCACAATATTAAATGTGTCGCTTGTAAATTATTTTTCATCTAATTTATGTAGCATTTAAAAAGTTGACAAGGCAATAGAGGATCTTTTAGATCATCTTTATGTGTTTGAAGTGTCATTTACTAAATTCATAATCTGTTTATCATTTTTCTTCCTCTTGATTACAATGTAAATGGTCGTATACTTGTCAAGAAATTTGAATAGATTTAACGAACACTGAAACAATGTCAGAATGGGCTTTTTGACATTACATCTGAAGTATTTTGATCTAATGTCAGACGGCGCCTTCTGACATTAGATCAAAAGTATTTTTGTCAATGTCAGAAGGCTCCTTTTGACATTAGATCAGAAGTATTTTAGTTAATGTCCAAAGGAGCCTTTTGACATTAGATCAAAAGTAATTTAGCCAATGTCAAAAGGCTCATTTTGAGATTAGATGATGACTTTTTTATTAAATGTCTAAAGAAGCATTTTGACACATTACAAAAAAGGGGATTTTAGAGGCATTTTTTTGGGGCGAATTAGAAAAGCGTCGCCTAAACAATAACATCAATAGCGGTTTTTGATTAGCCGCCTTCCAAAAAGACTAAATCAGTGGCATTAGGTGACAAACGCCTCAAACGATCAGAAAATAGAGGCGATTTTTGGTAAAACGCCTTCAAAGAGACGAGGACCATTGCAGGTCATCAGGTTTCTATTTTACTCACTCTTCCAATTCTACAGTTTTGAGTTATTTGTACCATTTTCTGTTATTTGGTTCTCATCCGTAAATAACTCTGTTACATATGTGTCTAACAAAATTATTATGCCACTGAAGGTGATGATTCAAGTGTATTGCATGTGTACTGTATGGGGTGAACCCCTCTCTCAAACTGCACAGCCATTTATGCCTGACCTGAGTTGATCTTCGGAGCTAATCGAACTTTGACAAAGGTTACTATTGTTCATTCTCCTTCAATGCCGCATCCAATACCATATTTTTATGTTTTAGTACTTGCTTCTACTATTGTTTTAGTGTTCGCTAAATCTATTCAAATTTCTTACTCATTTTTGCCTTACATAGTGGATAAAACAAGTATACGACCATTTACATTGTAATCAAGGGGAAGAAAAATGATAATTCCCTGAATTTGGTGATCTTAACCCGTCATCGAATTTGGAGGTTTAACAAACAATAGCACAGTCATCTAACTCACCAATCACAATAAACGAAAAATAAAAAAAACAAAATAAAAAATAAAAGATAAATCATAAAACAAGCTCAAATTTCATATTATGTATTGAAATTCCATTACTAAACAAGGTCAATGAGAAGAAATAGGGCACTAACAAATGAAATTGAGTCACATAATTGTTTAGAAATAAAACACAATCAGAAGCAAATGGTTATGATGCCTTTCATATCTTTTCCTCACGGTTTACATTTTCCCTACATTGCCACGGTTCTCTCCGCTATATCGTGTCCTCTTATTTTCCTCACGGTTTACATTTTTCCTACATTGCCACTGTTCTACACTCGCACCTTTTCAATATCACAAGACTCTTTGAAAGTCTCAAAATCATCACAAACCCCACATGGCAAAGAACTCTACATCAGTTGGAGAGTAATATTTATGGTACAACGCACTCCTCACCAATCCAGATTTCTTTTGCGTACTGGGCGATTGTCTGGTCACTGTAGAATTAACATACATTGCTTTCGCAACAACATATTAACCGATGAAATTGTAACAGAAAAAATAGCAATTTCTCTCAATGGCCCACCAATTCCACATCCCACGGCCAGCACCTACAGTAACAGTCGAAAAGTTGAACTTCAAAATTTTCTCAAGATGAAAATATAGAGTCTTATAATGATTGTAAGTACATATAAATGAAACAAACCTTTTGACCACGTTTTAGGCCTAATTGTAAAGCAAGAAAGTGCTCATACCGTTTGATACTCATGCATAGTGCTTATGAATTGTTCTAAAGCAGCAATGGGTTTCTCAGCTACTAAAAGGACTCATGGGAAGGCTAAAAACCTGATTAAACAAATACATGATTGTTCTGACAAACACATAAAGATGATCTAAAAGATCCTCTATTGCCTTCTCAACTTTTTAAATGCTACATAAATTAGATGAAAAATAATTTACAAGCGACACATTTAATATTGTGATGAAATTAACCAAACTTAGTTTTTCAACAAAAACTTTAGAATCTAAACATACTTACTTAAATTCTCAAGTCTATAGTAACAAAATTAATCTTCAAAGTCAGAAGAACTGTCATCGTCTTCATCCGACATAGCGTAAGTAGATGCATAGTTGGGATCGTTATCAACTTCATGTGATGAAATCCTTAGAACTCGTCTACACATTCTTGATACCTCAGCTCGTAACCTCATAACTGCCGCATGGAGTAAATATAGGTTATGACGCGACATCGAAATCGCACGTCTTTTTGGGATAGGTACTTGCACAAGTTTGGATTCTTTAATCAATTTCTTTGAATCCCTCACAAGTAGAATCCATTCACGTTCCAGCATGTGCTTTCTATATGCATCTCCCGTCCGAAATCCACGACGCATATTCTCATCGTGATTCATTGCAGCTTCTAAATAGGATTAAAATTTGAATTCTTTCCCTAAATAAGATTATATAATGAAGGTGAAGTCTATAACTATTAAAGGAGCTATTAAGTGCATTTACATTGATATTTAATGCTTACCAAATGACATTTAATTCCTTATGAATGCTCATGTCACCATATTTTCTTTTGCCCACATAACTCCCTGCACAGAAATTAATCAATTTATCACTTTATTTATTAGGGTCAATAAATGCATATTAACACTGCTACATACATAATATCCACATGTCTCAAAAGGTGGATACTATGTGTAGTTACGTGATTTTCGTCTTTAGGACGGCCACAACTACTAAATATTGGAATCGCCACCATTCAAGTTGGAAGTGGGTGTGAATGGTCACCCGAGGTACATTTTTCAAAAATGGTATTTTTGGCATTTTTAGTGACTCACGATGGATAAGGGAAATCAAACATTGAGATTCGGGTAAGCGGTTCGATTGGAGAAAAGGGAAGGTGTTAGGCACCCTTTTCTCCCCGCCACGTGGCGGTAACCTCAAAGAACTCGATCATTTTGATTTTTTTAAGAAAGTGAAAATGTGTCACGTGGGTGCATTTGTTCCCTAAGTAAGGATTTAATTTTGGCTTGATCATGGGATCATTTCATTAATGGAAATGACCCTTATGAACCTTAGCCTTGGGGTCCAATCATCAAAAGGGGTAAAATAAAATAGAAGAAGGGGGTGTTAGAAGAGGGAATAGTAGAAGGTTGGAGAGAAAAAAGGGGGGGTGTGCTTCAAACCCACCTTGTACACTTGATCTTCTTTTCTTCTTCTTCTTCTTCTTCTTCTTTTCTTAAATTCTCTTGAGTTCTTAGTGAAATATGTGAGTGAAGTTTCTTTTTAGAAGGTAGTATGAGAGAGTAGTAGAGTAGAAGAGGGGTGAGTAGATTTTTCTTTTAGGAGACTTGGATAACTTGATGATATTTTGTAACCCCTTTTGGAAGAAAGGAGGAGGGTATTTTATAGGAGTTGAGAGAAGGCTTGGGGGCATAATGGGATTAAAATGTGGGAGGAGGGGTAATGGCATAGGATTTAGGAGTGAAAGGTGTGAAATTTAAGGTGAAATGGAGGGTAAATGTGTAATGAGTGAAAATGGGTGAGGTTTAGATCCAAATGGGTTGGATCCTACCCAAATCCATTTGGGTAGAGTGTTTGGTGGGTTGACATGAGTGATGGTTGGTGGTGAAGTGGGGGTGTAAGGGGATGGTTTAGAGAATGAGTGTTAGGTTGGTTGATGAGGTGAGGTGTGTAGATTTAGGAGAATAGGTTGTGTAAGAGGTTGTTAAGTTGGTTTTTGGGAGGAGAAAGGAGATGATGCCATGTGGCAATCATGATGAGGGGGTGAGGTGATGAGATTGGTTGATTGGTTGATGGGGGTTGTTTGATTAGAGAGAGAGAAATGGGTTAGTTGATTGATGATGAATGAAGTATGGGTTGAGTTGATTTTATTGGAGTGTTTTAAGGAAGATGATGGGTAGAGGTATGGGTGGTGATGTGGGTGGTTGATGATGTTAGATAATGGTGATGGGTTAGGGTATGGGTGGAAGTGTGGTTGGTTGGTGATGTTAGAGGATGGGAATAGGTTAGGTTAAGGTAGGGTATGGGTAGAGGTGATTTTGGAGAGAGGTGAGATGGGTTAGATGAGTTGTTTAGAGAATGGTGATGGGAGTGGGTGATTGGATGAGGGAGGTAAAGGGTGGTAATGACAAGTGTCATCTTTTGATGTTGAGGGGTTGATTGGTTGATGTGGGTAATGGGTTTATGGGTTGGATAGTGAATTGGGTATGGATAGTGGTTTATGGGCTTTTCATGTATTGGGCTTGGGTTTAGAAGGGTTGTGGGTTGTTTTAGATTGGATAAGGCTTATTTTGGATTGGATTTTGATAAGGTAGGTTGGTTTTAGGATTTAGATGATGTAGGATTGATTTTTAGCTTAGGGGTGAGGTGAAAAAAAATTTAAAAGAAAAAAGAGTTAATGGTTTGTGGGTCTTGAGTGGGTTTAAGGTGTTTGCAGATTTGAAGATGGAACGATGAATGTTGGGTGGAGGGTAGGCATCCCAAGTCTCACATTTTTATTTTTTTATTTTTTTTTGAAATCATCGATTTAATCAGAATGCCACATGTTGGCGAATCGGGCTTTTGGGTCCGTTGGGGACTTTATCAATTTTTGTATGTAAGTGCGGGGATGATGATGTTGAACAGCTGTAGGATGGGTCACAACCCTTCTTGTGGGTCCTCAAGACCACGGGGTGGTCTTAGGAGCATTGATTTAACTGAAGTTACCACTTTTGATGTTTTGGGCCCTAGGGGCCCGTTGGCCCCTTTTGTTGGGAAATCGGTATTTTGCATGGAACGGGGTAGATGGGAGTGTGCCGAACCCTTTTGGTGGACCTACTAACCCATTGAGAGGTGTTAGTGGCTTGGGTTTTGGTGAAAATATCATTTTCCGATGATTCGGGCCATTGAGGCCCGTTGGTCGAATTTATTGAAACATTATTGTTTTTGGGCCCTTTCAAGTGAGGGCCCGTTCAAATTGAGTGTCTACACTATGTTTAAGGTTGATTGGACGTGAACTAATAGTTTCAAAGAATAGATATTGCTTACCAAACTTCATTTAACTCATCATGAATGATTGTGTCACCATGCAACTATATTATACTATTTAATTTTGTCCACACAACTCCTTACGAAATTTTATGTATAATCTATAATTTTAATAGGGTCAATAAACGTAGATTAGGATTTCTACCTTAAACGTGAAGGCCATAACTTTGCATTTTCCAACATCGATCTTCCCAACCACCCAATTGGTTATGACTTCCAAATCTTTAATTCATGCACGATTACATTGTCGATAACAATGTAATGAACAAAAATAAGAACAAACAACTTTTAAGGTAATGCCATCTGTATAACCACCTCAAGAATAGTCCGCAACCTGAAGTAGGACATATCTTCCTACAAAGAGTGATGTGTAAAACAATCATCAATCTTACTAATTGAATGTTTCCAAATTAAGTTAAAAATAGATAAATGGGATATAGTAGTACCTGATTAAAATTAAATTCCAACCCGTGGCTTGCGTAATCAATATATTTTAAAATAAACATTCCACAATCCCATGTATTGGTTTGCTTGGGAATGTTCTTATGATCGTAACAAGGCCAATGTGGGATGTCAATCTTCGTTGACCCCATCTGCTCGAGTACTATCGGGAAAAATTCTTTCTACGCATTAACAAATTATAATGTGATAAGTACTTATGGAATTCCTTACTAAATTAGCGTAATAATTATTAAATAACTTATCAATACATACCAATGCTTTAATTTCAACTTTATAGACTGACATACAGTCCTTAGAGAGGGAATCCAAAAATTCTAATTTCTTATTTTTTATGTCCAATATTGCAACGGCCCAATGAGCGTATGCGTGAATGGGAAAAAATACCTAGTGATTAATAACAATGTGAGAATAAGAGGTAATTTAACAACAAAATAAATATACGGAGGCACGAGACAAGAAAAAAACAAACCTTATCACAAGATGTTATATGATATTTAAGATAATCAGGTCTGATAAACGCTTTCAGGTTTTTATTTAGTTGGAATTTTTCGCCCGACACACTCTCAAAATTATTCAACAAAACCTTACCTACTGACCAGCCAGAGTAATCTTCTTGAGCTTCCTTAAGTAATACCTACATCGATTAATGAAAAAAGCTTTATAAAGATATATACATCTAACTTAAAGATATGTAAATGATGTGTCTATATCAATTGGACGTACAATATACATTGGACTAAAGAAATGACATTTGAGAAAATGATCTGGATGTTGCAACTCTCTCCTTTTAAGAAATTTGCAATATCCATCGATTATCTGTGTGGCAACAAAGTCAAGAAATATTTAATCATTCTAGAATTCTCAAAAAAATTAAAGTTAAAATATGGAAAAATGTTACCTGATCGTCCAACCACCCAACCCCCCTAAGTGAATCAATAGATGCACTTGGAATACAATACCCGTCTTCCAAATTTATATCAGCGTGATGTGAATTTATCAATGTTAATTCTTCGTTGGTAAAGGGACGTTTAGGATCACGAAAATAATTACGAGCGCATCTCTACAAATTAGTACGTAAAATAATTACATATCATTCATAATAATATTAGAACAAACATAATCAAAATGAAATCTGAAACATGCATACATCCCACTTCAACTCTTTGCATATCTTCTTCTTTTTTCGTATATCTAAGGGTGCATAGGGTAGCTTCAAATATATTGAAGGTTTCACATCTCTTTTAGACTTCACAGGGTTCATGGAATACCCAAGCTTCCCAGGATTCATGGAATACCCACCCTCCTACAACAAATGACAACATTGCATAAATTACTCGTATTCGTATGGTACTTCACACCTTTAAAATATGAAGTTAACAATTACGTATGAATAACGAACTGATTGTATTTAAATTGACCATGATATAACATTTCAAATAATATATTTTTCAAAATTTATACATCGTATTCGCTAAAGAAATCAATTGATACGAGGATTAAAATTTTCATTTCATCCTAACAATTTCAACGACATGCAATAAGAAACTGTAAATGTGCATAGATACACATTTCAAATCAAAGAAATTGATTGAAAATCTTACAACATAATAAATATACCGGATAAATCCCAAGAGAGGATATTGTAAGACAAACGACCACACACCTTTTGATCAAAATCAGATGAATTCCCCCTAGCTAGAATGTTGTTGTCTTCAGACTCTAGCTTTATAAGAGGAGATGAGGATTCAGCCTATAAAAAATAAAAGTTAGACAGGTATTATTGAAGATGCGTTTATTATATAGATAACAATTTCCTAACCAAAAACATATAAGTCTAAAAATTAGACAAAACATGAAGTCGAATGTGAGTGATTTTTTCTACATTAAAATTTTAAATATTAAGTATATACATACCTTATCAGCGTCGAATTTGAATTCTGAATTTTGTTCATTATTGAGATAATTACTTTTCAAAATATTAGGCGAACTACGTCCGTTATCAACTTTAGTAGACAGCTGAATAAGAAGAATAGAAAATGATCATAAAAATCAACTCACATGAAATATTTATTGAACATTTTAAATATTGTTCATGCAAGGTACCTTGTATTTTGTGGAGGAAGAGAATGATACTTCAGGTGAATGGTTCATTGGCATTGTTTTAGATGTCTTTTTAGCATCGATTCCAATTTCTTCTTCGTGAGGTGGATACTCATTTGTGGAAGTATTCGTTGAGGGAGATGCCTTGTGTATACCAAAAGGAACACTAGAGCCCATTGTCGGAGGCGATGACTTAGGTATACCTAAAAGATCGTCTAAGCCCTTGGTAGAGGTCGATGCCTTAGGCATATCTGAAGGACCGACAGAGGTGTTGGTATGGGAAGACGACTTGGTTTTCAAATGTGCAAAGTCCGAGGCTTTATCGAATTTAACATTGTACTGTTTGATATTAAAACAAACATTCATAATGATTTCTAAGTGGATGTAACCTATTATGTGGATTTATCACATATAGTAGAGAAACAATACCTTAGGGCCAGATTCATTATATGACTTCAAACATTTGATGTCATTTTTCAATTCTTGGATAACTTTAGAATGATCTTTCAACTTTTATTCCATCACCGTCATTTTCTTCTTCAACTTATCAACCTCCTCTAAGTTTTTCCTTTTAGACCGAACACCATTTTCCTCTTTCCTCTTATAACCCTTACAAAATGGAGCAAGAACAGCCTCACAAAGTTCATAATCAGTCAATTTCAACTTATTGATAATCTGTTAAAGATGATACATGCATATAAAAAATTTGTATTAGATGGAGGTATATATATATATATATACGATTGAAATCGTAGTTCAATAATTCATACCGTGCAATTGACAAACTTATCGACGTAAAATTGTCGTTCCTCATTTAAATAATAAGGATACTTCAGGTACCTTGGAAAATGATTGGGAAATATGCGGGGGGCTATTACAAGTATATGTTCGAATGCCCATACCTAAAAAGTGCATAAGAATACAGACGAATGCTTAAATAAACATCAATAGTTTATAAAACTAGTACTTTGAAGTAAGATTAAATTAATAACTCAAATTTTTCTTTACCTACGTGAAGCACCAATGCACAACCATAGAAATATACATGTTTACCAGTTTCCTTAAACTTCGTCGCATAGATGCGTAAAGACTTTAAAATGTGGTTGTGTACTAATCTGCCCTAAGGGATCCTATTGAAGATCTCATCGCACCATACCATACTTAAAAGTTCTTTGTTAATCTTCAGTCTGTCCTTAGGAAGTAAAAATGTAATAACTATGTACAATAAAAATATTCTTTTAAACTCAATAATATTTTCATTTTTTAAGATTGTATTAAGTACAGTCTCAAAAGAATCTAAGGTTATCTCTGTTAGCATGTCAAAGTACTTATTCCAAAATAATTGTACACAAAGCTTATCTTTCTTTGAGAGAGAACCGATTCCATCACTACTATACAAACCTCCCAAAGCTAATAATAATACAACCTCACCTTCTGAAATAGAAATATCTTTAATTCCAAATGAAAAATAACCATTTTTAGGATTAAATTTTCCTATGAGGAGAAAAATCAAATTGCTACACATTGGGACGCGTGGTATAGATAGTAGTGGAGTAAAACAAGTAGAATTTAAACATGTCTTCTGCTCAGATGTTAAATTTGAGAAGAATTGTGCAAATCTTTCCGCGTTACACACAACATGTGCCTGCAAAATATATATTGCTATGTCATCGTATTTTTCAAAATGTAAAAAAATATGATACTTAATATTATAAAAAGAGGATAACATACCATGTCAACGTAGATGAAAAACTATTTCCAATACGATTGACCTAACGTAGACCCATTCAAAATAATTAATTAATTTCATAAACAATACAATATAATATCAGAATGATACTTTTTGACATTATATCAGAATGTATTGTATATAATGTCGGAAGGAACCTTCTGACGTGAGATAAAAAAAATATTTAGACAATGCCAGAAGGATCCTTTTGACATTAAATTCATAAAAAAATAAATTATATCAAAATGATTCTCTATGTATTGTATATAATGTCGGAAGGAGCCTTCTGTTATTGACTAAAATAGTTCTGATCTAATGTCAGAAGGCTCCTCCTGACATTGGTTAAAATAGTTATGATCTAATGTCAGAAGGCTCCTTCTGACATTGAGTAAAATAGTTCTGATCTAATGTCAAAATGAGCATTTTGACATTGACTATAATAATTCTAATCTAATGTCAGAAGGCTCCTTCTGACATTTACTAAAATAGTTTTGATCTAATGTCAAAAGGAGCCTTCTGACATTGAGTAAAATAATTCTGATCTAATGTCAGAAGGCTCATTTTGATATTGACTAAAATAGTTCTGATCTAATGTCAAAAGGTGCATTTTGACATTGAATAAAATAGTTCTAATCTTATGTCAAAAAGCACCTTTTGACATTGACTAAAATAGTTTTAATCTTATGTCAAAAAGCACCTTGTTACAGCCCTTTCATTATCCTGAAAATATCATGGTTTAATGATATGAGGACTGCATCTTTTTTCCCCTAAACATAATTAAATTCATCAATAATAAACTTTTACTATGAATAATTTGCATTCCATTGGTAGAAAGAAAAAAATTATAAATTAAAATCAAATAAAATTGTCACCTTGAAATATTCAATTTTTCCAAGGTTCCTGTTGAAAGAGATTTAACAATATGCAAATAATGACAATAATTAATAAAAAGTCAAAAAAGAATTTGGACAAAATATTATGGAAAGTTTAGGGTTCGAATACTCCAAAACACATACACAAACACTTTCGATTAAAATTTCTCAAAATCTCCACAACAGAGAGAGATAGAAAGAGACTTGAATCGAAATTATTTTATCAATCTCCAAAACAAAGAAAGACAAAGATGGAGAAACTAGCAAGTTTCTCACATTCTCCACAACGGAAAGAGATAGAGAGAGAGAGAGGGAAACTTGCAATATTTTCTACATCTCCCCAACGGAGAATCTCCACAACAAAGAAAGACAAATACGGAGAAACTTGCAAGTTTCTCACGTTCTCACAACGGAAAGAGATAGAGAGAGAGAGAGGGTAACTTGCAATATTTTCAAGATCTCCCCAACGGATAGAAAGAGATAGAGAGAGAGAGAGGGAGGTGGCACTCTTCGTCTTGGACTTCTTGCAGAACAAGAAAACCCTTTCAACTGAAATTACAGAAATTTTTATGAAAGAGGCGAGGATAAAACGGTAATTTCAGTCTAAAGTAATAAAAGGGTATTTTCGGAAGAAAAAAACAATGGATTACTGTTTTTACCGTTTTGGTAAAATAAATTAATTTTGAAAACGGTAAATTTATCGTTTTTGAAATTAATTGCTACAGTGTATATTTTCCAAAATTGTACCATTTTGGTAATTTTTTCAATAATATATGATATTGTTCGCACATCTACATCAACACAATGCTACACAATCACTTTAGATTTTCGTATATATATAACATAATTGTAGGACCCATCTTACAATAGTATAATGGGGGGATAGACGTCCCATTTGCTATAGCCTTATGAGTGGATAACTGTCCCATCGAGCCCCAATTTTTGTAGAATCCAATTTATTATATTTCCTCTTCACCCCTCTAATTTTACTATATTTTCACTTTACCCCACTTTATTATTTTTCATATTATATCCCCTTACCTCAATTTGTTTTTTCAATAATAACCCTTCAAATTAATTATTTTTTACTTTTACCGCAAACAGGATGTCTGTGTCGTAGGCACAGACAAACTCTAGTATATATATAGGGTGGTGTTCGGAGGCCCTTAAAGAGAGCCAAACATTTGTTTTTTCAATTATGAGTTAGAAGTTTTGGAATAGGCTGATTTTTTGTGAGGATAATCTCTATGATAAGAACATCATCCTCACCAAAACTCCGCCCATTCCGAAACTTATAACCCCATCAAAAGTTATTTACAAAAATTGAACTATCCACAATTCTTCAAGTTGTAAAATAGGGTTAGAAGTTTTAAAATGAGTTGAATTTTGGTGAGCATGATCTCTTAACCATAGAGATCATCCTCACAAAATTTCAGCCCATTCCAAAACTTCTAACCCATATTTTGAAAATGTTTGACACAATTTATGAGATGTATATATAGGGATCTTCAAGTTATGTATATATATATAGGGAAATGTTCAGCACCAAACATTTTGGCAAAACATTTTTCAAAACATGGATTAGAAGTTTTGGAATGGGCTGATTTTTGGTGAGAATAATCTCTACGGTGAGGAGATCATCATCACCAAAAATCAGCCCATTCCAAAACTTCTAACCCCATCAAAAATGATTTACAAAAAATGGACGGTCCACAATTTTTCAACTTGTAAACATGGGGCTAGAAGTTTTGGAATGGGCTGATTTCTGGTGAGGATGATCTCCTCACCGTAGAGATCATCCTCGCTAAAAATCAGCCCATTCCAAAACTTCTAACCCATATAGGACAAAAATGGTTGGCTAAAATGTTGGCCAAAATGTTTGGTGTTGAACGGGACCTATATATATATATATATATATATATATATATATATATATAGGGAAATGTTCAGCACCCTAAGTTTTACCACAAACTTTAACAAACGTTTTTCGTCTTACATGGGTTAGAAGTTTTGGAATGGGCTCATTTTTGGTGAGGATGATCTCTATGATTAGAAGATCATCCTCCCCAAAAATCAGCCCATTCCGAAATGTTTAGCCCCATGTTTACAAGTTGAAAAATCGTGGACCGTTCATTTTTTGTAAATCATTTTTTATGGGCTTAGAAGTTTTGGAATGAGCTGATTTTTGGTGAGGATGATCTCCTCACCATAGAGATCATCCTCACCAAAAATCAGCCCATTCCGAAACTTCTAACCCATGTAAGACAAAACGCGTTTGTTAAAGTGTGTGGTAAAACTTAGGGTGCCGAACGGGACCCATATATATATATGGGAAATGTTCAGCAACCTAAGTTTTACCCTACACTTTAACAAACGTGTTTTGTCCTACATGGGTTAGAAGTTTTGGAATGGGCTGATTTTCGATGAGGATGATCTTTATGATTAGAAGAGCATCCTACCCAAAAATCAGCCCATTCCAAAATGTTTAGCCCTATGTTTACAAGTTGAAAAATCGTGGACCGTCCATTTTTTATAAACCATTTTTGATGGGGTTAGAAGTTTTGGAATGAGCTGATTTTTGGTGAGGATGATCTCCTCACCATAGAGATCATCCTCACCAAAAATCAGTCTATTCCAAAACTTTTAACCCATGTAGGACAAAACACGTTTGTTAAAGTGTAGGGTAAAGCTTACGGTGGGGATATGGATAGCCTTCGTCTGACAATCTTAAGACAACAACATTGGTTAAAAAAATTTGTCCTATATGGCTTAAAAGTTTCAGATTGGGATGGTTTGTTATGAGGGTGATCTTTATGGTGAGGAGAACATCCTTACAAAAAATCAGCCCAATCTAAAACTTCTAACCTCATCAAAAGTTGTTTATAAAGTTGAAGAATTGTGGACCATTTATTTTTGTTATAAATTTTTAAATCACTTTTGATAGGATTAGAAGTTTCATATTGGGCTGATTTTTTGTTCTGATGATCTCCTCATCATAAAGATCCTCCTCACAAAAAACCCAATTCGAAACTTTTAAGCCATATGGGACAAATTTTATCAACCAACGTTGTCTTCCTAAGCCGAATGTCCCCCCCCCCCTCCTCTCCTATATATATATATATAGGATAGCATTCGATAGACAATCTTAAGGGAACAACATTGGGAAATAAAAAATTTCCTATATGTCTTAAAAGTTTTGGATTAAGCTGATTTTTTGTGACGATGATCTCTATGGTGAGGAGATCATCCTCACAAAAAATCGGCCCAATCTGAAACTTCTAACTCTATCAAAAGTGATTTACAAATTAATGGTAAAAATCGACCATCCACAATGCTTCAACTTTTTAAATCACTTTTGATGGGGTTAGAAGTTTCAGATTAGGCTGATTTTATTTAGGATGATATCCTCACCATAGAGATCATCTTCATAAAAAATCAGCCCAATCCTAAACTTTTAAGCCAAATAGGACTAATTTTGTTTTCCATCGTTGTCCCCCTAATATTGTTTGTTGAACGCTCCCCTATATATATATATATATATATACCGAACATGTTTTGAAAATATGAGTTAGAAGTTTTGGAATTGGTTAGTTTTTAGTGAGGATCATCACTATGTGATGAGATCATCTTCACCAAAAATCAACCCATTCTGAAATTTTTAACCCTTTCAAAACGCTACTTCAACTTTTAAATTGGGATCAGAAGTTTCATAATGGGATGATTTTTTTGTGAGATGACAGCTTCCCCATAGAGATAATCATCACAAAAAATTTAGCCCATTCCAAAACTTCTAAGCCATAAAGGACAAAACACATTGGCTATATCACTAGCCATATAGTTGGCTAGCGAATATATATGTGAAGTGTTCCGCAAACAATCTTAGGGGGGATAATGTTGGGACACAAAATTTATCCTATATGCCTTAAAAGTTTCGAATTGGGCTGAGTTTTTATGAGGATGGTCTCTATGGTGAGGAGATCAACCTCCCAAAAAATCAGCTCAATCTAAAACTTTTAACCCCATCAAAAGTGGTTTATAAAGTTGAAGAATTGTGGACCGTCAGTTTTTATCGTTAATTTGTAAATTACTTTTGATGGGATTAGAAATTTTATATTGGATTGATTTTTTTTTTTTTTTTTTTTTGTTTTTTGTGAGATTGATCTCCTTGCCATAGAGATCATCCTCACATAAAGTCTTCCAAATCCAAAACTTTTAAGTCATATAGGAAAAAATTTGTCTCCCACCGTTGTCCCCTAAGATTGTCTGTCAAACCCTACCCTATATATATATATATAATGAAAGGGGAGAGGTAAAAATGAAAAAATTAATAAAGTTTAAAGGAGAAAAAATAATGAAATTGGAAAGGTATTATTAAGAAAGGGGGAAATTAGGAAAGACAATAAAATATGTTAAAAGGGTAAAATAAGAAAGATAGTAAAGTTAGAGGGGTATTATTGAAAATAATTAAAAAGGAAAAGATAGTAAAATTGGAGGGATATTATAGAAAAAAAAAGGGGGGGAAGAGGAAAAATAATAAAATTGAAGTGGTGAAAAGAAAATAGAATAGAGTGAGTAGGGAGGACTAACAAAACTGTAGTTAGATGAGACATTTATCCCCACAAAAACTATAGTCAGATGTGATATTTATCCTTCAATTGTAACAAAATCAGTCCTACAATTTTGTTTTATTATATAAATTGCTACAACACTGCCATTCTCTTTCAAGTTAATGAGGTAAAAGTAGGAAAAAAAAACATTAGAGGGGTATTTATTAAAAACAAATTTGAGGTTGAGGGATAAAGATGAAAAATAATAATTTGGTTAAAAGGGTAGAAAAGGAAATGTAATTAAGTTAGAGTAAGTAAGAGTAAAATAAATAAAGTAGACCCACAAAATTATAAGTTAATAGGAGGTTTATTCCACAAAACTGTAGTTGATGGAAAGTTTATCCCACACAAAAGTTTAGCAAAGGTGACCCTACAATATAATATATGAGTTCGCCCATGCCTATGGCATGGGCATCCTCATTGGGTTAAGGGGTAAAAGCCAGAAAAAATAAAGTTGAAGGGATATATTATAAATTTGAGGTTAAGAGCGTAACAGATGAAAAATAATAAATGGGTCAAAGAGTTTAAAAAGAAATATAGTAAAATTAGATGAGATGAAGAGAAAAAATAATAAGGTGGGTCCCACAAAATTGTTCTTGGATAGGATGTTTATCTCCACAAAATTGTAGTCGAGGGGATGTCTATCTCTTACAAAATCGTGGTAAAAGTGGGTCCTACCATTGTGTTTTATTATATCTTTATGGGAAAATGTTGAATGGACCACAGGACCATGTAGAGTATGGACCGAGGTCCACATTTGGGACACATGGACTGCCATGTTGGTCTAAATGACAACTCAACCTCTTGTTTGTGATCTAGATTGAGCTTGAAAAAAAAAATCAGTTTTTGACGTTAGATCTTGAGTTTAAAAATGGATGGCCATTGAACTCCTAATTTTATAATTTAATCCAATGATGAAAACAATCTCTTTATTCAATTCTATTTTTTTAGAGTAAATAAAATTTTTTGCTCTATATATATGTGGCATCTGGTGGTGTATTTGGGTGCCACGTTGACATGTGGCCCATAGAGATAGATGGTCCTTCAATCCATATTACCCTCATAGAGATAGATGGTCCTTCAATCCATAGATCTTGAGTTTAAAAATGGACGGTCATTAAACTCCTAATTTTATAAATAAAATCGAACGATGAAAACAATCTATTTTTTCAATTCTATTTGTTTAGAGTAAATAAAATTTTTTACTCTACATATATGTGGCATCTGGTGGTGTATTTGGGTGCCACGTTGACATGTGGCCCATAGAGATAGATGGTCCTTCAATCCACTAGGCACGAGTATTCTCTTTAAGGTTAAGAGAGGTAAAAATCAAAAAAATAAAATAAAATTCAAAAAAGGAAAAATAATGAAATTGGAAAGGTATTATTAAGAAATGGGGAGATGAGGAAAGACAATAAAGTCGGTTAAAGAAGAAAAATAGAAAAGATAGTAAAGTTAGAGAAGTAAAAGAGGAAAGATAGTAAAATTGGAGGGATATTATTAAGAAAAAGGAAGGCAGGGAGGAAAGACAATATAATTGAAATGGTGGGGAAAAAAAGACAATAGAGTGAATGAGGTGGACTACTTAAATTATAGTTGGATGGGACGTTTTTTCCCACAAAAACTGCAATCTAATGGGATGTTTATCCCCCATAAAATTGTGACAAAATCGACCTTATAGTTGTGTTTTATCATATAAATATAGAAATAAAAGGTTTTAAAATTACAAACCTAAAACTACTTTGTGGTCTCAAGCTCAAGACCCTAAGTCTTCAGCATGCCCCAAAAAAGTAATATGATTATCCTATTTACCCATTTACTTATTTAATAAGTTCTATCTCACTTTTATCTATAAAAAATATTCTTCTTATAAGAAATCACCATTTTTAAAATAATTAAAAAAAAAGGAAAAAATTAAAAGACTAAACCAAAGTTTGAAGGGCTAGGATTGCTAAAACTAGTCTTATGTATGATATTATATTAAATGTCACATGTGAACGGAAAAGTGATGTAAACCAAACAAAATGAATGTTAAAAGTTTCTTGTCATGTGCAGAAGCCTTACCAAGGTATGAAAGTTAGGCCTTCAAGTTTCCAAACCCACTTGATATATTGCAATCGGATCCATCCAGCATATATAAGCTTGGCTTCTTCTCCTTTGTGGGTTTCTTGTTTTAAAGGTTACCTCTCTTAAAACTGCCAACCTCCAATATTTAAAACAATTATAGGTGCATTAGGCTTGTATCTGAGTTGCACCTTAGGTGAAGATTTAGGCCCTTTTGGGTTACCAAATCCACATCATCCAAGAGAGAAGATATAACTGCTGAAGAAAACAAAACAAAATGATAAACATTACTTTGAAGGGTCTAATCTAACATGATTCATGCCTGTACTGTCAATGTTTACTTCTTTCTAAATTGTTTGATTTGCTGGGAGTAGGGTATTTTATAGAGTAATGATTTTCCCACGTGGCATACTCATAATACTCTCCTCACATGACATGTGCTAAAGCCATAGATCTTTATATTGTAAAATTTATAGGTTTATTCCTATATTTTGATGATAAGGTTTGAACTCTAGACCTCTAGAGTGTTATTTATAAAATATAGGAATTTCTGAGTTTTTTTATTCCTTTTCTCCTTTTTTTTGTTTAAGTTGAAAGTCAAAAATTCTTTTTACTTTTTTGGTTATGAGAGTTGTAAAGACAACTCTTCAATTCTTTAGTCCCACATCAAATAAATACAAGAAAAGTTCTCAACTTTTAATGATCCATCTCTCTTTATTACTTAAATGTGAGAGAGAAAGAGACTGCACCTCGTGCGCACATCGGATAAATACAGAACTTTCTGATATCTTTTATTTCTCTCTGATATAAAATCTTGTTGTTTGTACAAAGTTCGATCTAATCGAGTTTACTGTAGATCTACTATTTCCGAGTGCACAGTTAGCAAACAGTGACTGTTGAATCTTGGAAACCAAACGCCTGAAATCGATTGCACTGAAGATTCATTCTTAAGGGGGCAAAATTTTTTTTAATAAGTTCTTTCAATTTTTTCGAGTTATTTACATTATACTGTTTACTTATAATTTATTGTTTCAAGAAACTAAATCAGAATATCCAACACTTTACTCCTCAGGATACACAACTACACTATTTATGAGGATGTGCATATGTGTATCACGAGGCATAAAATATATGATTCTAGCACATGCCACGTCAGGAGAGTATTTTGAGTATGTCACGTGGGGGAGTAAGATTATCACGACTCTATCTTATAAGGATGGTTTTAAAACTCGAAATTTTGCCTGATTTTTGCCCTCTTTGATACTGAATTGACTCACCTGATTTTTGTCCACGTGAGAAAAGGTTGCATGAACCGAGGGACCATATAAAGCATAGATCCAGGGATCACATTTGAGACAAGTGGACTGCCATGTTGGTTCAAATGACATCTCATCCCTCTTGATTTGTAGTCTAGATTGAGTTTGAAAAAAAAAATCCTGAAAAAAACTTTTTTTGGGCTAGATCTTGAGTTTGAAAATAGATAGCCACTGAACTCTCAGATTTAAATTTTAAATCTAACGATAAAAAAATCTATTTTTCAAAAAAAAAAAAAAAAATTATGTGGAAATTCATAAAATTTCATGCTCTACATACATGTGACACTTGATGGTGGTTTTAGATGCCACATTGGCATGTGATCCATAGAGATAGATATGGAGGCGTATCATGAGACATATGTAAAAACAATGATTTTTCAAAATATGGGTTAGAGGTTTTGGATTAAGCTGATTTTTTGTGAGGATGGTCATTATGATGAGAAGATCATCCTCACAAAAAATCAGCTTAATCTGAAACTTCTTAAGTCCATCTAAAGTGGTTTACAAATTATTGGTAAAAAAATCAATGGTCCACATTCTAAATCACTTTTAATGGGGTTAGAAATTTCAGATTTGACTGATTTTTTTTTTTAGGATGATTTTCTTATCATAGAGACCTTCCTCACAAAAAATCAACTCAATTCAAAACTTCTAGCCCATATTTAGAAAAATTATAATTATTACATTATTTTTATATATGTTTTTGTGAGGAAGATCTCTATGATGAGAAGATTATCCTAAAACGATCAGTCTAATCTAAAACTTCTAACCCCATCAAAAGTGATTCAGAATGCGGATCGTCGATTTTTACCTAATAATTTGTAAATCACTTTTGATGGATTTAGACATTTCAGATTGAGCTGATCTTTTGTTAGAATGATCGTCTCATCATAGAGACCATCCTCACAAAAAATCAGCTCAATCCAAAACTTCTAACCCATATTTTGAAAAGCCATTGTTTTTACATATGTCTCATGATCCTTCCACATATATACATATGTAGGGAAGGGATCAACAGTCAAAATCCTAGACAACATTCTAGATAAAGTTTTGTCTTATATGGCTAAAAAGTTATGAAATGGAATGATATTTTGTGAGGATGATCTCTATAGTCGGTAGATCATCCTTACAAAAAATCAACCAATTTTAAAACTTCTAACACCATGAAAAGTGGTTACAAACTAATGGTAAAAATTATCGGTTTACGGTTCTTCATCTTATAAATTAGGATTAGAAATTTCAGAATTTGCTGATTTTTTGTAAGGATGATTTTCTCATCATAGAGATCATCCTCACAAAAAGTCAGCCCATTCCAAAAACTTTAGTCCATATAAGACAAAATGCTTTGTCTAGAATATTATCTATGATTTTATCAAAGGAAGGCCACCCATATATATATGTGCATATATATATATAGGGTCCCGTTCAGAAACAAACATTTTGGCAAAACATTTTTCAAAACATGGGTTAGAGGTTTTGGAATTGGCTGATTTTTGGTGAGGATGATCTATACGGTGAGGAGATCATCCTCACCAAAAATCAGCTCATTCCAAAACTTCTAGCCCCAGTTTACAAGTTGAAAAATCGTGGACCGTTCATTTTTTGTAAACCATTTTTTATGGGGTTAGAAGTTTTGGAATGGGCTGATTTTTGGTGATGATGATTTCCCCACCGTAGAGATCATCCTCACCAAAAAATCAGCCCATTCCAAAACCTCTAACCCATGTTTTGAAAAATGTTTTGCCAAAATGTTTGTTGCTGAACATTTCCTATATATATATATATATATATATGGGTCAAGTTCAAACGACAACCATGTCAACACACATATAGACAACGTGTTTTGTCTTATATAGGCAAAAATGTTTGGAATGGGCTGATTTTTTGTGAGGATGATCTCTGTGGTGAGGAGATCATCTTTGCCAAAAATCAGCTCATTATGAAACTTCTAGACCGTCCAATTTTTGTAAATCAATTTTGATGGGGTTACAAGTTTTGGAATGGGATGATTTTTTGCCAGGATGATCCCCTCATCACAGAGATCATCCTCACAAAAAATCAGCCCATTCCAAACATTTTTGCCCATATAAGACAAACACGTTGTCTATATGTGTGTTGCAGGAACCCGACCCTATATATATATATATATATATGGGTCCCGTTCAGCACCCTAAGCTTTACCACACACTTTAACAAACGTGTTTTGTCTTACATGGGTTATAAGTTTTGGAATGGGCTGATTTTTGGTGAGGATGATCTCTACGGTGAGGAGATCATCCTCACCAAAAATCAGCTCATTCCAAAACTTCTAACCCCATCAAAAATGATTTATAAAAAATGGATGGTCCACGATTTTTCAACGTGTAAACATGGGCTAAACATTTCGGAATGGGCTGATTTTTGGGGAGGATGATCTTCTAATCATAGAGATCATCCTCACCAAAAATCAGCCCATTCCAAAACTTCTAACCCATGTAGGACAAAAAACGTTTGTTAAAGTGTGTGGTAAAACTTAGGGTGCTGAACATTTCCCATATATATATATATATGTCCTACATGGGTTATAAGTTTTGGAATGGGCTGATTTTTGGTGAGGATGATCTCTATGATTAGAAGATCATACTCCCCAAAAATCAGCCCATTCCGAAATGTTTAGCCCCATGTTTACACGTTGAAAAATCGTAGACCGTCCATTTTTTGTAAACCATTTTTTATGGGGTTAGAAGTTTTGGAATGAGCTGATTTTTGGTGAGGATGATCTCCTCACCATAGAGATCATCCTCACCAAAAATCAACTTATTCCAAAACTTCTAACCCATGTAAGACAAAACACGTTTGTTAAAGTGTGTGGTAAAGCTTAGGGTGTTGAACGGGACCGTATATATATATATATATGGGTCGGGTTCCGGCGACACACATTGCGACAACGTGTTTGTCTTATATGGGCAAAAATGTTTGGAATGGGCTGATTTTTTGTGAGGATGATCTCTGTGATGAGGGGATCATCCTGGCAAAAAATCATCCCATTCCAAAACTTGTAACCCCATCAAAATTGATTTACAAAAATTGGATGGTGTATAATTTTTCAACAAAAATTGGACGGTCTAGAAGTTTCATAATGACCTGATTTTTGGTCAGGATGATCTCCTCACCACAGAGATCATCCTCACAAAAAATCAACCCATTCCAAACATTTTTGCCCATATAAGACAAAACACGTTGTCTATATGTGTGTTGAAATGGTTGTCGTTTGAAGCTGACCCTATATATATATATATATATATATGGGAAATGTTCAGCACCCTAAGTTTTACCACACAATTTAACAAATGTTTTTTGTCCTACATGGGTTAGAAGTTTTAGAATGGGCTGATTTTTGGTTAGGATGATCTCTATGATTAGAAGATCATCCTCCCCAAAAATCAGCCCATTCTGAAATGTTTAGCCCCATGTTTACACGTTGAAAAATCGTGGACCGTCCATTTTTTTGGAAATCATTTTTGATAGGGTTAGAAGTTTTGGAATGAGCTGATTTTTGGTGAGGATGATCTCCTCACCATAGAGATCATCCTCACCAAAAATCAGCCCATTCCAAAACTTCTAACCCATGTAAGACAAAACACGTTTGTTAAAGTGTGTGGTAAAGCTTAGGGTGCTGAACGGGACCCTATATATATATATGGTCCGTTCAACACCCTACGTTTTACCCTAAAGTTTACCTTACATGTTTTGTCCTACATGGGTTAGAAGTTTTGGAATAAGCTGATTTTTAGTGAGGATGATCTCTATGGTGAGGAGATCATCCTCACCAAAAATCAGCTCATTCCAAAACTTCTAACCCCATCAAAAATGATGTACAAAAAATGGACGGTTCATAATTTTTCAACTTGTAAACATGGGGCTAGAAATTTCGGAATATGCTGATTTTTGGTGAGGAAGATCTTCTAACCGTAGAGATCATCCTCATCAAAAATCAACCCATTCCAAAACATTTAATCCATATAGGACAAAACATATCTTCTAACCGTAGAGATCATCATCACCAAAAATCAGCCCATTCCAAAACTTTTAACCCATATAGGACAAAACATGTTGAGCAAATTGTTGGGTAAATGGTAGGGTGTTGAACATTTCCCATATATATATATATATGGGAAATGTTCAACACCCTACACTTTACCCTACACTTTACCAAACGTGTTTTGTCCTACATGGGTTAGAAGTTTTGGAATGGGCTGATTTTTTGTGAGGATGATCTCTACGATTAGAAGATCTTCCTCACCAAAAATCAGCCCACTCCAAAATTTCTAGCCCCATGTTTACAAGTTGAAAAATCGTGGACCATCCATTTTTTGTAAATCATTTTTTATGGGGTTAGAAGTTTTGGAATGGGCTGATTTTTTGTGAGGATGATCTCCTCACCATAAAGATCATCCTCACCAAAAATCAGCCTATTCCAAAACTTCTAACCCATGTAGGACAAAACACGTTTGGTAAAGCGTAGGGTGGTGAACGGGACCCTATATATATATAGGGTCATGTTCGTCACCCAACCATTTACTCAACAATTTGCCCAACATGTTTTGTCCTACATGGGTTAGAAGTTTTAGAATAGGCTGATTTTTGGTGAGGATGATCTCTATTGTGAGGAGATCATCCTCAACAAAAATCAGCTCATTCGAAAACTTCTAACCCCATCACAAATGATTTACAAAAAATGGACAGTCCAAGATTTTTCAACTTGTAAACATGGGGTTAGAAGTTTTGAAATGGGTTGATTTTTGGTGAGAATGATCTTTTAACCGTAGAGATCATCTTCACCAAAAATTAGCCCATTTCAAAACTTTTAACCCATGTAGGACAAAACATGTTGGGCAAATTGTTGTGTAAATGGTTGGGTGTTGAACATTTCCCATATATATATATATATATATATATATATATATATATATGGGAAATGTTCGGCACCCTACACTTCACCTTACGTGTTTTTTCCTACATGGGTTAGAAGTTTTGGAATTAGCTGATTTTTAATGAGGATAATCTCTACGGTTAAAAGATCCTCCTCACTAAAAATCAGCCCATTTTAAAATTTCTAACCCCATGTTTACAAGTTGAAAAATTGTGGACCGTCCATTTTTTGTAAATCATTTTTGATGGAGTTAGAAGTTTTGGAATGAGCTAATTTTTGGTGAGGATGATCTCCTCACCATCAAGATCATCCTCACTAAAAATCAGCCCATTCCAAAACTTCTAACCTATGTAGGAAAAAACATATGTAGGGTAAAGCATAGGGTGCCAAAAAGCCTATTCCAAAACTTCTAACCTATGTAGGAAAAAACATGTAGGGTAAAGCGTAGGGTGCGAAACAGGACCATATGGGGGTGGTTCAGCATCCCTAAAGTTTGCCAAACATCTTGCTAAACATTTTTCAAAACATGGGTTAGAAGCTTTGGAATGAGCTGATTTTTTGTGAGGGTGATCTCTATGATGAGGAGATCATCATCACCAAAAATCAGCATATTCCAAAACTTCTAACCCCATCAAAAGTGATTTACAAAAATTGGACGGTCCACGATTCTTCAACTTGTAAACTAGGGTTAGAAGTTTCAAAATGAGTTGATTTTTTGTGAGGATGATCTCTTCACCGTAGAGATCATCCTCACAAAAAATCAGCATATTCCAAAAATTCTAACCCCATCAAAAGTGATTTACAAAAAATGTTTGGCAAGATGTTTGGCAAACTTTAGGGCTGCCGAACTACTCCCATATATATATGGGAAATGTTCAGCACCAAACATAATATTTTTCAAAACATGGGTTAGAAGTTTTGAAATGGCTTGATTTTTTGTGAGGATGATCTCTATGGTGAGGAGATCATCATCACCAAAAATCAGCCCATTCCAAAACTTCTAACCCCATCAAAAACAGTTTACAAAAAATGGACGGTCCACGATTTTTCAGCTGGTAAACATGGGTTAGAAGTTTTGGAATGGGCTGATTTTTGGTGAGGATGATCTACTCACCGTAGAGATCATCCTCACCAAAAATCAGCCCATTCCAAAACCTCTAACCCATGTTTTGAAAAATGTTTTGCCAAAAAGTTTGCTAAAAAGTTTGCCCTTGAACGCTACCCATATATATATATATATATAGGGAAATGTTCAGCAACAAACATTTTGACAAACATTTTGGCAAAACATTTTTCAAAATATGGGTTAGAGGTTTTGGAATGGGCTGATTTTTGGTGAGGATGATCTCTACGGTGAGGAAATCATCATCACCAAAAATCAGCCCATTCCAAAACCTCTTACCCATCAAAAATGGCTTACAAAAAATGGACAGTCCACGATTTCCCAACTTGTAAACATGGGGTTAGAAGTTTTGGAATGGGCTGATTTTTGATGAGGATGATCTCCTCCCCATAGAGATCATGCTCATCAAAAATCAGCCCATTCCAAAACCTCTAACCCATGTTTTGAAAAATGTTTTGCCAAAATGTTTGTGGCTGAAAGGGACCCATATATATATATATATATAGGGGGGCGTTCAATGGCCAACTTTTTAGCAAACTTTTTGGCAAAACATTTTTCAAAACATGAGTTAGAGGTTTTGGAATGGGCTGATTTTTGGTGAGGATGATCTCTACGGTGAGGAGATCATCCTCACCAAAAATCATCCCATTCCAAAACTTCTAACCCCATCAAAAACAGTTTACAAAAAATGGACGGTACACAATTTTTCAGCTTGTAAACATGGGTTAGAAGTTTTGAAATTGGCTGATTTTTGGTGAGGATGATCTCCTCACCATATAGATCATCCTCACCGAAAATCAGCCCAATCCAAAACCTCTAACCTATGTTTTGAAAAATGTTTTGCCAAAAAGTTTGCTAAAAAGTTGGCCCTTGAACGCCCCCCTATATATATATATATATAAGGGACATGTGAAAAAACATATGTAAAAACAATGTAACATTAATAAATTTTCAAAATATGGGTTAGAAGTTTTTGATTGAGCTGATTTTTTATGAGGATGATCTCTATGATGGGAAGATCATCCAAAACAAAAAAAAAATCAGTCTAATCTGAAACTTCTAACCCCATTAAAAGTGATTTAGAATGTGGACCGTTGATTTTTTGCCAATAATTTGTAAATCACTTTTGATGGATTTAGAAGTTTCAAATTGAGCTGGTTTTTTATAAGGATGATCTTCTTATCATAGTAAGCATCCTCGCAAAAAATCAATTCAATCCAAAAATTTGCCCAACATGTTTTGTCCTACATGGGTTAGAAGTTTTGGAATGGGCTGATTTTTGGTGAGGATGATCTCCATCCTCACCAAAAATCAGCCCATTCCAAAACTTCTAACCCCATATTTACAAGTTGAAAAATTGTTGACCGTCCATTTTTTATAAATCATTTGTGATGGGGTTAAAAGTTTTGGAATGGGCTTATTTTTTGTGAGGATTTCCCAACGGTTTACCATACGTGTTTTGTCCTACATTGGTTAGAAGTTTTGGAATGGGCTGATTTTTGGTGTGGATGATCTCCTCATAATAGAGATCATCCTCACAAAAAATCAGCCCATTCCAAAACTTCTAACCCATGTAGGACAAAACACGTAGGGTAAAGCGTTGGAAAATGTTAAGCACCCAACGCCTTATCCTACATGTTTTGTCCTACATGGGTTAGAAGTTTTGGAATGGGCTGATTTTTAGTGTGGATGATCTCCTCAGAATAGAGATCATCCTCACAAAATCAGCTCATTCCAAAACTTCTAACCCATGTAGGACAAAACACGTAGGGTAAAGCGTTGGGAAATGTTAAGCACCCAACGCCTTATCCTACATGTTTTGTCCTACATGGGTTAGAAGTTTTGGAATGGGCTGATTTTTTGTGAGGATGATCTTTTTGGTTAGAAGATCCTCCTCACCAAAAATCAGCCCATTCCAAAAAATTTAGTCCCATGTTTACAAATTGAAAAATCGTGGACCATCCATTTTTTGTAAACCATTTTTTATGGGGTTAAAAGTTTTGGAAATGGCTGATTTTTTTGTGAGGATGAACTTCTCACCATAGAGATCATCATCATCAAAAATTAATCTATTCCAAAACTTCTAACTCATGTAAGACAAAACACGTAGGGTAAAGCGTAGGATAAAGTGTAGGGTGCTGAACGGACCCTATATATATATATATATATTTTATATGTAATTTTTATAAAATAAGGTGGAATATAAGATGCTTAGTCACATGATCATATTTTGCTTAGATAATAAATATTTAAATTATAAAAATATAAAATAAAACAGTTGACTCGGATGCATACTTGTAACGGATGATTCGCTCTAACATTTTTATTTACACTTTGACCCCCTGTAGTTTGTTGACCTCCTAAACTTTCCCCTTTGATTGACGGTGTTAAAATTCAGATGTTACCCTTTAATTTATTTTTTATTAATAAAAAATAAATTTTAAAATGATAATTAAAAATACCGTCCATCTAAGCATTCACACTCTTGCGCGTTAAACACATTTTTTTTATTGAGATATTTTTGTTTATCAAAAAGTATACATTTTAAAAAAAATGCTTTTTATAAAAATAAAAAAATATTTTTAACTGTTTGATTGATGGCAAGTAGATGGAAGCGGGGGTACACGAGTTTCTTATAAAACTATAAGGGAGGTAAGTGCAATTTTCAAAATGTTAGGTGGTCGACATAGAATTATATCAAATCACAAGGGGTGAAAGTGTAATTTACCTTTTTTATTATTGTAAAACATTCTTAGAAGCTCATTAGTACTTTAGACTTTCAATCAATTAAGTAGGACCGGTTTGTATTTCTTAAAGATGGGAAAAAATATTTGTGATTTATTATGTGAAAAATAATCAAGTTTGGATCGTAAAATATTTTTGCTTTTTTACTTTCATTTCTTGAGTGTGAAGAGGCATTTCAATAGACTTCTTCCTAGGCCGTCTAATTCTTAAGGGTGAATTATCATTTTGTGTGTTAAATATGAAGAAATTTCAAATCCAATACATTGTTCGTATTAATTCCAAAAACATGAATGAATTATTTTTCAACGTATTTCTTGGTAGGAATTTTTAATTTAAAGTGACGAACTCACTAATAAATTACGAACGAATTCACCATTGAAAAATAAGGACATTTTGTATTAAAATTTACCTGCGAATTTGTCATTTTAATATCAGAGAATTCATCACTTAAAGATCAAGTTTATTTTGACTTTAATGTTGTTCTTGGATTGAGAGAAATTGAGAGAAGAGAAGAGAAAATAAATGAGTTTCTCTCAATTTCTCTTGTTTTGATTATTAAGTTGAGAAGAGAAGAGAAAAAAAAAAAAAGTCGAGTTTTCTTTCTCCAAAAGTGAAGAGATTTGGAGAGAAACCCTTTTAAAATATTTTATAATTCTAACTCTGCCCCTAGATCTTTTTTAAGATATTTTAAAATTTTAAAACTATCCCAATTTCTCTCCTGTATATCTAAACATAGTGGAAAGAAACTAAGTTTCTCTTCTCTTCTAGTCTCTCAATCCGAACATAGTGTCAATTTACTCACGGATTCATAACTTAAAATTAAAACTACCTACCAACGAACTCTCTGGAAAATGATCCATGCATGTTTTGGGAATTAAAATGAACAATCTACAAAAATTGGAATTTGGGCACATTTTGGGAAAAATCACAATTCTTAAAGAGGATTCTATTGCCAAACCAATTCATATGTAAATCACCAACGAATTAGCATATATCTTGGGGTAGCGTTAGCAAAGTTGTTGTGGTAATAGAATCTCTCTTCTAAAATTATCTTCTTTTGTTTTCATAGAAGAATTATATCAAATATATCTTTATCATCCAGATATGAAACTTAATGAATTTCCCCATAGTAGAAATCATAACATTATCTTTTGCAAAATCTTATCTAAGAACTATTCAGAAACAAAAAATTATGATAAATCAGTACAAAAATAAATAAATAAATAAAACCTGCTAGTTGTCTTATGTTATTAAATCTCCGTAGATAATAAAAATAATAATAAATAAAAACACATAATTAAACTTCCAATGATTTTGTACATAAAAGAAACACAATTAAGATTGTGTGATATGTACATTGACGCAACAGATTTCTTTGTTTCCTTCGTAATGGAGCTCTAATACAACACAATAAAAAATAAAACACATTTTGATATTACTGAATCTTACATTTGACGTGTGCGTGTGTGTGGGTGGGGGGAATATATAATAATGCTGAAGTGACCTCAGATCGCACTTCTTGACGTGAAAGTGTAATGAGAACCATTGATGATTTTCATCGAGATACGAGTGTAAATGCATCCATGATTTCTATCCACTTTCTCATCAAGAAGTGCAATATGAGGTTCCCGTTATAGTCACTCAAGCAAGAATCAAAAGTATAACTCCTAAAAGATTGAAAACATCAAGTTCATGTTAAAAAAAGTGCCTTACAATCTTCGAAAAATGTAGATAGAAAGTAAATCTCACCTGTTGTAAATTTTGAAGATTACTTAAAACATTTTAATGATGTTATGTACAACAACGATCCAACATTCCAACCTGACATCTAAAAATTAAGAATTGCTATTGGCACCCCCAACTACTACTTATTACATCCCACTTTAAGATTAAAACACACCATTAAAACAATTTGAGTAGTTGTTGTTTACAATTATGATTAGGCTAATATAAAATCTTAACCCCAAAAAAATTTAGAAATCTAGCAGAAAAAAGAATTAAAAAAAAAAATTGAAGCACCCCAACTTTTACTTATTCTCAACCATCCACTTATTTTCTTTAATTTTAATTGGGTGCAATAAGTAAAAGTTGGAGTGCCAGCAAAAGCTTTCAAAATTAATAATTTTGCAAAGGGTAGGATCTCTATCAAAGTTGGAAGTTGAAAACTAACATCCCCCAGTTGCAATCTCCCATTTTAAAGAAAACGGAGAGTAAGAAAGATGGAAGACCGAATTCATTTTCGTGCCTCTTTTTTTCTGACAAATTTAAAACTTCATTAGAACCAAAGAGAAAACTCACAAACAGAGTAGGTTGAGGACTGCCCAAAATATATAAACAAGTCTAACAAACGGAAAAGAAAACAGACTACTTGACCACTCACCACTAGTTTCGAACGAAACCATTAATGAGCTAGTAAAATCTAAAATTCTTTAACTAGTTTTAGACCAAATGAAAACTGAATCCCTTGATACTTGGCTTAAACTTCATGCGGATCAGATCACAACCATTTTACAAATGACTTGGGAAGCAGTTTTACTAGAAACCAATAGAGAGTACAAAAAGAACCTTATACACTAAAAAACATATATTCATGTAGAGTTGTGATATTCTGGCTGGGAAAGACCTACTCAGTCTGTAACGCAGCTGACGTGGCAAGGGCACAGAACCATAGATCTTTTTCTTCGGGATACACTAGGAAAAAGATCAACAATTCTGTACCCTTGCCACGTCAGCCACGTACAGACCGAGTGAGTCTTTTCGCGTCAGAATTATTAGTCATTCATGTAAAGCTGGTTTTCTCACCTGAGGAAGCAAATTGTCTCCAAAAGGACCAAAGGTGTATAAACAAAGATGGTTCAAAAGAAAACTTTGAGCAAAGAGAGATCAACATGAATATGGGTAACATGTCCAGAAGAGCAAAAGATCATTTAGCAGACAGAAACTAGATTATCTGACATTAGCCAAACAGAGGAGATCTACAAACAAAAGGTGTTCGATATCCAAAATAAAGAAATAGAAATACAAAAGGCGAAAAAGAAAAGCATATACAAACTAATATTGTGTTGATGTATTAATGAGACATGCATGGCTGTCACATACAAAGGTGTTTGTTATCTACATCTAACCTACGTTACCTTGCACCAAAGAAAAATAGCCGGAATCATAAAGGGGTCCCTTCATCATCTCGCAAATTCATAGAAGGGATGTCCATTCTGTCAATGTCGTGACTCTCGAAACCATGGGTGTAATTGCCTCTCATCCTATCAATCTGCCCATATATGGCATGATGTGTTGTCCTTTGCTTTCCATTCATCTGTGAGCGATCAAGAGAATCATCTGGTGGACCAAAACGTTTTATGCATAAGTTTCCATGCTAAATAATTCAAACAGGAACAAAAAGTATTCAAGGAATAGAAGGGAAAAAAATATCACCATCGGACACATGATCGAGTTTTTCAAGTGCTTTGAGAATAGCCCTTTCATGATTCTACTCCAAAACAACATGTTCAAATCGTACCCGAGTTAAATCAGAATATTAGATTAATATGAAATTCTTAACTTGAAGAACAAATTTTTCAGGGAAAAACAGGAAAGTAAGATGTTCAACAGGTAAGAAAAGGGAATAAAATTACTTTGAGGATTAATTTTGCCTTCTCTACTTTAATTGGATTGGGAACTTCTGCTCCACAGATCACCCTCTCAACCTACCAAACAAAAATTAGCCAATTTCAAATTATAAAATAAGTCAAACAGAATTTTTTTATTTATTTAAAATACGAAAACATTGAATTTTCACGAGAATCTAACTTGGAAATAATAACAATTTCATAAATAGAGGAAAAGGCAATAAATATACTGAAAGTTTTGACATAGAAAAACTAAAATATCGTAACAAGAAGCACAGTGGAAGAAGAAAGAGGAGAGCAAAAAAGAAAGATACAAGAAGGCCCTTTAGCCATCATAAAGATGGTGGTCGTTTTCTTTTTCTTTTATTTTCTTTATGAATGATTTTACATCCGTGTCTTGGAAAAACTCGAGCACTAATTATAATCACAAACAAAACTATAACATCCACCATCAGCCAAGTCAACATTCAAATTTCACGCCAGGTTGAATAGAACCGAAAACCTACCATTGCCTCACCTCCTTAATTAGCTTATCTGTTGCACGAATCTCAATCGTATCAGCTTTTTTCTTGATATTGTTACTAGATGATGGTATAAAACCATTCGTCGATTTGACTATCACTGGTCCTCTACCTTTGCCCACAGTTGATGCCTGCCTGTTATAACCAACTGATTCCACAGACTGTCTGATGTTTCCTTTAGCTGAGAATATAGCCGCCTCACCATCCCATTGACTGTCCCCAATATGTGTCTGGATACAAAGACGTCAGTTTTTGACAAATAAATATATGAAATTTATAAACTACTTAAAAAATATCTGAGGAATACCGTAAAAAGAACAAAAGCAAAAGTAAAGAGCTTCACCAATAATGAATATCTCATATTAACATGTGATTGGAAATTTTATACAATGACTTGGTGCCACATTCTCCTTCAAAGCTTCATGACCAGTTCCAGAGGCAAAATACTGCTAGAACAAATTACAAACAGGAATATGAGGAATTCAGCTACCTATATGGGTGATGAACTTGTCCACATGGTATACGTCCCACACAAAGTATAACAGAATATATCATTTGGCAAGGTAAATTTCAATTTCGATGTCTATTTCAGTCGGCTTGGAATGGAAATATTTCAATCAATGTGGAAATTAATACATTTTTTGGAAATTATGAAAATGTTGTGGAAGTGATGAAAACGTTGAGAAAATTTATATTTAAACTATGAAAAATGATAAAATAGATGTTAAAAAACTTTATTGAGTGTGGAAATGAAGATCAACAAAACTCTACTACATATCTGTGCATGTATTTGAGAACACGACTGGAAAACAATGGTACTCTAGTAGAAATGATTTAATAAAGTCGCATTAACTACATACAATGTAAAACACTCGCTTAAATAGAGAAACTTTAAGTACTACATTTACATGTTATTAAATTTTCTATTTATTAAATATGTATAAATAAAATAATTATGTATAACTAATTAAAACATCAATGATAGCATGCATGTTTATATGAATGCACTAAAATACTTAAAAATACATCACTATTTTATTTATATTAATTAATGAATACTATGAGTCAGTAAATATTATTATTATATGTAATTTACAAGCCTTTTCTATAAGAAATTTATAATTTTTATTATATTTATGAGTTTTTATCAGTATTTTTTAAACATTTCTTTTAAAATAGAATATTTCAGTCAAAGTTTACTTCTCATCGAATTATTTCCACAGCAACCATGCATTCTTATAACTAAAATTTGATTATTTCAGTCAAAAATTTACTACTCGCTGAAATATTTTGCGAAATGAATGTTGATTTCCTTCGAATTATTTACAAAAAGAAACTGTCAGTTAAATTTCTTGGCATACCTTGTGGAAATGGAAATATTTCAGTATAGTTTGTGGAAATATGTTGAAATTTAATACTATGAGACCAAGTTGGTTCTCTTAATCCTTCAAGGATTACGAGAAAAGTTTGATGCCCAACAGCTTACATTCCAAAGGAGTTATTAATAGTGCTGAAATTGTGTCAAGTTTAATATCAATCAATAAATCCAGCAGCCTAACTAAATTCAAACACAGAATTGGAGGGAGCCAAATTGGGGAAGAACCGAAGAAGGTTCAGAGCTATGAGTTGCTGTTGATTCCGTTGAGTCTGTTTCTGAAGCAGTTAACTCTTGGCTGGTTTGAGGTGTACGACTAGGAAACTAAGGCTAAGTTAGCAAGGTCCCAGGATAGGTAGTGTAGGTTTCAGGCTTTCAGTGTAGACTGGAGTGGCTGAACATAGGTTTCAGCAAGTGTAGAGGACTCCAATTGGGTTCGACTGAGGTACCTGGGTGTAGGGTAGGTTTGGTTAGGATTTAGGTGGTTAAGCTAGGGTGCGGTTGTGCTAGTTATGCTGTGGGAAAGGTTGCAGCACGTTTGAAGATATTTAGGATGGGTTTTGGCCAAGGTTTATGAAGGTTCCAAAATGGTTTCAAAACTCGGTTCGGCGTCCCGTCTCGTCCATGGACAAGACTGAGTTGTCTCAGACGATTCAATTTATCTCGAACAAGATTTAACTCGGTTTATAATGATTTATTTACTTACATATAAATAAATTAAAATAATTATAATTTTTCTAATAAAATAAGGTAGATTAGACAATGTTTAGCCATAAAATCATATTTTATTTATATAATAAATATTTAAATTCTAAAAAAAATTAATTAATTTTAATCAAAATCTACAAAATCCCAATTGACCAGACCGAGATTTTCAAAATATCTTCCAAGACGTCTAGTTTATCTCGTGAGATGGTGTGAAGGTTGAGACACCGTTTATATCCATCTCATTGCTGAACGATACCAAGATGACTCGGGAGAGTCATCTCGGTCTCGGACAAGATTCAAAACCATGGTTCAAATAGGGTTGAGGGATTAGGGTACTTTGGTTAGGTTTTAGAAGGGATTTAGGCCAGCACAAGTGGTGCAGTCCAGATATTAATGGCAGCAGTTTGTAGGAAGGGTTAGATTTTAAAAAAAAGAGGTAAGATTTGTGGGAAAAATCAAGGTTCAAATAGGGCTGGAGTAGCTACGCTCGATGTAAATGATGAAGGAGAAGGAGAAAAGAGTGAAAGAAGAGATAGGAGAAGATATAGATAATTTAACTACCTAGATTCACACCATGGAAAAGCAACATATACATTAAAATCACACCAAGGAAGTTCTCTTTCTTTTTTGGGTGGGGGGGAGAGGGTTTAGTGGAGAATATTGCCATTCGCCATCTTCTGGGTATTGTGTAATGAGCGAAACAGTAGGTGCTTCGAAGCTAAAGGTGTGCAAACCCCGAAGGTGGTTTTGTCAGTCCTCTCGTGTCTATTCTTTTGGTCCAAACTTCATGTGAAGTTTAGGGGGGTTTTCTTCTAAGATTTTGTTGCTCGGTGGGATTGGGTTTGTGGTTTTACTAGTACTAGTTCTTAAGTTCTTTTGTATCCTGTCTAGTTGGTCTTCTCGACCACTTTATCAATAAATTCTGTTATCTATCAGAATAAAAAATAAAAATAAAAAACGGAGGTGTTGGCATCACACCAAACAATCCAATCACTGAAGGTCTCAAAAGAGAGCTGTAAACTTTTTTTATCCAACAGCTAATTCCAAAAAAAATAAGATAAAAATATTTTTATAGGTTTAAGAAACCATAAAAAAGAAATTATAAGCAATTACCTAAACTACCCTTAATCTAAAATTAGAGGCTGACCGAGCTACCCAATAATGGGCTGGCCAAAGTCCGAACCTCTCATGTGGGCCCACAAGTCACTTAAGTGGCTGTCAACTCACTAGTAAATAAAAACATTCTCATAGGGTCACCACTTAATATATAAAACATGAAATTTGGTCCCACTAACAGATTCCAATAACTAAAACTAAAATAAAACCTAAAACTATATGATGGCTATGACATCCTCATAAGTAACAAGAAAAGACACCCTTTATGGAGGAACCAAGAGCAAATCTTAATAGATTCATTCAGCATTCTATTATGTTATTTTTTTATAGGTATAAGATGTATTCATATATTTTAGAAAGGAAAGAAAAAAAGGCATGGTTATTGACCCATCTCATAGCAGGCATGCAACAGTCATTTATTCCTCAGGCGTACATATTGATTTACATTTGAACAATAAATCTTTAAAGACCCCCCCCCCCACCACCCGCACCCACACCCACACACAAAATGCTAATAATTTCTTGGGCCCAAGGTTTAAAATATCATTTCGCCTCAATGTTTCAGATTTCTAAACAATCGAAACGAAACCGAAACATATAGGAAATATTCGAAACAATCAAAATATTTTACTAGGTCTTTCAAAGGATACCTAGGTCAAGGGACATGTAATCAGTTTGAAAATATAGGGGTCTCAAATTTTATGGAGGGGGTTTGCCTAAATCCATGAGTCTTTGAGAAGTGACTATGGTCAAGTACAAGTCCTCTCCTCAAAACACCTCTTTGTGATTCTGTATCATCAGAAGAAAAGAAAAAAAAAGATTTCACCAACCTACCTTGAACTCCAGCGACAGCAATCCAGGTAGTCTCTCTCTCTCTCTCTCTCTCTCTCTCTCAGATCTCTATATCTCTTAAATCTCTCATATCTGTATTTCTTAGGTTCCATGTCCTCCAAATCTCTCAGATTTGGATTTCTAAGACTCCATCTCTTCCAAATCTCTTAGATATACAAGAGAAGTCAAAGTTGTTTAACTGAAAAATCAAAGGTCTGTTGATTATTTCGATTGCATGGGTGTTTCGTTCCGGAAAGTTGAAAAACCAAAACGTTTCGGCCGAAACAAACTGAAACGAAATTTTAAACCATGCCTAAACCGAACACTCATTCCTGTCAAAGATCCGACTATTTCTCCCCTTCCAAAGACTTCAACAAATAACAAAGGGAATTAAATATCATAGAATCCTTTCTCACCCCCAAAAAGCCCAAGATTGCCAACTCTCAAAGAGAGACCAAACCGAGAAAGGGAAATAGAAAAATATAATGAAATAGTGACATGAAGTGATACCACACAATCCATGAATTCCAAGCAACATTTCAATGGATTAGAATGTGACTAACCAACTTAATAGAAGATTTACACATAAAAAGAAGTTGATCGATATGAAACCACAAGCCATAATTTTATCCATTGTTAAAATTTTGTTCCAAACAATGGTCCATATGAAAAAGATCCATTAGATGAGATATTTTAAACCGAAATGACAAACATTAGAAACTCAAACCAATCTGACCCCTGCAATAGAGATTTATAGAAAGACTTGACAGAGAAAACCATGTCCCAAATTCTATGATACCCTTCCCTTGGAGATATTGTTACATTGGACAGATTGGGAAACAGTCTATGATCCCCTTCCCTTGGAGATATCGTTACATTGGACAGATTGGGAAACAGTCTATGATCCCCTTCCCTTGGAGATATCGTTACATTGGACAAATTGGGAAACAGTTCAAATAGCAACACCATCTATCCATCCAAAAAATGAACTTCCTTCCCCTTTCCAACTGTTAAAATAAGTTTATGTGTCCTTTTTAATCTTTTCCTCTTCTTAGATTATGTAATAGATTTAAAGCCTAATTAGGGCTAATTAACATAAATAACAATTCTCTCTTAATTTTAACTTGGTATCAGAGCTGGTTCTCTACCTCCATCGACCTCCTACTCCTTCTGCGATAAGCTCCATCGACATATTTTTCGTCAAAACAGCACCCCACACTTCTCATCTTCAATTCAGATCACCCCTACGGGAGTTCTCCGTCGCGACACACCCTAATCGCATCATGCGATAGGGAGTTAAAAACTATTTAGAGCCTGCGATCAGGCTGTATTCACAGCAGTGATGTTGTTGAAGACTTGCGACACCTATAGTGGTCATGTATAAGACTTTCGACACCCACAGTAGCTGTCTTTGAATCTTACGACTCCCTAACTAACTTAGTTCAACCTCTGCGATCACAATAGGCGATAGTTTCTGAGCAGACGACACCAGTAGAGGTTGCTCTGCCTCGTACGACGCTAGTTGGTAGTTGTCAGAGCCTTGCGATCACAACAGGTGCCTGTACGACACTTGTGGATAGTTATCTGGATCTTTTTGGTCACAACAAGTGATGCTCTGCCTTGTGCGACACCAGTAGGTTGCTATCTGGGTTTCTCTTTCTTGTTCTATCACAGCAAGAGATGGTTTTTCAGCAGGCGACACCATTAGGTGACTGCCCTGCCCTGTGCGACACAGCAATTTGCTGTTATGAGTTTTGAGATCACAGCAGGTGACTGTTTTTTTATCTTTTGATTATCGTAAGGGTTATACGAGGGTGTAACAGTTGTTTTTAAACATCTACGGAAGGCTGTGATTACAGCAAGGTGCTGTTTGGGACTATTCTAAGAGCGGGTGCTGCAGTCACTTTATCCTAGGAAGTTGTGTCCTCATCTTACTTGAACTCTCTTCCAACCAAAGTACTCGGATTCTTTGATGGCCTCTAAGACATCCTCCTCCTCGATCATTGGTAATAGTAATGGATCGAGTGGTTCTCTTTCTCACTCAACCGATTTTTCAAGTATTCAGATCACAACCGTAAATTTAGATTGTCCTAATTATCTCCTTTGGGCACGATCAGTTGAAATGTTCATTGGTGAAAAAGGAAAAATTGGTTACCTCACTGGGGCAGACAAACAACCCGCACAGACTGACAGTTCTTACTCCCATTGGTTTGTTAATGATTCTATGGTCCGTTCTTGGTTTGTTACTTCTATGCAACCACACATTGCGGCTGGTTTTATGTTTTCTTCTACAGCAAAACAGATATGGGATTCCGCAAAGAGCATTTACTCACAACGTCAGAATAATGTCAGGATCTTCAATTTGGAGCGTGAGATTTCTCATCTTTCCCAAGGAGACTCTTCAGTTACCACTTATATCTCACAGCTACGTGCTCGGTGGGAAGAGCTGACTTTCTATTCCTCATTCTATGCTTGGAAGGACCCTCTTGATGAGACATTATATTCGTCAATTCTGGATAAGAATCGGATTTTTCAGTTTCTAGCGGATCTCCGGGACGAATTTGAGTATGCGAGAGTTCATTTATTGGGTATGGATCCTTTTCCGTCGCTACAGACTGCTTATTCATATGTCTTAGCGGATGAAAGTCGTCATGCAGCTGTCCTACCTCATTCTTCAGGGGATCATTCTGATATACTTACTCGCCTATCTTCTCCACAACCCCCCAGTGGGTCTATGCCTACCCGTCAACGACATAAGTGTGATCATTGTGGAAAGTTGGATCATGTGAAGGCTCGATGTTATGCACTTCATGGTCATCCTAATCAGCAACGTCAACAGTCTCAACACGATCTTCAGCTCATATAGTTTCTCAGTCGACTACTGATTCAGCACCTCCTTCAGTTACTACATCCTCATCAGACTCGGTATCTCTATCCCTAGCTGAGCTTGACAAGTTCAGGAAATTCTTCAATCAGATGGAGACTTCATCTCAGCCGGTCTCTACATTCGCTCACTCAGGTACTTTTGCATTTACACACAGTGTTTCCACCACTTCCTCACCATGGATCATTGATTCTGATGCCTCCGATAACATGACCGGTACGTCCTCCCTATTCCAAACTTATAGTGTTTGTTCTGGTCATCGCAAGGTTCGCCTTGCTGATGGTTTTTTGTCCTCTATAGCTGGTCAAGGTCATTTTCCTGTTACATCTTCTTTATCAACTCACTACTAATCTTATATCTGTTAGTAGCACTACCAAAAATTTGAATTGCAGTGTAATTTTTTATCCCTCTCATTGTGTTTTTCAGGATCTGGAGTCGAAGAGGACGATTGGCACTGGACGTGAAGTGAATGGGCTATATCTCTTGGACGTACCCAGTCTACCTAGCACCCATTCTGCTTCCCAAATTAATAGTAGTAGTCAATCTAATAAGGGTCTTGTAATGCGTTGGCACTTACGCTTAGGCCACATTTCTTTTGGATATTTGAAACACATGTTCCCTCTTTTATTTAATAATAATCATTTACTTGATTTTTCTTGTGAAACTTGTCAATTAGCTAAACATGTGCGTTTTTCCTATCCTGTTAGTATGAATACTACTGCACCTGCTATATTTGACCTAATTCATTCTGATGTGCGGAGTCCTTCCCCGGTCCCATCTACTATTGGTTTTCGTTATTTTGTCTTATTCATTGATGAACACAGTCGTACCACTTGGGTCTATCTTATGAAACACAAGAGTGAAGTTTGTGGGATCTTTCAGCAATTTCTTGCTATGGTTCATACCCAGTTTGGTCGTACCGTCAAGACCTTCCGTTCTGATCATGGTACTGAGTACACCTATAGTGAAGTCTTAAAACTTTGTTCAAAGTCTGGCATTGAACATCAAATGTCCAATGTTAAGTCCCTCAGCAAAATGGTCGTTCAGAAAGAAAAAATCGTCATATTTTAGAGTTAGCTCGTGCCATCTCTATTGGTACGAACATGCCACAATCTTATTGGGTTGATGCTGTCCTTACTGCTGTTTACCTTATTAATCGATCTCCCTCCCGAGTTCTTCAGTTTGCTACGCCCTTTTCTCAGCTTTATCCGGATCGTCCCCTGTTTCCCCTTTCTCCGTGTGTGTTTGGGTGCGTATGTTTTGTTCAAGTTCTTGACCAAACTCGTACTAAACTCTACCCTAAGACTGTCAAATGTATTTTTTTGGGTTATTCCTCTACTCAGAAAGGTTACAGGTGTTACCATCCTCCTTCTCGAAGGCGTTTCATTTCTCGGGATGTTTCCTTCTTTGAGCATACCCCATACTACAATGAGTCCATTGGTACTCAATCTGAGTGGTTTTCCTTAAAATCCCAGGATGATCCCCTTCCTGTTTCCTTTCCTCTTCCTTTACCAGTTCCTTCATCTCTACCACCTATCAAGTTGTCACCCCCTCCTCTACAGGTTTACTCTCGGCGTCCACGCGATACTACCATCACTTCTTTGCCGCCTCTTTGCCTCCAGATTCATCTCCTTCTGTTCCTTGTGATGATCGTCCTATTGCCACTCATAAGGGTAAGCGCACTTGTACTTATCTTATTTCTAATTATGTATCTGATTCTGTACTATCACCCTCCTATCGGAGTTTTCTTGCCTCTGTTTCCGTTGTCTCTTCCTACTACTGCTGCAGATGTTATTGCCCATCTTGAGTGGCGAATAGGTATGATTGATGAGTTGAATGCTCTTGAAAAGACTCAGACTTGGAAACTTGTTCCTCTCCCGCCTGGAAGGAAAGCTGTGGGATGTAGCTGGGTTTTCACAATTAAGCATAATCCGGATGGTTCTATTGCTCGTTATAAGGCCCGTCTGGTGGCCAAAGGTTATGCTCAGACTTATGGGATTGATTATCAGGAGACATTTACTCCGGTTGCAAAAATGACCACCATTCGTGTTCTTTTTTCTGTTGCCACTATCAGAGGCTGGCCTCTCTATCAGTTAGATGTCAAAAATGCGTTTCTTAATGGTGATCTTCAAGAAGAGGTTTATATGATCAAACCTCCTGGATTTCTTACCTCTACTTCTCCTACATATGTGTGTCGTCTTCGCCGTTCTCTTTATAGTCTGAAGCAGTCTCCTCGTGCATGGTCTGAGCGCTTTACTAAGGCCATGCATCAGTTTGGCTTCCATCAGAGTTCTGCTGATCACACCATTTTCTTGCATCACTCCCAGGGTAAAATTGTTGCTTTGATTGTTTATGTTGATGATATTATTCTTACTAGCGATAATGGTGGTGGTATTACTGAGGTAAAAACTTACTTAAGCCGTCAATTTGAGATTAAGGACCTTGGGCATCTTCGTTATTTTCTGGGTATTGAGGTTGCGCGGTCTCAGTCCGGTAGATTTATTTCTCAACGCAAGTATATCATTGATTTACTTAGTGACTCAGGTCAGCTTGGTTCTCGTCCCGCTGGTACTCCTATTGAGCAGAATCACAGGTTGACTGATTCTGAGGAGGTGTGTGTCGAATATTGGGCAATATCAACGACTTATGGAAAAATTGATCTATTTGTCTATGACTCGCCCAGACATTGCTTATGCTGTTAGCGTTGTAAGTCAATTTATGCACTCGCCTCGAACATCTTATCTTACTGCAGTCTATCACATCCTTAGATATCTTAAAGGATGTCCTAGTCGAGGTATTTTATTCAGTAATCATGGTCATTTTCGTGTTGAGGCATGGACAGATGCAGATTATGCTGGCTCAGTGACTGATAGACATTCTACTTCTTGGTATTGTACTAAAGTTGATGGTAACTTAGTAACCTGGCGCAGTAAAAAGCAGGATGTGGTTTCTCGATCGAGTGCTGAGTCAGAATATAGAGCTATGACACTTGGAGTGTGTGAGTTGTTGTGACTCAAGATCTTATTAGCGGACCTGTGTCTTCCTGTGCCAATCTCATTCTTACTATATTGCGATAATAAATCAGCTATTAACATAGTGGCGAATCCGGTTCAGCATGACAGAACGAAGCACATCGAGGTTGATCGTCATTTCATTAGAGAAAAGATTATTTCTGGACAAATTTGTACTCCCTTTGTTCCTACATCTCAACAACTCGCCGATGTTCTTACTAAAAGCGTTAGTAAAAGCACCTTCGAAGGTGTCTTGTCCAAGTTGGGCATTGTTGATATCCACGCACCAACTTGAGGGGGAGTGTTAAAATAAGTTTATGTGTCCCTTTTAGTCTTTTTCTCTTCTTAGATTATGTAATAGATTTAAAGCCTAATTAGAGCTAATTAACATAAATAACAATTCTCTCTTAATTTTAACTCCAACCATGAAGAAGATCTTTTCCACATTAAAAGAAATAAAATGGTTATGCCAATCCACACAATGAACCCAAATAACAATTTCCATCTTCGCTTAGAGATATGGTTACATTGTACAAATTGGGAAACAGTTCATGTAGCATTCACATGTCGCACAATCTATCCTTCCAAAAAAAGAACTTTATTCCCCTTCCCAACCCTAAAGATCTTTTTCATAAATCCACCCCCCCCCCCCCAAAAAAAAAAAAAGACGATGCCTTTTAATGACCCTTCAAAGCCATTTGCCAACAAAGCGATATTCTAGAAGTAAAAAACCTAGTAGGCAAGCCCATGGTTTAAAATCTCGTTTCGATCCAATGTTTCGGTTTCTTCAAAAATTGAAACATTGCCGAAACATTTGATACATTCAAAACATTAAATTACCCTTTTAAATAAAGTCTTTCGTAAAAGACTATGGTCAGGGGGTATATTATAAGTTTGAAAACACAGGGTTTCTCAAATATTTATGAAAATGTGGAGGAGTTTTACTTTAATAGTCTTAATCTTCCATAGAAGACTAAAGTCAAGGGCAAATTTTCGTTAAAAAAAGCTGAACCATTCTCTTTCTTTAGAAAAGAGGTAAAAAAAACTAAAGGCAGGTAGATCAGGGAATTAAATCTCTGATTTTTATTATCTCAACAGAGTACAGCCCCTAGGATATATATATACAACAATAATCTGTAACTAAGTCCTAGATAAGTTGCACAAGAATAGGACCAGATAAGTTATCTACAGCTAGGAAATATTTAAATTTAAAAAACAATATTAATCCCTAACTAATAGGATTTATTTAACCAATTCAACTAATCAGCCTATCATGATGCCTAAGATTTCGAATCTTTCAACACTCCCCTTCAAGCTGATGTGTAAATATTACACAATCCTAGCTTGTTCGTTAATGATTCGAATTTATCCTTAGGAAGCCCTTTTGTGAAGACATCTGCCACTTGTTCCTTAGAAGGAATATACGACATACAGACAATTCCACTTTCCAACTTCTCTTTGATAAAATGACGATGAATCTCAATGTGCTTGGTCCTGTCATGTTGGACTGGGTTATACTTATTGCTGATTTACTTTCATAGGAAGCTTCGAAACAATTCTTAGTTCTTCTAATAATTTTTTCAGCCAAAGTAGCTCACATAACCCAAGTGCAACTGCTCTATATTCTGCTTCAGCACTACTCCGGGCCACAACCGATTGTTTCTTACTCCTCCAAGTAACTAAATTGCCTCCAACGAACGTACACCACCCGGATGTAGATCTTCGATCAACCACCGATCCTGCCCAATCTGCATCAGTATATGCTTCCACTGTTAACTCTCCTCCCTTTCTGAATAAGATACCTTGGCCTGGGCAGCCTTTTAGATACTTCAATATTCGAAAAACTGCATCAAGATGTTCTTCCTCCGGATCTTGCATAAATTGACTAACCACACTTACTGAGAAAGAGATATCGGGTCTTGTATGTGATAAATAGATCAACTTCCCAACTAGCTTCTGATAGCTTTCACAATCAACTTTCTCGCCCCTTCCATCATTCCGATTTTATGATTGAGAGAAATCGGAACATCCACCGGTTTGCTTCCTAGCATGCCAACCTCCTTAAGTAAATCAAGGGTATATTTTCTTTGTGACACAAATATCCCTTCTTTTGATCTAACAACCTCCATACCAAGGAAATACTTCAATTGTCCAAGGTCCTTAACTTCAAACTCAGCAGCCAATATTCTTTTCAATTTTTGAATTTCAACAACATCGCTTCCCGTAATAATTATGTCATCGACATACACTATTAGAATTGTGACTCCCCCTCCATTTAAACGTTGATAAAACATTGTATGATCAGCTTGTCCTTGTGAGAAACCAGCCTTTCCAATAGTTTTAGAGAAATGATCAAACCAAGCCCGTGGTAACTGTTTTAGCCCATAGAGAGATATTTTTAGTTTGCAAACTCTACCATTTCCTTCATCTCCTTCAAAACCCGGTGGTAAGCTCATGTACAACTCCTCTTCTAGTTCCCCGTTCAAAAAGGCATTATTCACATCCATTTGATGTAAGGTCCAGTCATTTATTGCTGCCAAGGATAGAAGTACTCTCACTGTATTCATTTTTACAACCGGTGCAAAAGTTTCTTAGTAATCAATACCATACGTTTGTGTATACCCTTTCACAACCAGTCTTGCTTTAAGTCTTTCTACGGTTCCATCAGCTTTACGCTTGACTGTGAACACCCACTGGTACCACTCCTCTCGATAAAGACACAATCTCCCAAGTTTTTTTTTTTTTAACGCCCTCATCTCCTCTAAAACTGCTTCTCTCCACTCTAGATTTTTCATGGCTTCTCCAATATCTTTTGGTATAGTGACAGTTTCTAGATTCATTACGAAGGTCCTATAAGATGGAGACAGGGTATGATAGGACATGAATCTTTGTATAGGATGCAGAGTGCAGGATCGTACACCTTTTCTTTGGGCTATAGGTAACTCTTTTTCTGGATAAGGTTCAGGTGGACTTGAATTCTGAGTTGGTTGTGACTGGATTGGATTCTCAATTGCAGTGAGGCTCGGACCAGAATCTGGATTCGGTTCTAGAGATTGGCTAGTGTTTTCTGACTGTGTTATTTCTTTTAAATGCTGATGTCTCCTTAAGTAAACACTGAGTTCAGGGCCCTTTTTTGTATTGTCATTCCTCTTCGGTTGATCATCAGTAAATGGCATAGGTTGAGGGTTAATGGATCTTATTGACTCTAAGGGCTGACTTGGTGATTCTACGGACTCTAAGGACTGAATTGGCCGAACTGGACCGGAAAATGTTTCCCAAAAATTTGCTTCACCCAACATCTCCCCCTGAAGTGAATTTGCAGGAAAATAGGCTTGATTTTCGAAGAAGGATACATCGTAACTTACATGCATTTTCTTGGAGATAGGGTCATAACATTTGTAGCCCTTTTGGGTTGGAGAATAACCAAGAAAGACAGTTTTTATGGCCCGGGGGTCGAGTTTGTTGCGGTTGTGGGAATGGACATGGACGAAGGCTATACATCCAAAGACACGGAGAGGAATAGAAGAGAGAAGGTGAGATTGAGAAAAAGATTGTTTGAAGACTTGAATTGGTGTTTTGAACTTGAGAACCCGAGAAGGCATGCGTTTAATAAGAAAGGAAGCTGTTAAAATGGCTTTACCCCAAAAACGTTTAGGTACATGATTTGTGAACATAAGGGTATGAGCTACTTCCAATAGATGACGGTTTTTTCGTTCAGCTATACCATTCTGTTGGGGCGTATCTATGCATGAGGAATGATGAATGATACCATGGTCATTTAGATACGAGCCTAAGATTTTGGAAAAATATTCAGTTCCATTATCTGTGCAAATCATTTGAATTTTTGTGTGAAATTGATTTTGAATCATAAGATGAAATTGTTTAAAGACATGAAACGCTTCAGATTTTTCTTTCATAAGGTAAACCCAACAAAGACGTGAATGTAATAAACCAGCGGGAATTAGATAGATTTGGAACACGAGACGGACCCCAAATATCACTATGAATCAAAGTAAATGGAGAAGATTGTTTATATGGTTTCAAACGAAAAACAACACGTTAGTGTTTAGCCAACTCACAAGACTCACACTGAAACTGGACTGGTTTCTGACTCTTGAACAGAACAGGAAATAACTTTTGTAAATATTGAAAACTAGGGTGACCAAGACGCTTATGCCACAACTTTATTTCTTCCGACACAGAAGAGACTTTATTGACCACTTGAGCTTGTTCCTCTTGGATAGCAGCATTGTCAAAGTAATAGAGCCCACCAATTTCTTTAGCACTGCCAATCGTCCTCCCCGAATCCAAATCCTGAAATTCACAATGTGAGGGAAAGAATTTAGTAATGCAGTTATTTGTTTTTGTGAATTTGCTTACTGAAAAAAGATTACATGAGAGGCTGGGTACATGTAAAACAGATGAGAGATAAATTTGGAGAGAGAGATACACTCCCTTTTCCAGCAATAGGTGACAAAGAACCATCAACAATCCGAACCTTATGGTACCCCGAGAAAGGAATGTAAGAAGTAAATAACTTTGATTGACCGGTCATGTGGTCAGACACACCAGAGTTCATGATCCATGGAACGGGGGAAGATAGGAGAGTACCTTGCTTGGCTATAGTACAAGTTGGAGTCTCAGTGGTACTAGGGGCAGTCTGTTGAGGCTGATTAATAAGCTGCTGCAATTAGTCAAATTGTTCCTTAGTGAATGGAGACAAAGATGAGGGTTCAATCCCTACAATATAGGCATGGGAGGAACCAGTAGGACGGTTGGATCGACGAGGATTTGGCCCGTGGTTAGGAAGGTTGAAGGGACGGCCATGAAGCAGCCAGCATGTTTCCTTTGTGTGTCGAGGCTTATTGCAGTGCTCGCACCGCAGATTCATCTTCTGGTCTTGTTTGCGTGTGGCTGGTCGAGTATAAGGGCCGCCAGTAAATGCAGTCTCTATGGGTTCAGTAAGCAGGGCTGATTTCTCCATAACGGGGACCAGGCGAGGAGCATTCATGGCGCCCTTCCGGCATTCCTCGTGTCTAATATATGTGAAGGCCTCCATAGTAGACGGTAGAGGCTCCTTTCCAAGGACTCGTTCGCGTGCAGCATCAAAATCGAAATTCAGACCTCCAAGGAACTCATACACAGTCTTTTTCTAACAGTTGCTGGTAAAGAACGCTGTCGCTTGTGTTTTCCCATTTGATCACTGAGAGATGGTCGAGTTCCTGCCATAAAGTCTTTAGCAAATTGAAGTATCGAATTACGTTACAATCTCCCTGACGAATATCCTTCAATTGAGTCTTTATAGCAAACACTTGAGCTAAGTTGCTGCGGTTGGAGTACGTCATAGCCACGGCATCCCAGATTGCTTTTGCAGTGGTAAGAAAGAGATAAACCTGACCAATATCAGGCTCTATCGAGTTAATAAGCCATGCCATGATCATGGCATTCTCGGTTTCCCACGTAAAGAGGGCAGATTGGTCTGCTTCTGAAGCTGGACATTTGACAGTACCCGTCAAATATCCAAACTTTCCACGATCGGTGATAAACATCTTGACAGATTGAGACCATTGGAGGTAATTCAATCCGTTGAGTTTGAGAGTGGTAATCTATAGAGAAGGGTTTTCTGGGGCAGAAGAGCGGCTGGTATTTATAGTTGTGGTAGAGACAGTGCTTGGAGAGGAAGTCTGATCAGTGCTAATATCAGACATGGTTGTGAATGGAAAAAAAAAACAAGGAAGACAGAAAAAAAAATGCGTTTTAATGCTCTGATACCATAAACGCAGGTAAATCAGGGAATTAAATCTCTGATTTTTATTATCTCAACAGAGTACAGCCCCTAGGATATATATACAACAATAATCTGCAACTAAGTCCTAGATAAGTTGCACAAGAATAGGACCAGATAAGTTATCTACAGCTAGGAAATATTTAAATTTAAAAAACAATATTAATCCCTAACTAATAGGATTTATTTAACCAATCCAACTAATCAGCCTATCCTGATGCCTAAGATTTTGAATCTTTCAACAAAAACTAAAGAAGAAAAATCAGAGAAGAAAGAGGAAAAAGGGAGAGAAGAAGAAGGACGAGAGAAAGAGAGACCTGGGCGAGGTAGCTGGAGTTACAGCACTGGATTTGGATAACTTGAGTATCTCTTCCTTCTTCTTCTCTCCCCTTTTTCACTTTCTTCTGATTTTCCAGAAAAATGGCCGAAATTTTGGTTATTTTCGGTTCAAACATCTCATTTTTTCAAAAACCCGAAATGTTTCATACAAAACATTACGAGACAAACCGATATTTTAAACCATGGACAAGCCATCCAGACGTGCCAAGTCAGAATTACTTGTTCCTCTTCTCATTGTTCGGCAAAGCTTTTAAGACTCTTGGACGGATCCAAATAAAACCCAATAATCACAAGCAGGCGATACTTTCAGAGAAAATGAAGACTGTAACGAGTATATATGTATAACTTCATAGTTAGTTGACTGTAAATAAGTAGAGGTCAATTTATGTAACCACATGGAAACAAAAGAAAAAAACCAATCGTGGCCGACACGCAACACTAAACGTCTGATGTTGATGTAGATACAAAAGCCCAATTAAAGTATGGTTGTCCAAAACATCATGTAACGATGAACAATAAAATAAAAGTAATCAGAACGTCACCTTCCCACATATGTCCAATGGAGTAGGTGATGGTGAAGGTTGAGCGTGAGGTGGGCAATTTGGAGATGATGACACAGCGACATGTGAAGTCTTCAACCTTTTGCGGGAAGCATGAGCTACCGAACTAGGAACTGAAGCTGGCATATTTATTGAATTGGAAAGAACTATTTTCTGGCCAGCTGTGCCCTTACGGAATTCCCTGGTCAAATAAATATACTGGTCCATTAAGCATAGTTCACTTTCTGAACCCACCGTGAATAAAGATGAACAAAATCTAAAATATAAAGGTGAACTTCAGATTATAAAATGGAGTGGAAATAAAGAGCACCTTATCATCCTGACCGAATCATCTGAGTCGATTTTCACAAGGAGCTCTCTGTGTTCAACATCTGAAACTCTGAGTTCCTTTCGCAACTCAGATATAAGCCCTTCTTTATCCTGTAAAAGAGGTTATCAGATACATATTTCTTCAAATGTTTGAAGGCATACGAAACATTCCTAAAGAAGAAAAAACAATCATACGCTATACGTAAAGGTTCAAAGCAACTATTGAATTTCCAGAATAGAACATTAAGCTGAAGTCCATAACTTACCCATGAGAGAACATCAGATTGAGCAATGAAAGCCCTCAAGACGGCACTATATGCCTCTATCTCAATACAATGTATTTGAAATCCCATGTCAGTTACATTCATTCCACGAGATATAGTCATTGAAGGAACCCTCATGGCCCCAAAATACTGTGAGACCTTTGTGTTCCTGTTAATATTTTCCATTGGGAAATCCTCTGCAGTTCCTGTTGAATGTATCAATTTGAATATTAACATGAAGTTCTACTAAGAGTTGGTTTACAGAAGTTTCCTCCAAAATCTGATAGACAACTAGACAGAAATCTATAATATAGGCAAAAATAATAATAGTAAATATAAGAAAAGAAAAATACTCTCAAAACATTTTTCATCACTAGTTACTAAGAGAAGCTATCAACTAGGGATTGTCATAAAAGGTGTACTCAGTCTCAAATGTGTCCTCAACAAACCCTTGTTGTTTTAACGCCCCTCCAACAGAACCACCCTAAGCATTTCAGCCAGGTCAGTTTTACCCAATGCGGGGGGGGTGCTAAAGTGCTACTAAAAACATCTCTATAGAAAACTAATTGTTGGCTCCAAAGTAGTCAAAGCCATACCAATCAAAAGATAACATTATCCAAACGCATTTCAAGTAACTGAAACAAACCTAGCCTTACTTGCCAACTACCTTTAACATAAGAATCATGCAATACTCGTCTAATGTCTATCTTTGACGGGATAAGGAAAGGGAAAGGTACTAATTAGCATTATTGGCTATTTTACAGCCCAGAGCTTAATTAATATTGGGTACGTAGCAAGAACATATCCTATCCCCTCTAATTATGCTCTATTCATACCCTTTACAATTTCTCCAATGAAAACAAAAAAACAAATATATATATATATATAGGGTCCCGTTCGCCACCCTTAGTTTTACCACACACTTTAACAAACGCGTTTTGTCTTACATGGGTTAGAAGTTTCGGAATGAGCTGATTTTTGGTGAGGATGATCTCTATGGTGAGGAGATCATCCTCACCAAAAATCAGCTCATTCCAAAACTTCTAACCCCATCAAAATTGATTTACAAAAAATGGACGGTCCACGATTTTTCAACGTGCAAACATGGGGCTAAACATTTCGGAATGGGCTGATTTTTGGGGAGGATGATCTTCTAATCATAGAGATCATCCTCACCAAAAATCAGCTCATTCCAAAACTTCTAACCCATGTAGGACAAAAAACGTTTGTTAAGGTGTGTGGTAAAACTTAGGGTGCTGAACATTTCCCATATATATATATATATATAGGGGACGGTTCGACGGACGTGTTGAAAACCGAATGAGAAAACAATGTTTCTCAGACGTTGGATTTACGTCAATAGACGACTGAGACGCGTTCTGACGTCATTCCCATATTAGAAAACGAGTTTTAGAGTTTTTTAAAAAACTCCCTCATTTCTCTTTTTTTATTTTTTTTTATTTTTTTTTTATTTTTAAACAACTCTCTAGAAACGCGACAGAAAGAACACACCCTTCGTTTTGCTCTCGACAGAAACTCAACCCTGAGAGAGAGAGAGAGTGAGAAATAGAACCCACAAGACAAACAGTAAAGAAGACACGCAGATTAGAAACAAACAATTAAAACCCTTTTTCAAGAGAGTAACTTTGAAAAAATGGGTATCTTATTTGGGTTGGGTATTTCAATTTTTCTTTGGTCTTTTGAACAAAAACAAGTTCATTCCTTACCAAAAACAGTGAAACCCCATGAAATTCTAGGTCTTTTCAGGGTCACCTTCTTCAGTCAAAGTAGTCAGTCATCTCTGTTTTCATGGATCCCAAGAACTCAAAGCAACCACAAGAGGTGCCTAAGTTCTTGAGTCTACCACAATCAGATATGGGTGAGAACAAAACAGCAGAAATCAAGGATTTTCAGATTGTTGTTGCTGACAAAGATGAGGGTAAGAAACAATTAGCACCCAAGAGAAGCTCAAACAAAGATAGACACACAAAGGTGGATGGGAGAGGGAGAAGAATAAGGATGCCTGCTTTATGTGCAGCAAGGATTTTCCAATTAACAAGAGAATTGGGTCACAAATCTGATGGAGAAGCCCTACAGTGGTTGTTACAACAAGCCGAGCCGAAGGGTTTTCTGTCGAGATGAATGGGTTGGATTTTCTATCGAGACGAGAGAGAGAACTAGTTCGTTTTCGATCGATGGAGACGAAAACGCTGGTTTTCTTTCTGTCGAAAGGTGTTTTCTATCGAGAGCAAAACGAGAGAATTTCTGTGAGAGAATTTCGTTTGAAATAGAGTGAGTTGAAAAAAAAAAAAAAAAAAAAGAGTTTTTTATAAAATCTTAAAACTTCGTTTCTGATTTGGAAAAACGTTTGAGTGCATCTCAGCCGTTGTTTCGGCAAAATCTAACGTCCCTCATACATGGGCTTCTTATCTGGTTTTGAAGACGTCCCTTGAACCGCCCCCATATATATATATATATATATATATATATATATATATTATATATATATATATATATATATATATATATATTTATCATCATCATCATCATCACAAGTCTTTGTGAAATAACTCTGATGGGAAGAAAAACAAGGACGTTAAGCATCCATTGTCAAACATCAAGGACCAGGTAAGCAAAGCGAACCAAGAAACAAATTATCTCTAACCTACCCTAACGAACCAGTTCATTCTAGAATGGCAAACCACGAACCCGAATTCGAACCAATCAAACCAATGAACCAGGTAACATAGGTTTGACCCATCATTTAACCGAGTTTAAAAACCCTAACAGTCAAATAAATCGAACCCATGGCTTGTAGAATCATAAAATGCAAATCACTTTAAAACCAATTCTTACCACACAATCTCACAAAAACAAACAAATCAATCCAACCCTATTCCGATTCTCAACTCCAAAACATAAAAAATAAGTAAAATAAATCGAATTAAATTCAACATCCAGCGAGACATGATGAGGGATCACAGAACTCTCACCACTGTTATGGTGCTTCGTATAATCCATCGAATAATGAAAAGAGTCGGAATTTGGCAGGAAAATATACCGTAAAATAACAAATTCGCCGGAAAACGTCACTGGAAATGGCGTTTCCGGCCAGTCTCAAGTGATTTTTGGCGGGAACCGAAAACCTAGGGGGTCAGGTAACACCGTAGATTTTCTCTCCTTTTTTTTCTTTTTCTTTTTCTAATTATTTTGGGGGTACACGACAGATTATGGTTTTAAAACTCGGTTCCGCGTCTCGTCCATACCCGTACCGAATTGTCTCGGACGAGTCATCTCGTCTCGTTCGATCGAGATAGTGAAATTAGATCATTTAAAAAAGCTGGAAATTTTCTGAAAATCCTCTTCAATGCCATCTGGATTTAGAAGAGGAAGATCAAATTTTTTTATCAAACCCCCTTGGTCGCTAGCTCACTTAATTGAGAAGAGGAGAAAAAATCGATTTGAGGGTGAAAATGATAGTGTTTTGGAGATGAAAATTGATATATTTCTTTCATTTTCGATATCTCGTCCAAGACATATTGTTTCTCTCACGAGATCCGCAAAACCCAAAAAACACCTTGTCTGAGACGTATAGTTTGTCTCATGAGATTCTACAAAACCCAAAAACACGCCCATCTATCTCGTCATTGGGTGATACCTCGACGATTTAGGCAATACCTCTTGGTCTCGAACAAGTTTTGAAATCATGGGATAGATACATGATTTTGAGAGTTCAAATCCAATATCACATTGCATTAACCCTGACCAGTATTAACTCGGACAAGTCAAATCATTTTTAAATTATTTATTAATATATAATTATATTTAAATAACTATAAATTGGTAGATTCTCACTCACAAAATCCCAATATTCATTGGTTATTATTCATTAAAATCTAAATCATCTTTTTTTTATTATTATTATTATAAGATGGGTTAGTAGATGCCTGGTCAAACAGTCTTATTTGTAATAAATAACCAACATTAAAATTACTAAAACAATAATTTATTTACATCTAAACACATCACATGATTAACTCGATTGAGTTTTCATTGAATCCATAGATATTTTTAAAAGATCATACGAGTCATCTTCGATCTCGGATAAGTCAAGGGGATGCGAATGACATACATTGATTATCTTATCCGATCACCTCCAAGACTACTGAAGTCATCTTGATCTTGTTATTAAAATCATGGGACAAGTATTATGTCCCTTATCCACATAAAATAAGAAGGGAAAATTACTTAAAGGATCCTGATGGAGGTATTTTTTTCTGAATAGTCCCCAAATTTTGGACGGTCTTTTGATCGTCCATTTAGTAAATTTATCTTTCCTTAACAGTCATGCACCTGGTTTGTAAAATCCCGAGTTTTTTATTCGTATTTCGAGAAAAAATAAATAATGAAATTTTGAGAAAATCCTGAAAGTTGGACTTATGAGTAAAACTTTAGGATATTTCTGATTATTTTTAATGGAATCTGACCTCACCATTGGATTCAAAATGATCGAAAAATATACTTTAGCCTGTAAGCACGCTCAAATGAGAGTTCGAACAGAAAAATTACAAAATCATCAATTACCAAGTCGAACCAAACTAAAATAATGACTTTTTGTTAGAGTAAGAATTGTTAAGATTCAATCATACCATTGAGTTCGTAACGAAAAATTATAGAAAATGGACTATTTATTTGTCATTCTTTTATTTCAAAAAGTCAAAATATCGTAAAAAAAAACGAAAACAACGTCAATTTTAGGATCCCATTGAGTCAAAAAAAAGTAAATTTTTTCTAGAGACATAATTTGTAGAATTTAACTACACCATTAAATCCAAAATAAAAAATTATACAAAATAAAGTATTCACTCATTAATTTTGGAGCCCGAACGGTCAAATTATCGTCGAACGAAACAATAGGCAAAATATCGAAATTGTCCCAAAATTTTATATAAATAAATTTTTTAAATTTTTTTATTATTCATCTTCGTTTTAAACAACCCAAAACTAGCCAACGGATTTTTTTTTTTAAAAATTATTTTTTTCAAATTTTCAAACTCAGATCCATTGCGAACAGGTCGTCGTTGACTTCCGCCGCAGAAAGAAAAAAAGGTTCACAGCCTTAACATCTATAAAACCCACCCAATTTCTTCTTGTTTCCTCTTCTATTTCACCTTATATCATCAAAAATCAGTCGTATATATACACAGGAGTTTCATAACTTCGACCTCGAATTTCATCTGTTTTGGGGTCAAACCGTCATCCGTCGTAAAAGGGAGAAAGGACGACGGCATCAAGATCTTCAAAACTACCAGATCAAATTTAAAAATCAACCGTATCGAAATTTGATTCATCTCAATTTTCATGTTGATCATCTTGATTTCCGTGCACACATTTCGATTCTATTGCACAGAGATTGTAAGGACTCTCAATTTCTATTGATAACCGTAGATTGTGAAAACTGCATTTAGGATTTTTATCAAAAATTTGTATTGGGTTTAAAAATTGTATAATTTTTTTACTTATTTCAAATTCATACTAAAACTTGCATATTTGAGATGTTTAATTATATTTTTTAACAAATTATATGTGGGTAGGATATTTTACCGGGTTATCTTTGCCAGTTGGGTTCTGTGCATTGCTCGGATCCTATTTTGATATAAGTTTTATAATTTTTCAATGCTATTGATAAAAATGAATTTCATAATTGGGAAAAAATGATTTAATATTCAATGAACTCATATTGAGTTGATGAATATCAGAAAATGAATATTTTGTTCGACAAATTGAGAATTACGAAAATTGAAAAAAAAAAAGGGATGAAACGGTAAAATGTAAGAATCACACCCGAGATGTGATGTCTGCATTTTACATTGTAATGTTGTATGTAGGTTGGTGAAGGGATATCTAAGGATAATAATTTATTGCATGTTTATTTAAATTTTGTTGGCGTAGAGGCTCTAAGTTCTGTTATTTTTTTAGGTCAAATAGTCACAGTTGCATGGTAGGAAACTGGATATCTATTCTCAATCTTATATTGTTAATTTCTTATTTATTTTTAATATATATCTATATGGATTAGGATCCGTATACACATAAAGCTACTTATAAAGCTACAACGTGTTTTGTCTTATATGGGCAAAATGTTTGGAATGGGTTGATTTTTTGTGAGGATGATCTCTATGGTGAGGAGATCATCCTTGCCAAAAATCAGCCCATTATGAAACTTCTAGCCCCACGTTTACAAGTTGAAAAATTTTAGACCGTCCAATTTTTGTAAATCAATTTTTATGGGGTTAGAAGTTTTGGAATGAAATGCTTTTTTGCAAGGATGATCCCCTCACCACAGAGATCATCCCCACAAAAAATCAGCCCATTCCGAACATTTTTGCCCATATAAAACAAAAATGTTGTAGCTTCATGAATAGCTTTATGTGTCTACGAAACCCCACCCTATATATATATATATATATATATATATGTATATATGGGTCTCGTTCGCTGCCTCATGGTTTACCCTACACTTTAGCAAACTTTTGTGGACCGTTCCATATAACGCGATCTGACGGACGCAATTAAATCTCGGTGCAATTTAACTTAAACATCGAATTTATATATATTATAACGCCATCCCTCAATATATATATATATATATATATATATATATATAATATATTATATATATATATATATAATATATATATATATATATATATATTAGTAAAAACACCATCTTCTCTTTAAACCCCACATAACATAACAGAGAGTTCTATTCGAACTCTCTCTTCAAACTTCAATCTCTCTTCTCACTCATTCTCGTTCTCGTTCTCGCTCTCACTCTCTTATTCTTTCCCGCTCTCTCTCTTTCACAATCTCACTCACTCTCTCACTCTCGCTGCCTCTTTCTCTTAAATCCCGATCAATATAACGAACAGAGAATTCTATCGAACCCTCTCTCTCATTCTCTCTCGTTCTCGTTCTTGCTTGAAACATGAACGCTAAAACTCTCACTCTCACTCTCTCATTCCCTCTCGCATGAACATGAACGGCTGTTATTCCTCCCTGCAACTCCATCTCACGAACACAAACGGCTGCAACATCGCTGCAAATCTCTTTGTAGTTGACAGAACTGTAAGTTTTCTTCATTTTTTTTTTTTAGGAAATTTCTCAAATACTGTATGGAATTATTCTGTGAATATGAAAAATATTTTCATTCATAAAGACAAAAAAATCCGAAATTATTGTGATTTGATTTTCGATTTTATTTATTGTGATTTGATTTCCGATTTTATGAAGACAAAATTCGGAATTATTTATTTATCTATAACTAGTTTAGGGGATTGATTTTTTTTCCCCAGATTTGGTCCCGTGAACCTATTTTGGAGCACTCGCTACGACAAAGCTATGACGTTGTTCTTGATATGTCTAAAATAATTTGTTGATTTTGCAAATTCTAAGGATCAAGAAAATAACATACCACCAGAAAAATGTTTCAAGCTTCCTTGTAAGTAAGTTTGCTCTATTTTATTGAGACAATCATTCAATAGTATCTGAATTTTATAGTGGTGCAAATTTGTTTGGGTTGAGTGACAAGTAAAATAGATATAGAAATGTGTTTTGGTTTGAGAAATGCTGATTCGAAACCATCTTTGAACTATTTCTGTTATATATGTTTTTGATCATCAAGCGCTAATCTCGTAGGATTGAGAATGATAGAGTGGGAAACTATACCTTCACTCAGAGCTTCAACAAGCAAGAGAATTGAACCAAGGCTCTTAAGTACACTCTCTACAACCTCAAACGGGCTCTCTTCTAGTTCGTTGGGAACACAAACTTTCAACCCCTTTATGCTATTGTTTCTTTTCATGCCGAAGTTCCAACCATAAGCTCTTTGTACACAAAACACACAACAAGCTCTAAGTCTAAGTTTCGATCAAACCCATGACAGAATAACAAGCTGTGTACATTGAATTTATATAGACTATCCAAACACTGTTCATTCTGTTTTATGATTTGAATGAATTCTCAGGGCATGTCAAGGTGACTGAAATTTGCTAAAGCCCCCCCCTCAAACTTGTGAAAATGCATTTCAAATAGAATTTTTATTTTTTTATTTTTATTAACTTAACAACATTGGGTTTGTGCATGACGTGTCTTGAGTGAATCCTCAAATCTCCAACTTAACATACATTCAATGTTTTGAGTCTAGATAACTCTGGTATGAAGGAGCTTTGGGGTACTTCTGTATGGTTTTGCTGAGCAAACAGATTGTTCTGTAATAAGTAAATTGGTGTTTGAGTTTGCCAAACATGAATTGGATTACACTGTTAGTCCTAAATGTAAATTTCTATCAGATCTTTAATCAATTCCATTTCTTAACTTAAGACCAAATTCTTTTCTTTTAAAGCTCTGTAATGTTAGATTTTGGAAGGCATTCACCTGAAGTGTTATATATATATAACATACATGTGACTGAATGATGGCATTCAATTTCAGTTTCACATTAATGCGGGAGTGTGTAATTATTTTACATTGTGAATTTCCAGATCTTCATACAAAAATGTGACAAGGATGGAGATAACAACACTGGAGCATGCCTTGACCGCTTAGACCAGACTCTTTTTAGCAGTGAGGAGGAAGGTGATGAACAGTGCACGGGCTTTGGCGAGATGCAGCCTTGGTGGCTGCATCGTTTCCGGAGTTTCTAATTGTGATCAGAAAGGGGGAACATGTTGCCTTACACCCTTCTTCCCCAAAAACATTAGTGAAGAATTGGGTGGTATATTGTTGAGTTAGACTCTCAAAAGATGAAAGTCCAAAGTAGAGTAAAATGGAATGAAAGGAAGAAAAAAGAAAAGAAAAACAAGTGTGGTTTTAGACAGCATCAAGGCTCAGTAATATGAAAGGCCTTGATACTTATTTCTAGTTCTCAATTTAAATCCCATTTCTTTCTTGTCTATTTCTGGTTCTCAATTTAAATCCCATTTCTTTTTCTAAAACTAATTGTAAATTGTGATGAACTAGGTTCTAGCAGTCTCTTGCTTAATGGGATGTATGGTCTTCCATTTTCATCCATATGGCATCCTTCCATCATCAATGATGTGGTTAGATACGGATGGGACTTAAAATTTACCTGCACAAGCATCTCTTGATTTCCCATAGCATTTATGAGAATGGGAAAAAGAGATAAATCAACTCCACTAGGCAATATAATAGCCTCTGCTAAAAGAATTGCAGCTGACATGCAACCAAAAATGAGAATATGTTGGTTATTTAGATTAATGAGCCTCTACTTAATTAGATTTGCTGAATCACGCAAACCCCAAAAATAAATTTTCCATTTTGCTGAATTTTTTTTTCTAAACTCCCATATGGGGCCTTGCATTACTAGGAAAAAAAAACAAACAAGCATTCAAATCAGGTAGGCTCTCATATGAATGTATTAGCTTATATTATATTGGATCTAAAATAATCAACCATGGAAACTATGATTACACAAGGAGAAGATTCAAAAACTATTATTTTAGAAGGACCGAGTTCCTGATGATCCTCATTAGTGAACAACGAATCACATTGAGAACTCGAAATCCAACTATTTATTACAAACAACACGGTAGACTTGCAATGAGGCTGCAATAGTCCATCCTCTCTAGTAATACAAAGCATGTTAAAGCGTGGGATATCTTTTACTTTGGGGCCAATCTGATTGGACAGATGGAAAATGTAATACATCGAACTGTATGAAGTAATGCCTTCGCATTTCATGAATCCACCACAAAACTTTTGGAAGGACACGAGGAATATCTTCCTTGAGAACAACATCCAACCACTTTCCAGCAACAATAGTGTTTAAAATAACCAAATCAGTTTTAAGAGCTGTATCTACAGCTTCTTGGCCCTTTGCAGAAAAGAACTAACAATGTCAGAAAACCTGTAATTAGAAGGGTATATAGCCTATTAACAAAGCAAAAACCATTTAAACGTACGGGATGAGAGACTAAATTTGAAAAATAAAATAGAAATAAAATAAAAAAAACAAACTCATCATGGAAAAGCTAATTAATGTCGACTACATTAGATTAATGGAATTTTTTTATATATATGTTCACTCAATTGGTCTCTTTATACAAGAGTGTTTGTAAATGAATTGTGAGAGAAACCTACCTCACCATACAAGACATTAGGTTGATGATGAGTTTTAATGAGGTAATCAGTCCCCCATTTAACAACTTCCATGGCATTACTAAGCTCACCACTTGCAACCATTTGTTTTCCATACTCAACTATGCTCCGTGACATCATGGTCATAGTGAAGGCCATGGGTAGTCCAAACTTCACATTGTCCCCTGCATCATGGTATCCTCCCACTAGATCCACCTAAATCACAAACAATCAAAATAATTCAGATCCCCTTAAGGACCAAATTTAAATTAAAATTTTCAAAATGGGTTACCCCAAAAATATATAACAATTTATTTTTCCCAACATTACCCATTTTTTTTAAAATAAGAAAAATCAAAACAAATGAGAAGTAAAAACAACAAATTGTGGAAGAGAGAAAGAGAAAGGTTACCCTACTAGTCTCATCAAGGGCCCCTTTAGATGGCATGAATGGATCCTTCTCATCAAGGGCCCATATCTCTGGATATTGTCAATAGGCAAAGATAGAAATACAGTATGAGGATCCACAAGTTAATCACCATGGGACTGTTTATAACGTAGTTGGCAAATCAGAGAGAGACTAAAACTGGATGTATTCGTACAGATACATTTTTGACTTTAGCAAATCTATATGGTTGAATAAAAAGTTAAATGCTAACAGCTACAACATCACACAGTAGCAAGAACTTAGTTGTGAAATCAGTAATGAATATTAGTGTAATAGATTCATTCAATATTGATTTTTGGGTAACATGACATCTAATGAAAGTTAAAAGCAACCAGTATATGGTTGAATAAAAAGTTAAATGCTAACAACTACAACACCACACAGTAGCAAGAACTCAATTATGAGATCAGTAATGAATATTAGTGTAATACATCCATTCAATACTGATTTTTGGGTAACATAACATCAGACGAAAAAATGCTACAGACACATCACTTTTCGACCCAAAACTGGGAATCTAGACCTCATTATCCACAAATAAAAATAGACAAAGCATACTGTAAACACCCCATTTTTGCATTCGCCTGATTAATCAACTCGTCAACCTGATAGCAACGATTCCCAATGATGGATGTCTATTCCAATACTTTATTTTGTTACCAGATATGTTTCAGAAATCCGGATGAGGTATCTCGAACTGACAAAACTTTAGAAACCACGCTACGCTAGAAAAATAGGACCCCAGAAACATAGAAATCATCATCTTGCAGACCAAAAAGAAACTTCACAATAAAAATCACTAAAAATGACCAAATTATCAAAATACCCCTAACATCAAAATAATCCTAGAGCCTACGTTACGATTAGGAAAACTCATTCAAACACATAAAACAACAAATCGAAATCAAATAAATCATTTCGCCAATTTTCACAGAATTCGACAAAATTACGAAAATACCCCTCATAAAATTCACGACCATTTCACACAAAAAATTTCATGAATGACAAAAACTGACATTCCCATTGAATTCCTTACGAAAAACTGATTCCAAAACATCCTGAAACATTGAAAAATGACTTAAAACGTAAAAAATCCTCTCCGAGGGTAAAACGGTAATTTTACAACTTTAATAATTAAAAATTTTAAAATTAATAAACAAATCATTAAATAATGTAAAGTGAAACATTAAAGTCAATCAAGTAAGACTAAAGTCAATCAAGTAAGACTAAAGTCAAGATATTAAAAGCCAACCAAGAAAGACTAAAGTCAAATATTAAAGTCAATCTCATAAGACTAAAGTCAAAACCCTAAATCAAAACCCTAATCTAAACTAATCAAGTCAATCTCATAAGACTAAAGTCAAAATCCTAAATCAAAACCCTAATCTAAACTAATCAAGTCAATCTCATAAGACTAAAGTCAAAACCCTAAATTAAAATCCTAAAGACTAAGTCCATCTCATAAGACCAAAGTCAAAACCCTAATTAAAACTCTAAAAGAAACCATAATCAAACCCTAATGCTTCTAAAAACTTTATAAATAGGAGCCTCCACACTCTATTTTCGTATCAAAGAAAAAACCCTAGAAAAAGTAGGTGAAGAAGCCTCCACAACCTCCCAAAAATCCTAATTTTGAAGTCCCAACTCTTTACCTAACACCCATGCTTTGATTTTAGCCTAAAAAACACCTAAAAGCCTTTCAAAAACACCCCAAAATCTATAAAAAATTCGAAGAATCCAATCCAAGAAGGAGATACCTTGCCTCGGAGATCAGAAATCAGATCCGGAGACAGAACAAAGCAAGGAGTACGGTACAAGGAGCAGTTTCACCAGATTTGAGGGAATAGAACCTTTGCGTATCGAAGGTAATATTTCTGTTTTATTTTTATCTAGGTTTTGTCATTAGCAATGTAGTCTTATTTGCGATAAGTAGAGACCGGCATTGGCCGGGCGGGGTTGGTGCCTAACACCTTCCAACCCCGTAATGTGATCCCCGGATTCAATTTTTCTGTAGTAGATTAGTTTTTTATCCATTTTAGAGTCAGTTTAGTTCCTAGACCGTAATAACTAGGTGGCGACTCCCAAACCTTAAGGGTAAAAGCGGATTCGCGCACCCCGCGGATCGAGGGCGCTTTCAGTGGCGACTCTACTGGGGACTATTGAAGATCAAACTTGAAAAATCCCAAGTATGGGAGCATTGTCAAGATGACTTAGTTTTTTTTAATTATTTAGTTCGATTTATTTTATTTATTTATTTATGTTTATTTATTTTTGTGACTTGATTGTAAATGATTTTGGGTATTGCATATTTTTTTTCCAATTAAGGATCACTTTTTGATGACCCCTAAATAATGAAAGATTCAAATTGACATATGAAAATGATGGAATGATGAAGGTTGGGACAGTAATGTTAAAACATTTTTATAAAACATTCTAATGAGAATTAAGTCTAGAAACCTTTAATAAAACATAGATCTCATCGAGTAGATTAATTTAGAACTTGAGTTCACTCAATTTCGTTATCGAAAGCCTTAGATATCATCGATGCAAGTTCAATCTGTAAATCTGGAATTGTTGCTGAATGAAGGTTGGGACAACAATGTTAAAACGTTTTTACAGAATATTCTATTGAGAATTAAGTCTGGGAACCTTTAATAAAACGTAGATCTCATCGAGTAGATTAATTTAGAACCTGAGTTCACTTAATTTCGTTATCGGAAGCCTTAGATATCATCGATGCAAGTTCAATCTGTAAATCTGAAATTGTTTCTGAATGAAGGTTGGGACAGCAATGTTAAAACGTTTTTACAGAACATTCTAGTGAGAACTAAGTCTAGGCACCTATTAATAAAATGTAGATTTCATCGAGTAGATTAATTTAGAACTTGAGTTCACTTGATTTCGTTATCGGGAGCCTTAGATATTATCGATGCAAGTTCGGATTGTATTTTCCTAATTCACAAAAAATCTGAATTTATCTAATGTTAGCACAATTAATGTTCCTGAGAGTGAGCTCATCTCAACCATTGTCATTCTATCATCAATGTAACATCTATTGGAATCTCGATTTATTTTGGATAAAGTAACCCTTGATTGGACCATAGACAACAAATTTGTGGGCCTTTTTAATGTTGGATCAGATTAATTATTATTTGTGTTATATGCCCATATAATGTGCCATGATCTCTACAGATATATTTGTGATGTGTTTGCTTTCATCTTAATTTCGATGTGATGGGTTTTGTATTATTTTCTTGATCAATATTCATTTGATATCCATATGTGATGACATAATCTGGCCCATGGGCCCATATGGTTGAAAAAGGCCCCGGGCACACCCCACCCTGTTTTGCACACACCACATGCATGTTTATTGTTTTGCACACTTACACGTCCTATATAACCAACATGGCACTAGTGCGTGGCCCGATCTCTTCGGAGATGCGACATCATTCATGAAAACCACAACTCCAGTCACGTACCTTAGGGTATATCAAACTAGGGCATCAATACCGTCTGATCAGTTGATTCTGAGAGATATATTGATGCACCCAGGCTGGAGCGACCTGAGTCTTTTACCTATTGTGAGTCACACAGTCACATGTCCCGATTGTCAACGTAGTACTAGTACGTGGTCGGTCCCCTCGTGGGATGCCAAACCATTTATGAAAGCTACAACTCTTGACTCGTACCCATAGGTATGTAAAAGATAATCTAAGTATATCAATTGCACTTCTTCGTCAAAACCAGTGCCTAAGCGAGATCTTGCCTAGATGTACCCTACTGTACGAGGGGGATAGACTACGTCTATTCTAGACGAGAGGTATTTAAGTGGGCCCTTGCTCAGCATCGTGCG